>NW_011888923.1:1757223-1766022 GCF_000151845.1 Pteropus vampyrus
TCTCCGTAGGTCCCTTTCACTCTTAAAGGTATCTGCTTTATGAACCTAAGTTCGATTTGAGCCAGGCTACCCACGTTACTAATTTCTAGCTAGCTTTTGGGTCAAGGCCCATCTCCATCTTAGACGAATCATTTAATCTTTTCCATCCTCACTATTTTTGTCTGTGAAATGGGGGTTCTAATACCAACCCTGAGATGTTTTGTGAGTACTAAAGCGTTAAATGAGGAAATGTCAGTGGAAGGACGTTGTTGCTGTAAGTCTGTCTGAGTGTGCGTGTGACACCATTGACAACTTGAAGTCCCCTCGGTCCCCTGTGGTGCTCTCCGTCCTCCTTAGAATTTCCCCAGGTTCAGTCCTCACCAGCTTGGCTCCCGGCCTGCCTCTCTGTCTGCCCTCTGGGCATCGTGCTCAGGTGTTCGAGTTCACCTTGTCCCAAAGACTGACCGCCTCCCAGTGTCTCCCTCACCTGTGCCTCCACGGCCCGACCTGGCACGCTGAGCCCCCCTCACCTGTCCCGTAGACCCACCCAGTCCCGAATCCTCTGGCTCCAGCCCACCTGATCCCTTCGTTTCCATTTCAACTTCTAAGCTGCTGCCCAGCCCCCCACAATCTCAACCCTGCATCTCTGCCGTAGTTTCCTTTCAGGCCTCTCTGGGGTTGACTTTTGAAAGTTTTAGTCAAGCTATACCAAACCGTTAATATCACTGATAATAAATTACTGTTAATAAAACCGATCCCGTTAGTTAGTTCCCTACCCAGACACCTTTCGTGCCTTCCTGTTGTTCTCTGGGTGAGGGTCAAGCTCTTGGCTCCTTTTTTAATGCTCCCTGTAGGTTAGATGTTTTATATACTCTGCCTGCTTTGTGGTGATCTTCTCCGAACTTGCACTGCAAAGTAAGCTCCATGTGGTCAGAGACGGCGGTGGCTATCTGGTTCACCAGCACATCCCTAGCACAGTGTGGCACTTTACCACGTGTTTGCTGAATGAATGAGCAGGTTCGTGGATGGCCAAGTTAATTTCTTACCCACTTTCTGCCTAATTACACTGCTTTCCTGGGGGTGTTCTTTTCTCCTGAAGAGGCCCAGCAAATCAAAAATCCACCTTGTGCATCCCAACGCGATCCCTCCACCTCCAGGACGTGTCTTTGAATTCTCACTGCCCTGAACTCACCTCTTCGCTATCCACATCAGCATTTCTCTTTTATATTGTTTAGTTAAATCCACGTGTGCAGGTTTTATACATCTAGTTTATAGTCTCCTTGAGGGCAGGGGACTAACTCTCTTTGGTCCCTCCCGTGGTGCTTAGAGTGGGGTGGCACTCTGCGAGGCACTGAGTTGAAGTGGTAAGGCTGTACTCGCTTTGCATTTCTGGCAGCAGATCCTTCTAGAAGGATGTATTAGAGTTGATGAGTTATCAGTTTGGAAAATCTACATTTTCACTTTCGAAAATCGGTTAAAGTCAGGTACAGGAGGAAGAGGACAAAGGAAAACGCATGACTTTCCGCTGGGGCCAAGTGAGCCAAGGCTTGTGGAGAGCGAGGAGGGGAGGCCCACGTCCCCTGCTGGGCCTGTCCTTTTCCGTCTGGCAGCTATTGATTATCTTCCTCTCCTGTTTCTTGATTGCAGTGGAAAAGGTTACTTGTTTATCATCTCTTATTCTAGCACCAGTAATGACATTTGCAAAAGTAAACAAGCTTCAGGTGGATTAGATTTTTTTTTTTTTTTTTTTACAGTTTTTCTTTCGTCAGTTAAATAAGGCTGAATTTCTGCAATAGACATAGGTCTCACTTGAAGTCCTGTCCTACTTGAGA
Source organism: Pteropus vampyrus (assembly GCF_000151845.1). Classification (NCBI taxonomy): domain Eukaryota; kingdom Metazoa; phylum Chordata; class Mammalia; order Chiroptera; family Pteropodidae; genus Pteropus; species Pteropus vampyrus. The sequence goes on from NW_011888923.1 coordinate 1,759,035, forward strand.
TGCTCCTTACAAAGATGGCTCGGGCAGAACGAGCTAGTACCGTCTGCTCTGTGCCCGACGTAGAGGCTGAGTCCGCGTACGTCTCCGGGGTCTGTTACTGTCCGCAGACGGGCCCCGTGTATTGGGACTCACTTGCAGGCCCTGAAGAGATGTTCCATTCGTCTGTGCAAAGGGTAGAGGGCCGCGTTAGGCAGGGAAGACGCCATCACAGCGTGGCCGGGCCGTGTGTGAGTGCAGCTGTATCGAGCAAAGCTTCAGACCAGTGGGAGCCTTTACAGAACGAAGTGGGAAATTTTCCCAAGTCGGGCTCGGTGGATGCGTTTCAGTGCCTGATAAGTGAGTGGCTTCGTCCCAGTGAAGTCATGATCTACTCAGTGACACCAAGTAATCTCGAACACTCTCTCTTCATTCAGCAGCTCTTACTCAGCACAAAGCGCCCGTGCTATCTTGGCGTGAACTCTGAAATCTTTTTTTCCCTTTAAATTGTGTGCGTACCAAGTATCATAAAAAATTACAGGTTTTTATTAGCCGATACAGTTTATTTCGATTAGATTGTCGTGGAACATATGGACAGTAATGAATCTTCAATTGTGGTAATTAGGCAGACTTCCCAAAATCCAGTAGAATATAGTTTGTGGACACTTAGTTGCTGAAATACAGCAATGCAGATATAGCCAGAAAGTTGGAGCTTGAAATTACAGGCTTCGGCAGCAAATATCCTGATGGCTTTGCCGTCCCTAAAGTGAACGTAAATATAGAGCGTTATTAAGTTTTTGTTTGTAGGCTCTGTTAGGTCTTCAAAGGGTTAAATTAATAGCATCACTGTGGTAGTTACACATGCTGTGCACCAAACCTTTTGGCTCTTGGCTTGCCCAGCACATGGTGGGACTGCACTTCCTGGCCCCCTCGTGGTTCAGTGAGGCCCTGTGACTAGTTCTAGCCAGTGATATGAGTGGAAGTGATGTGTGTCACACCTGGACTGAGGCGTTTAAATGCCAGTGGGAGCCCAAGGGTGGCTGGCAGTGGTTCTGAAGGGTAGCTGCTCTGTCATCTTGGGACCCGAGGACATCGCCAGGCAGATGCCGACTGACCTGAGACAGACGTGTGAAGTGAGAGGCACAAACCTCTGGCATGTGCCCGCTGCTCATTCCCACAGCTCCCCCAACTCCAACTGTTCTCAACTTTCTGATGTCAAGACCCCTTTATGTTCTCAAACTATCGAGGGCCGCAAAGAGCTTTGTTTCCGTGGGTTATAGCTACTAATCTTTCATTATAAATTAAAATTAGATAATTGGTAAAATGTCGTAAAACAAGACACAAAGTAAACTTGTATTTCAAAGAAGACTTAAGGGTTTCAAATGGCTATCGAAAAATAAGCTACGTGTATAGGTATATGTTATATACAGATATCATAGCAGATAAGATGAAAGATAGCTAGTGAGTACACAGTAAAAGAGCTGAGAACCTCATGTTTCTACCCTAAAAACACACCTTGGAAATTTCTAGAAAACATAAGAATACACATGTATGCATTTCATTAACCATCAGAACAGTGATGTCACCACATATCATGTGGTCTCAAGAAAATCCCACTGTATAGTCATGAGAAAATGAGGAAAAGGAAAAAAACAGCTTCGTTTTAACCTGTGGACCCTCTAAAAGGGCCCCGGAAGTCCCAGGGGGCCCCCGGGGTTCAGACGCTGATGGTCCCTACATGGTGCAGCTTGAGAAATAACAGCCGAGGGGCAGTACGCAGTCAGAGTGCGCGCCGTCACACTCCCTGCGGAGACGGCCCCTTCACTAGAATTGAAATACGTGAAAACGGAGCGACTTCGTCAATTGCATGATTATTTAAAGGAAGCAAATGATGAAATTAGAGTTAGGAGACTTTTCTAGGCATGATGATGCCACAGCAGAAATCAGAAAAGACACAACTGATAGCTTTGATTTTGTAAAAATGAGTAACTTCTGTGTTTGTTAAAGGAAAACTAAAATCTTTTAAAAAATCATAAACACAAAAGACTCAAAAGGAATGTACAATATGTTTATTTGATAAAAGATTCATATTTCTAATATATTAAAAGAATCCTTGGAAATTTTTTTTTTTTAAAGATGAATACCCTAATAGGAAAACAATACAGGAAACAAATAGGTTATTTCATAAAAGAAGAAACGTAAAATGCACATTATATATGGAAGAATGTTCACCCTCCCTAGTAGACAAGTGCAGTTTAAAACAGGGTACTCTTTTTGTCTGCCAGACTCTCTTCGTCTACAAAGGCTTTTTGCCTTTTTAAAGACAGTCCTCAGTGCTGGCGAGATGAGATGCGCTAGCCCGCCCATCTGGGAGACAGGTTTATTCCCCGGGAGAACCAGAGTCTTTGGAGCCCAGACAGAGACACGGGAGAGGGCAGGGGTGGCACCCCATCCGAAGCAGGGAGAACGAACGTGAGTGTCCACACCCCGCAGGAAGGGGCTCCGCCTTCCGCCTTCCTCTTCCTTGTTCTCTGAGCGCTTTCTTGAAGGAACTCACCCGACAGGGAGAAAGGACTGCCACAGGAAACTTCCAGGTCCCCTCGCAGGCATTTCCCAGAGACGCTCATCGGGTGACAGGGCCGTTCACACATACAGAGCTTCCAAACAGCTTCGTGGTGTCTCACTGTTGGTATCCATCGATTGCCACCAGAGAACATCGGGTGTGAGAGAAGGTGCCAACGAGAAATTCCGAGGTGGTGCAGACAGCAAAGGGCAGCTGGCAGGGAGCTCGAAAACCAGACGGCCCTCAGAGGGGTGGTATTACGTGTAAGGTGTAAGAGTAAGGTGATTCTTTAAGGAGAAACCCACAGAAAGAGCTAGACATTAAAAAATGAGATAACAAAAAAAAAGTTCTATAGAAGGGGTGGAAGGTAGAAAGGAAATATGCACAAAAGTAAAATTTTAGAATTAGAAGATCAACTCTTAGACATTAAATAAAGTAAAACGAAGGGGACATTATTAAACAATATGAGAAAACTTCTCAGAATTAAAAGATGAGAGACTGTACTAAAAGGGCCAATCAAGTAACCAGCTCCACGGACGGGCGGGGGAGGGACTGGAATTAAGGGAAGTCATAGGTTAAAGAGCCCTAAAAGTTTCCAGAGGGACCGTAGCTGTCTCCCCAGCAGTCCTGTGAGCTAGAAGACAGTGGAGCAGTTAAAAATCCTCAGGGAAAAATACTTCTGAGCTAGCATTCTACACGCAACAGCTAGTTATCAAGTACAAAGGTAGCATATAAGAACATTTTGAGAGATGCAAAGTCTAAAACCTGTTACCTCCCAACCAGTCTTTGTAAAGAAAACTACTAGGGGTTGAGGTCCACCAAAATGAAGAAAAGCAAGAAAGAGAAAGGCGTACGATACAGACCAGAGGGGACTGACCCAGGAGTTACCCGCCCTGGAAGATGGTGACAGGAAATGGCCCAGTGAAGTGCGTTTAGCGTCTAGTCTAGCCTAACATCAATCCCGAACAGAGAGCTGTGGGAGGAACGCCTCTTAGAGGGGAAACGCGGGATCGATGAACTCTCTGCGTTTGAGAGGTGTTTACTTCGCGGAGTTGGAGAAGAACCTGTGTTAGATACGTAGAAAAACTAAAGCAGATGGCAAGAATGAGGCAGCTCTTCCCTCCAGGAAAAATCAAAAGTTGCTCAGGAGAAGAAATGCGATCATAGTGTACTGTCGGATTCAGCTTTGGACCGTATCTACACAGTCACATGTTTTTGATTCACGGTTGGTCGAATCTGTAGATGGTAAACCCGCGGATATGGGGGGCCGGCTGTATAAGCATATTCAGAAATATAAATGAGGAAAAAATGCTAAAAGAGTTGCAAGTACTTGCATCTGAGGAGTGGGTGAATGCTGTTTTTGGTTACAAGTCTAATAGTCCTATTTATAAACTTTATGTAATCCTTATTGTTCCTATGGAATCAGCAGTAATAGCCCCACTTTCATTTCTGAGTTTAATGAATTAAATCTCTCTTTCTGCCCTTAGTCAATCTAGCTAAGGTTCTGAGTCGATCTTCCTGAAGGACCAACATTTGGTTTCATCAATTTCCTCCATCTTCCGTGTCTTGATTTCATTTATCTCTGCTCTAATCTTTATTATTTCCTTCTGCTGGCTTTGAGTGTAGTTTGTTCCTTTGTTTCTAGTTCCTTTACTCGTAAAATTAGGTTGTTGATTTGAGATCTTTCTTGTTTTTTTACTCGAAACATTTAGAGCTGTGAATTCCTCAGCACTGCTTTCGCTGCATTCCATAAATTTCGGTCTGCTTCATTTATTTTCATTTATCTCTTGAGTATTTCCTAATTTTCCTTGTGATTTCTTCTTTGATCCATTGGTTATTTAAGCATGTGTTGTTTAATTTCCACAAATTTGAGAGTTTTCCAGTTTTCTTCCTGTTGCTGATTTCTAAGTAACTTCATTCCACTGTTGTTGGAGAATATATTTTGTAGGACATCTATACTTCTAAACCTGTTGAGACCTCACTTGTGGCTTCGCATATGGTCTGTCCTAGAGGATGTCCCAAGTGCACTGGGCAGATGGCGTGTCTGCTGTTGCTGGGTAGAGTGTCTGTGTCTGTCAGATCTAGTTGGTTTAAAGTGTTTTCAGGTCCTCTGTTTCCTTTCTTATCTTCTGTCTGGTTCCGTCCATCCAGGTTGAGATATCGGAGTCTCTATCACCATGAAACTCTTTCTCCTTTCAGTTCTGTGCATTTTTGCTTTGTATTTTTGATGGTCTGTCATTAGGTACGTAAATTTTTATGACCGTTATATCTTTGCTGTACTGAACCTTTTATTAATCTATCATGTCCTTTGTGTCCTCTAACCTTCTTTGATTTACTGTCTATTTATCTGATATTAGTACAGCCACCCCCGTTATTGATTACTGTTCGCAATGTCCATTTTCATCCTTTCACTTTTAACCTCTCTGTGTCTTTGAATCTGAAGCGTGTCTCTTATAGACTGCTCACAGTCAGCGATGTTTCCCTGATCCACCTGCCAGTGTCAGCCTTTCGACGGAGACGCTACTCCAGTGACCTTCACAGTGACTACTGATAAGAGGGCCTTGTTCTGCCACTTTGCCGTTTTGTCTTCTACGTACCCGATAGCGTCTGTCCCCCGTTTCCCACATTACCGCCCTTGACATTGAGCCGATTTTTTTTGTCCTGAAACGTTTTCCCTTCTCATTTCCTTTTATGTATGTTTTATCACTATTTTCTTTGTGGTTATATTTAACATATTACATTACATTTAATGTCCTAAAGTTTTAACACTCTAATTTGAATTTATACCAGCTTAACTTTAGTAATGTACAAAACCTCTCTTTACAGCTCCATCCTGCCTTTCAGTTGTTGGTGTCATAGAATTACGTCTTTATGCACTGGGGGTCCAAACAATATATTAATAATTGTTTTTTATATGCATTAGTGTCTTATTAAATTATATAAAAAAACAAAATGTGAAGTTACAGGCCAAAGTTACAATAAGACTAGCTTTTCGACTAATATTTTAAGTGCATCAGTCTCATAAATTATGTAGAAAACAGAAAGCGGAGTTACAAACCATTTTTACAGAAATACTAGCTTTCGTGATTGCCCATGTATTTACCTTTACTGAGATTTTTATTTCTTCATTCAACTTTGAGAGACAGCAGTCCCCCCCTTATCCACGGGGGATACGCGCCAAGACCCTCAGTGGATGCCCGAAGCCACAGATAGCACCGAACCCTGTCTATGCTTTGTTTTCTCCTATACATTCGTACCTATGATCGAGTTTAATTTATAAATTAGGCACAGGAGGAAATTTACAACAATAACTAATAATAAATAGAACAATTCTAACAATATACTGCATGAAAGTTACACGAACGTGGCGTCTCTCCCTCTCCACAGTGATTTTTATATTTCTCAGTCCAGACCTGTTCCTGCACCTGTGTAACCTTCCCTGACTTGCAGTAAATGGCCTGATGTCCCTCGTTTCAAGGGATCCCTTGCTGAAGTCCTCGCAGACGCTCAGTGTTTTCTGACGCAACGTGCTGCCGTCAGTTGGAACACGGTTTCTGTCCGTGTCTTCCACCCACTGATTTAATGCCTTTTCCATCTTAACTAAGCGCTTCTCATGCAGTGTGGCTGTAGCTTTGCAGTCTGAGGTACGACAGCAAAGTTAGTATAAATTTCTTTCTTTCTTCTTCAAAAGTTCACAGAAGATTCATCCTTACTGTGGATCTTAGCAACCTCAGCACAGGATTTTTCTTTATTAGGTCGAGAACGTTAACCTCGAAATTTAAAGGTAGCGCTTCATGGCTTCTCTCCGGCATATTCGAATTGCCAACACCATGGCTCTTGCACTTAGGGGACATCATTAAGTAAAATGAGGGTTTGTTGGGCACAGTTCTGTGATGCCACGACGGTCGATCTGATCCCCAGGGTATCTGCTGATGGACTAATAGGCAGGGAGCGTAGACGACGTGGAGACACCAGACAAAGGGGCGACTCACATCCTGAGTGGGACAGAGTGGGACGGCTCAAGACCCCGTGACACTGCCCAGAGCGGCACGACTTATACCTTATGAGCTGTTTATTTCTGGAATTCTTCATTTAATATTTTCATGCCGCAGTTGGCCGCGGGTAACGGAAACCGCTGATCGCAAAACCGCAGATAAGGGGGGACCAGTGTACAACCCCGTGCCCCTTCGTTTCAACCCCTTGGGCATTTCTGGCCAGGCGCTCCCTTAGCTCGTGTTTATCTGGGAAAGTCTTCGTTTCTCCCTTGGATATGATGCAAGTTAAGGGTCAAATTTTATTTTTCTGTATATGGTTGTTCACCTGTAACATCATTTATTGAAAAAGACCATCTTTTCCTCATTGAACTTCCTCGACACCTTTGTCACAAATCCACTGACCATCCAGAAAGGGGTCTGTTCATGGCCTTGCTCGTGGTCCATTGATTTGTAT
>NW_011888923.1:1767108-1769479 GCF_000151845.1 Pteropus vampyrus
TTTAATTTTAACAGCCAGGAAGGAGTCTGACCCAGGTCCATCAAGATCGGTCTAACCCTGCGCCCGTAACTTCTTTGAGGTTCTGGAAAGGACCATTAAAGTTTGCAGAAAGAAAATAACTTGGAACAGCTCTGCAGGAAGGAACAGCCCCTTGAACATCATCGTGTAACTACATCTACCTGGAGAAGATGTATTTTATTTCCCATTAGTTAACTATCACCTGTTTGATTAAAACAGTGGGGTTTGGTGCAGGTGACATATTGGCAAGTGTGGCAAGAAATGCGTAATGGACACTGGCAGGGAAAGAAACCAGGGCAAGAAAAGGGAACTGCCGAGGCCCGGCTCTTCCGGGAGCCTCGTGTGTTGGGAGTCACGAGCGGAACAGCGTGCACAGAGGCACGCGGCTCGGCGAGTGCCGCCGAGTGGCCCTGCCGTCGGCATCCCGGGGCCGTGCCCGCCACCGGGGGGCGGAGAGCGACATGGCATCGCGATGAGAATGGCGGCTGACGTGACTGAATTCCCACCGTGCACGAGGCCTTGCCAAGCGCGTGTCCCTGAGTTATCTCGTTTACCCCTCACGGTAACGAGGGCCGCTGTCGTCCACGGGTTCGAGGTGAGAAAGCGAAAGGTTTAAGAGAGCTGCAGTTCGGACGGTTTTGCTGAGCGTGGGGCGCTGCGCGAAGCCCTTTGCAATCGCTGTCCCGTTTCATCCTCACACCGTCCCTGACAGTTGGCCGTTGTCCCCTTTCGCAGATGAGAAAGCTCATCTGCCACCAGCCCTGGTCTCCCAGCACAGGCCATTTGACACCGGCACCTGCCTTCTTACCCACTGAACTTGAAGGTCGGTGTCTTAGCAGAGTGAATTGCTCAGGCGGCAGCTGGAGGGGAAGGAGGGAGGTGGCCACCTACGAGTGGCCAGTGCTGTGATCCCCGGAGACTGCACCGAAGAGACGGTGACGGAGAGATCGGCGGGCACGGAGCAGACGCCTGCCTCGACCCTTTCCCAGGGAAGTGGTTGGTGGGACCTGTCAGGACGCAGCTGATGGAAACAGCGGTGTGTGCAGACGCTACTCTGTGAACAAACGTCTGGTCACGCCGAGTGGCTCGGGTCCAGCTGGCTCTTTTCTGAATAACAATCACGTGAAGTTAATATTGCTCTTAGGTCAGCCACCCAGCCATCCACTCCTCAGACGAGGAAGCCAGTCTGAGAGGCACCCGGGCCTCCTCTCGGGCACCTGCAACTGACATGTCACGTGCCCTCCGCTTGTCTTTTGGTCACATTTATTGTCTTTTTCTTGTTATTCTTCGGAATTCATTGTCGTAAACCTCTGGTAAACCCGCACAAATTTCCTGGTTTTCTCACATCCGAATGACTTATTTTAAATGTTTTCCAATCGAAAATATTTAATTTACATGCCAAAAAATATTACAAAGTAAAGTTTTGCCTTTTTTCAATGACGAAAAAACTCATTAGTCCTGAAATTGGAAGATATTGAAAACTTGTGGAAATTATAGAAAAAAATAGTTTGTTTTCCCTAATAACCTCGGTCCCGTGACTGACCGTGTCACTCTGACCGCTCCCCTGTGGCTCTGTGGCCCGGGGCCTGACCCCAGGGTACCATCCGTCTTTGGCACCCTCACCGGGTACCTGCTCCCGCCCCTCTGCCCAGGCGGCTGGGTTTTCGGGCCCCAGTGGCATGTCGTCAGTGACCCAGAAATGTGCTTCTGTTACCGAAATGGTGGGGTTGCCTCCCAAAATAAAATGTGTTTTACTTGGCAAGTCATCTGGATAAACCTGTGCCTTCAGCATCACCTCTGTCAGACCAAAATGGTCCCCGAGACTGAGAAAAAAAACATATATTCTTCCCACAAACAGACCTGAAGGGCCCGCCAGGAGACGGCAGTGTCCCTGGCCTCTGAGGAAGTCTCTCTGAGAACTTCCTGGTGGCTGTGAGGCAGACAGAGTAGATACGGACTTTTATCATCAGCCCTTCCTCCCATCCGGCTAAAACATGCAGTTTATTGTACTTTCTGTCATTGTGCTCTGTGCTCTTAGTACGGTACATTTTTTCCCTCAAAGTGACTACTTAGGAGGATTGGAGGGTTGTATGTGTGGGGTAAGGGCCTTTTGGGGGTTTGGGGGGCTTTTGTTTTAACTATAGCATGGTGAAGCAGTTTTGTCTTTTTCATGAGCTGTCTTTCAGAATTAGAGGTTGAACTAGAGGTGTGTGTTCGTTTTACAATTTTACTTATTTATCTTTGATTATTAAGGATGAACATTGCGTTTCCTTTGACAGAAAATCTGATTAAGTGCATGGCATTTCCATCTAACGACATATAGCTCTTTCTTTGTGTGGAGAGCACCTTGGCG
>NW_011888923.1:1769529-1770859 GCF_000151845.1 Pteropus vampyrus
GAAAGTAAAATTTCTTTTTGTTCCATAGCCTTTGTTTCTTCATATAAATTTTAAAATCGGCTTGTTAATTTCTACCCAACAAAAGCCTGCTGGGATTTTGATGGATAGCATTGAATCTGTAGATCACTTCGGGAAAATTTGACGTCTTAGTCGTATTGAATCTTCTGATGCACAGAGATGGTTCATCGCTCCATGCTTTCATTTCCGTCAGCAGCGTATTATAGTCTGCGGTATACGATTTTCGCACATACGTGTTAAATTTATCCCTAGGTAGTTTGTGTTTATTGATGATACGCTAAAGGTATTGTCTTTTTAAATTTCAGTTTTTAGTTTGTAGAAGTAAATTGATGTTTGCATATTGACCTTATACCCCATAAGCTTGATAAAAATCACTTAGTAGCTTTTTTGTAGAATCTTTATGATTTTCTACATAGATGACATCTGTAAATACAGTTTTACTTTCCAGTCTATGCATTTTATTTCTTTTTCATGCCTTATTATGGGAATTTCATTTTCTATGTTGTGTAGCATCTAATCCAACAATGTTAACAGACCACTAAACTCTGCAGTCAGGCCACAGAAGACCTTTTCACTATGAATTTATGATCTATCAGGGTTGAATTTATATTTTTATTGAAATTATAACCAGATGATTGAGATGAACCTTTTCAGACTTAAAGCACAAGTACATCTCTTAATCTTATAGAATTTTAGAAATTCATATGTAACTTTTAGGTATCATTTTTAACATCACATATTTTGAAATACCAGTATTTTTATGATAATGAATGAGTTTATCATCTAGGAAGTATTGAACCAGTGACCTTATCTATCCAGTTATGATGAAAGACCCAATCTAACCTTTTATTGAACAAGGTATTTATTAAAAATGAAACTTCTCATTTCTAGTACTTAATCAATAGCACATTAAGCCATTTATTACTGTGATTAAAGAAACCAGATACCCTACTCCCTCGTCATCTCGTTTAATTTTAACAGCCAGGAAGGAGTCTGACCCAGGTCCATCAAGATCGGTCTAACCCTGCGCCCGTAACTTCTTTGAGGTTCTGGAAAGGACCATTAAAGTTTGCAGAAAGAAAATAACTTGGAACAGCTCTGCAGGAAGGAACAGCCCCTTGAACATCATCGTGTAACTACATCTACCTGGAGAAGATGTATTTTATTTCCCATTAGTTAACTATCACCTGTTTGATTAAAACAGTGGGGTTTGGTGCAGGTGACATATTGGCAAGTGTGGCAAGAAATGCGTAATGGACACTGGCAGGGAAAGAAACCAGGGCAAGAAAAGGGAACTGCCGAGGCCCGGCTC
>NW_011888923.1:1773519-1810519 GCF_000151845.1 Pteropus vampyrus
GTAGAAAACGAGAGTTGGAGAAGCACAGAGCAAGAGCCGAGTGAAATTCGGGTTTTAAACTGTCAGCTAGTGCTCTTCCAGCGGGAGCTCTGAGAGGCTACGGGCTGGTCGTCACGGGCGAGCTGTCTTTCTTTTCTTTTTTGTGAGAAGATACGAGGACCTTTTCTCATCTGAAAGTGACTTTTATTGGCTCAGTAGCGTTCAGTTAAGGAAAGGTTCTCACAAAAGAAAGGAAATGATGTTAAGAAAGCTAGTAGGAAATAGAATCAGGTCATTTAGACTTTTATAATTACATTTTATGTATTTTGTGATCTATTTGTTTATAAAACATTGATTAAGTCATTAATAACTAGTTTACTATTTGAGATGAAGAAAAATGATAGACATGCAATATTGTGAGTGCGCCTGATGCCACCAAATTGTACGCTTAAAAATGGTTAAAATGATCAGTCTTATGTTACGTATATTTTACCACAATTTTAAAAATAAAAATTCTAAAAATATTAAATCACTCTTAAGATGTATGCCAAGTAAAATAAGTTATTTCAGAGCTATTTGGCAATTCATTCCTTAGACAGGCCAAAAATTAGATAATGTGTTTCTTTACAAAATAAAGACTTCTTGTTGTAGGCATAAAAGCATATGCTATATTTCACTTTACACTTTTACCAAAAAGTTAGATTTTAATGACCAGTAAAACTTGGGCCGTGGCTTATGGCGTGTGTGCCCAGTCGACTTTGCGTCTTTACCACATTTAACTCTATTCACACCACTCATGGTGGTCCCAACCCAAAGCCTGTTCCATTTATAGTATCCTGTCGTCTGAGTTACCTGCATAACTGCTCGTGATCGTTTTGGAGATCTGGGGGAGAGTTAACAGGAAAACCTACCATGCTCGTGAAAATGCTGTCGCAGCAGGCCTGCCCGGTGTTTACTTGAGCCTAAAGGGAGCTCAAGTAAAATCGTGAATAAATGTTCCTTATTAAATCCTGGAGATTAACACAAGAAGTTGGACGCCTGCGTTTTCCAGGGGTCAGCATTTCTTTCTTCCTCGTTAGATCTGAATATGGATAGAATCATTTACATCGTTTGTTAATTAGGCCTAAAAATATATAGGAAGTCTCAGGGGAGAGAAGATTCAAAGGTCTTGAACAGAGGTTGGCAGAGCAGAGGAGGAAGATAATGACTCTTCCCTCTACTGACATTTAAATTTGACGAGCTCCCAGCCTGACTAAAAAATCCTTTTCGGAGGTATGTTAGTTAGGTGATGTGGCCAGCACCGTAGTGACAAGTGTTTGTGTGTTTTAAAATGATTTCCACATAAAGAGGAGAGGCGCACAAAACTAAACTATCTCAGGAGCTAGTGAAACCCTACACATAAGCAGTAAATCAGACTTTTCTAGTATCAGAGCCTGTCGCTAGTTTTACATTAAGCTTCTTTAGAAACGGGAATTAACTCTTTCAAGCCAAAGTATTTTATAGACTGCGGTGGAAACTTACTCAACCCTTTAACTACCCCTGTCCTGTAGCGACAGGGTCAGTGCAGCTTCCTACCAGGCGCGCCTCACGATTAGGAGTGGCCTGGGCCCAAAAATCTGGCATTTCTCATTTGTAGCCACATTTAAACACGGCCTCCCTTGGATCTGAAAAGCATTAGGAAGAAAGATGCACGGGGAGCGAAAAGTTCTCTAGGAAGGCCCTGGTTGTAGCGGGGGCAAGGAGAGAGGACTCGCCTGATGGCGGCGGCGGCGGCAGGACCGAAGATTGGTAAACATGTCTGCTTTTTCATTTGCAGTGCTCAGTGACCCCCAGACCAGGGCCATCTATGACATCTATGGGAAGAGAGGCCTGGAAATGGAAGGATGGGAGGTAAGAGAAACCTTGCATCCGGTCATCAGACAACGACAAAACAGCCACCCCAGTCCCCTGGCCTGCGATGACATCTTTGAGACGATTCGAAGACGTTAGATTTCCCTCCTTGCTTTGCATTTTGGTTACAGAGACCGAGTTCTGGGCTTGGGCAAGTCAGTCGTCAGCGTGTCCTCCATTTCCTAACCTGTTAGGTGAAAAGTAGGAGGGATCTCAGAGCAGCCCAGTAACTTTTAACTGGGGGAGGGAGCGGGCCGGCAGGGGGCGGACGGAGACAGTCTCTGCAAGGGGCAGTTCTGCCTATGCAGACACATCCTTCACGCCCCACGCCGCTGTGCCTCTCTCTCCACTGCAAGTCACGAGTGATCGCGCTTCGGAAGCGTTTCTGTTGGTGAAGTGTCGTGCATGTGAACAAAACGGAAGCAGAGGAAAGTCGAGACCTCATGGATTAAAGTGTCTGTAATGACCCATGTACTATAATATTAGAATGTTGCCAACTAGGGCGAGTAAAACAAAATAGTACATAGCAGGTATCTGTGGAATAGGTCACCCTGGGCAGCCATGCTGGGCAAGAACATTCACTAGAATTCAGAAGGTTCCGTTTTCTCATGGTCTGCCACCAACTCATCTTAGAGCCTTGGGCAAGTCATTTGACTCCCTTGTACTTACATGTTACTATCTGGAAAATGAAGAGGAAGATAAATTGTAAAAGTCCAAATTGCTCTAGATGTCGTTACTGAATTTCGTGAAAGGAACTTGGTTCTGGTGCCCGAGAAATTTTGCTTGGCTGTTAACATTAAATCGACATGCCTTGAGTTATTGTCATCATCACGTAAGGTTTCCCTTGAAGTTCCTTTGGCATTTCATCTCGAACCCGTACACCTGTTTTTTCTGATCTTCATACGAAACCTTCTGAAGGCCTTCAGATAGAAATATAAGTGAGATAGTTCTATTGTCCTTTCCGTTACTGCTTAATATTGGGGGCTTGTGGGCCGTGTTCAGCCTATACCCATGTTTTAGTTGCCCACACGATGAATATTAGTTACTAACATTTAAATCTTGGGAGTTTTGCATAAAAATCCAGCCTTCTGTCTTCTCTTAAAAAATCAGATCTGGTAACGCTGTATCTGATCCTCCTGTGAGGCATCAGCGAAATCTGAGGCACCTCTGTCCTTAAGCCTGGACTGTGCCATCCAGCCCGTCCCAGCCCCCACCACTCACTGCCGTGTTACATCTGGCCCTTCACTCATCCACGTGCCCCGCCTGGCTCCAGTGGGCATTTGGTTTCTGGCCTTTGGCTCAGTGGAAATGGCTTCATGTCAGATTAGTTCATTGCAGCTAAATGTGAAGTCTAATAGTTTAGTTTTTTCATCCAAAAAAAAAAAATCTTGTATATACTGAATTTCTGCTCACTCATCATACACCACTTTAAAGTGCCTTTTTTTTCTCTCTTTTTTTTTTTTTTTTAAGGCATGGGTTGGTTACAGTTTTTCACGGCCGCAGTCAGGGCCACTGAAAAGCTGTAGGCCTGTCTCACATGTCCCCACTCCTGGGTCTAGGTGTTTAATTCCTAGCAGCATTATCCCAATTCCAGCGGGGTGACGTCTTCCTGGCAAAATACTGCATGGTCTCCTATCGTCAGACCAGAGTGTCCCTCCATCAGAAACTAAGCAAAGCAACGCACACAGCAGTGATTATGAAACTGTGTACGCCATCGCAGAAGGTGACTAGATAAGTGTTTATAATCACATTTTTAGTGAACTAAGGGAAACAGGTTCTCGACGATCAGCATTAGCTACCTTTGCGTTGATGCTGAGCCTTCACGGAAGGCAAATCCCGCTGTCCACAACAGCACAGGGACCTGGAGGTCACCATGCTGAGTGCAGTGAGTCGGACAGAGAAAGACAAATACTGTATGATTTCACTTACGCGGAATCTAAGAAGCAAAAAGAACAAACTAATCGAAAATGGACTCGCCGACATAGAGTACTATCTGGTGATGGCCAGCAGGGAGGGGGTAGAGGGCTGGGAGAAAGAGGTGAAGGGTTAGAGTACAAGTTAGTGGATAGGTGATCACGGGGATGGGGAGCACGGCATAGGGAACGCAGTCAGGCTAGGTGGGGAGTCAGCGGGGAGAAAGAGCAATCGGGAATCGTTTCGTAAACTATAGAAGTGTCTAACCAATGTGCTGTATACTCGAAACTAATAATAAAATAATTCTTTTTAAAAAATGCCTTCGAAGAAGACTCCACGAGGGCACCTCCCCAGATATTTCCCCAGAGGGGTATTGGGGCCTAGCGTAGGACAAGAGAATTGCGCCCACGGGCACGCTGTGAAGGGGGGTCTCAGGGAACACGTGCGCGTTTATGCAGCTGGCATCCTCATTCCGTGAGGGGGCTCCCGCTTCTCTCCCAGCCCCCACCTGTTACCACACACCCCTCAGTCCACGTGTGTGGGGCAGTCAGAATGGAGGATGCTGTTAAACACCCCTAGCGGCTGAGACGCCTTTAACCCCGAGGTGCCAAGCGCTCCGGGACATAGTCACCCCCCGCCCCCGCAGCGGGGTCACCCCACCGTGGGTGGACACCGGAGATGGAGCGGAGCTTTTGTAGATTGCCTGAAATATTGGCCCCTTTTCAGCCATTAGGTAAGTTTTCAGTTTTGTTCTGTTTTGTTTTCTTAACCTTCAGTCAGCTGCCAGTCTGTGGCAGGATTCCAGGGGAGTGACGTGCAGCCATTCCCAGCCTGTCAAACCAGCCGTTTTAGTCCCTAAAGTTGGGTAGCGGTATCTGTGCAGAGCCCCGCAACGGAAATGAAAT
The DNA here is from genome assembly GCF_000151845.1 of Pteropus vampyrus. Taxonomy (NCBI): domain Eukaryota; kingdom Metazoa; phylum Chordata; class Mammalia; order Chiroptera; family Pteropodidae; genus Pteropus; species Pteropus vampyrus. Next base: position 1,778,208 of record NW_011888923.1, read on the forward strand.
TGGTCTCCCCTTCCAAGTGGCGGAAATCCAGCTTTGAGCTGGGCCGGCTTTGACAGTGTTGAATCTGGTAGCAGCTGGAAACCAGGTGACCCCGAGAGCGCTCCCGGATGTAGGTCACAGCTGGAGACGCCCCCCGGCCCAGATCGCCCGCCGTTTAGTTGTCCGTGGCCCCTTACATGCTCCACATGTCATTTTTCCCTGCGACTCAGTGTCGCAGTGTCTAAGAAAGTCAGCCTGCATTCAGAGCTATGATGTGCTCAAGGTCATGGAGAGAAAGCCTTCGACAAGCTCGCGGATCGGAGGAGACCGAGATGTGACGACCAAATGCAGTTCCGGACCCGGATCGCACCCCGGAAGATAAAAGGGGTGTTAGCGGAAAAACTAGTGAAATCTGGAAAGTCCAGGTTTAGTTAATAGCGATCTACCAATTAACACTGGTTTCTTCCGTTTGACAGGTGTTTTGAGGTTATGCGAGGTAACGGGAAGCTAGGCGAAGGCCATGCAAGAACTTTCTATACTATCTCTGCAATTGTCCTCAAGTTCTAAACAATTTCCTAAAATTATCCCGAAATAACTGTTGACTAGCTAGAATCAGAATTTTTTAAACTAGACGACACCTCAGGCATCACGTAGTATAAGCTCCTCATTCAGAGCAGGGAACCGAAGCTTGGAGAGGTGAAGTGACTTACCTGAGGTCGCCCAGGAGGTCACAGGTAATGTCCGCTGCATGCCTGCACTGTCCACCGTGCCACCTCACTTCCAGAGATCTCTGTCCCCCTCTTCCACACAGTAAGTCAGTCTTCCTGGCGGACACAGGGACAGGTGAGAATGAGCAAGGTGGACAGTGCAGGTATGTAGATTCATGGGCTGTGTATGATACGCTGTTGATGAAAAACATTGACGACGTCTAGTATTTACCAAGTGACGCAGCATAGGGTGCCGTGTTCCTAGACGCTTAAATCTAATGTTACTGGGGTGGAAAAAGGGACTTGCCGCTGGCTGTGCCACTCCCCGCCATCACGTGCTCTGGGTGAAGAAGGGTGTAAATGGTTCCGGGCGGGCCCGTGGGAGCTGCGGGGGGGCAGGGGGGCTGGCAATTCCTCCTTCTCCAGGGAGGCCAGCCACTCTGGCTTTGCAGTTAGCTCTGATTATGCACCAGCTGTTTGCAGAACTTAGGTAAAATACGACTAGAAATGGAGCGACTTAGCACCTGGGCAATATTTGCCTCTTCAGCTTGTCACAGGGAGTGGCAAAGAGACAGTAATTCTCAGCTGTTAATTCAGTCGGCAAAGGTCAGACAGCTAGAATTCCCGAAAACAAACCCCGTTCTGCCCTGGCCTCTGTGGGGTCTGGAGCTTTTCAGCCTCTTAATTCCTGGACTCTTACAAATCTTTTTATTTAAAAAAAAAAAAAAAAAATCAGTATAGGGCCATATTCATGGAGTATATGTCACAAGCTAAAGTTACAGCTAATCAATCAAGCTTTTTGTTCAATCTATATCCTTAACACTAGCATCATGCCGGATAGAATATTCGGTACGAAATCTCTCATCCAGATGGGACAGCCTGATGACTGGGCCCTGTGGAGGAAGCACTTCCCACCCAGACCCTCTGTCCTCAGTAATGAGTCACTTAGGTCTCCTTGGACAGGGGTTCGAGTAAGTCGAGTAAATAAATCTCAGGTCCACTGTATTAGGCTTTAAGAGTCACAAAGAATTTTTTAAACTATTTAAATCTACGGCCACGCCACCCTGAACAAACCCGATCTCGTCTGATCTCGGAAGCTAAGCAGGGTCGGGCCTGGTCAGTATTTGGAAGGGAGACCACTAGGAAAACCAGGTGCTGCAGATGTAAAAAATAAAAAATAAGGGATTGTAAGCTGACAAGGTCCTTGCAGTCTGTGAGGTCAACCAAAGGTTGCCTCGCCTGAAAAAAAATAATAAAATAGAAATAAACTATTCAAATCATTTTTCCTTGCTCTTCGAGGTAAAATGGAATAGTTGATTATCTACATTTCTTAAAGCTCTTTTATTTTACTTCCTTTTGAAGGGAAAAGCTGAGGGGAGATTGAAAAGACAGTGTAAACTTTAAAAAGCGGCACCTCATTTTTTGTCCAAGATAGGGCGACCTTGGGGCAGGGAAAGGGCCATAATGGGAGCGCGTGTCACTGTTTTTAGGAACTAGCAGAGTCGGCTTGCCAGCTCAGTTCAGTGTAAGCACGTGTGGATTTTTAGAGGTCACAGAGCAGTCTCTGTCATGCCGTTTATGACTTTCATTTTGTTCTTGGATGCTCTTAACAGTGTTTATTTCAGAACTTCCTTTAGGAGAACCACCTTCCCCTTTTTAGTGATTAGTGATTTATATTCGGTTATTAGAGGAGAAAATATTGTTTTCATTATTATTTTCTGTGTACTTCCTGAAGCTGTAATGAACAGATTTCTCAAAAGTGTTTTTGGATAGGCCAGTTTTTGTACTTATTTTTCGATACTACTGAATAATAAAGCCGAGTTGCACAAAACCTATAATGTGAACCCATTTATGTAAAATATATACACGTGAATATACATACACATGCACAGAAGATTTTTAGAAAATACATTAAAAATTAATTGCTAGCCTGTGGGAAGAGAGGATGGCGTATGAGGAAAATCGTACTTATATTGTATCCTTCTGTACTGTACTGGTTTTTTTTTTGTTTTTGTTTTTCTTTTTTAACTATAAAAATGTCTTTTTTTAAATAATTTTTTAAACTCATGAGTTCCAAGGTAGCTTTTTCTCACATCATCTACCTTTTTTAGGTGTTTTTTGAGCAGCCTCAGGACGCCCCGTGTTTCCCCCGCTGACACGGGGAATATGCGGTTTGGTCTCTTTCCCCGTCATTCACCCGAGGACTTCAGTCCTGTCCGTTCTGCTCCTGCTCTCTGTGTTTCTCGCAGGCCATAGCATTTGGGGCCCTAGGAAATCACGTGGTACAGTTTCCTCTTTCACAGATGTGGCACCTGCGGTCCACGGTGGCCTTTCCTTGCCTCGTTGAAATCTTAACAACTTTGTCTTTCTTTTGTGATGAACTAAGGAAGGCCGAGATGAGGTGCCTTATTTTCTCATGGATCTGACATCCGTGTGCTTCCCCAAGTGTTAACATGGTTTGCTGTTTGGTACCTGCGTATTATTAGACTAAAGTGTAACTGATAACACACATTCTAAGGTTCATATCGTATTATGGGGGAAGAGTCCCACGACTGGAAAAACACCGAGACCTGGTGGCTTATGATCCCTCGGTCCAAGAAGCTCAAAGGGCATCTCCAGAGATAGCCAGCACATGGAGGGGCATTGGGAGGTGACGGTGCCTTTGTGCACAGCTTTGCTTTCATTTTGATGTGTAACACTTCTTATCTGGGACTCATTAGGAAATTTAAACTGTGAGACTTACAGCAATGTTTTCTTTATAAGATTCCTGCAGCCTCAGAAGAAAATCACTAAAGAAGGAAATACTGCTTAAGTCTCTCCGGAGACCATGACCTTGGGAATGACCAGGGCTCAGCTGAGTGGCTGCGCCGGTGAACCTGCCTCACCAGGGCCTGGAGCCCGGCATCTGTGTAGACACTCCTCCTGGTTTCTTTGACATCTGAGTCCCCGGGGAGAAGGAAAGGCGGGCCCCTGGGCGCCATCTACATACCAAGTCAACAAGGCCCGCTCTCTGCGAATGTTCCCTCCCTGCCTGGTCCTGACCTGTGGTTCCCTCTCGACTCCACCCGCAGGTCGTGGAAAGGAGGAGAACGCCAGCCGAAATCAGGGACGAGTTCGAGCGGCTGCAGAGAGAGAGGGAGGAGAGGAGGCTGCAGCAGCGAACCAACCCCAAGGTGAGCCAGGGGCCGGCCCGAGGGGGACGGGCGCAGGGCCGTTACCGACAGGCGGTTACAAGAAGCGATATCGTGCAAAAGTGACCCACGTTGGGGGGAGGAAAAACCCAATCCTGTGGTTCTCCCAGAAGCCAAGGAGACTTCCCAGGCAGGAGCACAGGTCACCCTCTCATCATCCTGCCCGAACCCTTAACACGCGGAGAGCAGTTAGAGGCCAGTGTCGGGGAGGCCAGCCCCCCACGCACGCGTAGAGGCTGCTGGGACAGCAGTGCCACGAGCTCCAGCCGCTGTGGCAGTGGGAGGGGAGTCTCTCTGACTTGCGCCAGTCCCCGATAGAGTTCGAGTCACATACTCCAGTCACGCTCCCGAGTCTGAGAGTGACTTTTCAGTCCTGCCTGTACTGTCTTTTATCTTTAATTTCTTGGGGAAGCATAGCGTTTTGAGTGCGCACCCCAGTTTTGTGGCAAATAGGATGTCTCGGTCAAGTTGCGATGCCGGTCGCACTGTCTGGCTAATTGAACATGGCCCAGTGTTCTGTTCAACTGTGTTTAATAAGGGGACTCAGCAGTCGGGCTCGGTCAGTGTGGCCAGGGTGACCTGGCAGGCAGCCTAAAAATCTAAAGAACAAATGCTGGCTTACAACTGGGGAGCATTATACTGCAAACTTCTGATCAAATACGTTCTAGAAAGTGGAAGACCCCTGCAGCATTTAAAGGATTGTATGTTCAAAACGCTCCCATCTGTTTGAATCCTGCACTTCAGGGTGCAATCGTAAGTGCCAACACCTGTCCCCCACCTACCCTCCCCTTCAGCAGATGATGGCTTCCGCGAGGCACAGTTATCTTTTGGTCAAATGGAGGTAGAGAACTGAATCACTGGCTGAAGCAACTCAGCGTGCCAGATAATTGGGAGAGCTGAAAATCTCCGAGGCACCCTAACGAGTGGGTCCCCCTCTTGGCTCTCCCAGCTGGGGCTGGGGGCCAGTACACCGGGGGCAGGTCTGGTTTACAAGGTCGGCGCTGGCAGGTGGAGGCGAGGGTCCAGGAGACGGGGTGGGAGCCCGGCAAGAGCGGGCAGTAGCTCCAGGACCTTTGCTGATCTGGCTGGAGTTTTGCTGCATTCAGAGCAATGAAGGGGGAAAAGAACATCACGGTAGCCGGAGCCTCTGTGTCCTGTGATACAATCGGCCATCTGGGTGTGCACAGTGATGGCTGATTGGGATTCTATGGAAATGTGTCTCCAGGCCATGTTTCTGTGGAATGAGGGAGCGCAGCTGTGACCATTTCGCATCGCATGTGAGATATTGTAAAATTCCCAGTTCACGTCCATAAACTGCTTTCAAATACATGAGACTGTTTCCAACCAGAAACACCGAGCGATAAGCAGATGTCGGCTGTGCAGCATTCTGAGAGGTTTTGAGCTGGATCTTTGATTCCATTTCCGAGTGTTTTGCTTTTCAAGATGAGCAGAAAGGTTGGGAACAGTCTCATCCTAAGAAGAAAGGGCTGATCTCTTTTAAGAAGACTGTAGGGAGAAGGATACTTGATGACCATTGGGCTCGGCACTGGCCTGTCACTCGGACCCCACAGAGGGCACAGCTTGTAGGGGATCGGCAGGCGAGGTAACATTTGTGACACAGCCATCTGCAACTTGGATGGATAGCTCCCTCTGTGTCCATCAACAAGACTTTGTTGGTAGGGATTTTCCAGTAGGATGTTCGTACCAAGAACAGGCAAAAAGGTCAGCGGGGGAACCCGTGGGTGGAAGTACCAGCTCTGACAGTGATGCCGGACGCAGAGCCAGCCGTCTGACCGATGTGTAGTGTTCTCAGTTGCACGATGAAGATACCTGTTCTGTCTCACCGAGTGGTTAAATGGTTGAAAAAATAGGAAATGGACGTTAATTCATTGGAGAAAGACAAGCCTGCTAGATAAGAGCAAACAAGCACTAGACGGAGCCGAGGCTAGGAACGTGTTTTTGTTGTCGTGTTTCATTCGTCACTGCGTGGGACTCTTCGGCTTGGTCAGGCCATTCCTTGGCCGGTGGTGGCTGGGTTTGGATGGAGTCTGTCAGCTGGGATTTGCACATGGCCCTCTGACAGCGCCGCCAGCCTTGTCCTGTGGCTGAGCCCAGTGCTGCTGAGATGTGAGCCTCGGTTTGTGTGGACTGAGCTGTGGAAAGCACCGCGGGACCCAGGAGGGATGAACAGAAGCGCTGGCTGCAGCCGAGGGAACACAGGCGTGTGCACACACGCACCCACGCGCCCGGCTACGCCAGGGGCAGCGAGGGAGAGCTTGCCACATGGAGTCAGGCGCCCTGGGCTGGGTGCGGGTTCTGCCCTCCAGCCCTGTGCCCAGTTTCTCCCTGTGTGTGATGGGAAGTTTGCCACGAGGCCCACCACCCGGGGCCAAAAGACACAAAATCCCTGGTTGAATTGCCTTCGATTTCTGCCTTTGCCGTGTGAGAATAACGTCCTCTGTTTCCTGCTGGGAAGGGGTCCTGGGGTCTCCAGGGCCAACCACCCTGAGCCGGTGTTGGGGAGAGGACCTGTGGCTGGACAGACGACCAGGTTCGTCCGCACCCTCCAAGACTGTGTGTGACCGGGGCCTAATGGCACCACGCTGGCCACCCCTCCCTTTGCTTTTCAGATCTGTTTTATTGGCCGAATCCACCTACGTTTCTTGACCTTTAGAGACTAAGATCACACAGTAGAGCTGCTCTCTGCCGTGCTCGCTTGATATTGATTATTTTAATTCCTTTCTTTGGTAATGCCCATACATCTTGTCTCTGTGGACGACAACCCCTTCGGGAGTATTCGAAGACAAGGCGATTTCCGGGGGCACCGTAGGGCGCCGCCGCCGCCTGCGCAGTGAGCTTGTCCAGACCCACGCGTCCGCGGGCGGTCGTCTGCGGGTCGGCTGTCCGTCTCAGGGTGTAGACTGCTTTCTTTCTGGACCCCGTTACAGAAGTTCCACAGAGACTGTTGTGGTATTTCCTGGGACACACCATTCTCCTTCCTCTGCCGCACAGGTTGACACACACCCCCTGGGGGGACCCTTTCTGGTTTTAGAAAGGCCATTTTATCAGGGCGGTTCCTGTAACAGCTTGAAAACACAATCCAGCTTTATCAGAAAAAAATTCAATGTATCAAGGAAGGCATATATATAACCATAAAAATATTTTTGAATCCCAGACGTTTTCATGAAGACGTTTGAGTACGTTACTCAATTATTTTCAAGGGATTTTTTTTAAAAGGTGTGTGTCGGTTGCCATGGCTGACGATTACAGCCATCAGAACGAGCCCGTGGTCATGACTTCCGTTCTGCGGAAACGATTCTGATGTCATAAACCGACTCGGTCCGGCTGGCAGGGTAACCATGTGCTCGCGTTCGCCGGCACGAAGGGCAGCTTACCGCGCGCCGAGACGGGCCGCCACTGGAGTCGGAGAAACCAGAGTTGTCATATGAGGACAAGGGATCAAGTCTGGGCAGGCGCCGTTATACAAGGTGGGGTCTTTGGTGGAGGGAAGAGGTGGCTGGCTGTGTAGACGGCACGGAGAAGGCCATTTAAGTGGGTACGAGCTGGAGGACTGCTCCACTCCCAGCCTGTCAGCATCGTCACCTCCAAACAAGACGTCAGAATTGAAGACTGCTGTTTATACAGCGGGGAGACACAAGGGGCCAGTGGGGCTGGGGTGCGTGGTGGTTCTCAGAAACCCTGGTAAGTCTGCATTTGGACCTCCAGAACCAGAGAATGCAGGTCCAACCGTTCGCAGACGGAAGGAGCCTGGCGACAGCCTCACGAGAGCCACCTTGGGTTCATCAGCCGTCATGAAGTGAGCATGTTTCGTCGCCTCTTAATGCAATCGCCTCCCTCGGTGGAATTTTCAGTTAGTAAATAGCTACTATTGAGATTGCATTTGACAGAAATTTCTCACATCATCCTTATGGCCAGATAAAAATGAACGTGAAAATAATTCAGAATGGAACATTCCTGGCTGAATGAGCAACTGATTCCACTCAGAGAGGGTTGATGAACGCCCCCTTTCCGAACTGGGGAGGAGCTTCTCATCGTGGGAGCAGGGCTCTGGCTTGGCAAGCTCGGAATTCCTGAACGATGTCAGCGAAAGTGTATTTGTCACAATCACAGGTGACCTAAAGTGGAAGGACAAAACCAAGCTTCTGAGAGATCGCAGTGAACCAGAATGGAGTGGGGAAAGGAGGGGCGGGGGCTGGGACTGACTCGCTGGCTTAAGACTCACACCGAGAGAGCGACCCCAAAGGGAAGATGGTTCTGGCTCGGTGTAAGGAACATCGAGCAAGGGGTTAATGGGAACCGCTTTCATTCACGATCTCACTGACGGTCTTTCAGTGTCGTCACTGCTTGTAAAGGACTCTACAGGGCTTGTCATTGCTGCTGTCTTTTACACCTCGGTGGCACAACTCGGTGCCCCAGAACTAGGGTCGGCCAGCTGTGACCGGCCGCCTGTTTTTGTCCGGCCCATGAACTAAGAATGGTTTTTATTACACTTTTAACAGTTTTTAAGAAGTCAAAAGAAGAGTAATAATTTGACAGCTAAAAATGATATAAAACTCCGATCTCTGTGTCCATAAAGAAAGGTTTATTAGAACCCAGCAAAGCTCATTCATTTATGTATCCCCTGTGGCTGTTTTACAGCACGGCCACAGACTTGAGTCATTCAGCAGTAGCTGCCCACAAAGCCGAACATGCTACCTGGCCCTTCACAGAAAAGGTCTGACAACCTTGCTATAGAAAAGTAAGGCGAAATATGCAAGTAGCAGCAGGGGGAAAGTAAAATGCTTTAAAAGTTTCATGATTTCGACTCGATAACAGAGTCCTTAAAAGTATTTTCCTTTGTAGACTTTTTATTTGAAAAATGTGGTTTAATAATAAAAGGACATGAACTTAACATATATTCAGTTGGAAGGTGTTGAAAAAAATAACCCGTTAATTTATCCAGTGTTAGAGTTCTGTTTATCTTTTTTTTTTTTCCCCTCAATCCTTTTTCATCCTCTGTGGAAATTCAGACCTTTCATTCGTCTCAAAAGTGTGACTTTTCATTGTTTAAAAGCATATTATCTTGCAAGTGAAAATGAATCGTAAGTTGCAGCCAAACCGTGTTTGGCATGTAGAGAAGAAATTATCCAGTTCTGGTACTGTGAACAGTCCATTTCAAAAGGTTATTTCCTTGAAACGGAAGAGGAGCAGAAGGCAGGCATCCAAGCCACTCTCTACAACATTAAAAGACATCCTTGCAAACTCGGAACGACTTCATCCATCACTCTCTGGGACAGTGGCTTCCTCGGGTACGGCGGGGACTTGTGCCCAGCATTGTGCTGTGCTTGCTTACCTTCTGGGCTGGTCCTTTCCCATAGCCTTGGATCAGCACCGAAGGCTATCGAGTCTCAGAAGCCAAACTTCTAAATGCTACTCTACTCTCTGGTGAATCGGTTGATTGTAACTGTGGAGTTAACACAAATATTTATCATTTAAAAAGTTTTCTTTTTAAACGAGAAAAGGAGAAGAAATAAAATCGTATTTTACATTATTCTGGACGTTTTAGCCAATGCAATTAGACAAATAACAAAAGAGCTATAAGGAGTGAAGGAGCTGTTTTTATTTGCGTGTGATATGATTACCTGTCCTCAAAGAACCACCTGAAAGCAAACAGGACTGGTGAGCTGACTGAGGTGGCCAGTCACGAAACACACGAGTCAGGCGTTCTGCTATTGCCACGTTTTCATCTCTTCGGGATCGTGTAGTAGCCTCTCCTGACCGCGTCCCTCCTTGTCAGCCCACAGCAGCCAGTGAGCCCGCAAAACGCAGGTCACACCCGATCATTCAGCTCAAAAAGCTTCGGCGGCTTTGCTGTCATTCATTGTAAGCCAGCCTCCTGAGAGTGGCACGTAGACAAGGTGACCGTGTAAGTCATCATCCAGGACGTTTTTGAGAGCAAAAAGAGGTGCTTAAGATAATTAAAATTGTATAATTTTTTAAAATATTTTTTTGGCCAACACTGGTTTCATTATGTTGGAGAACCTCTAAAAAGGTTTATTTATTCAAAACTATTTTCAAAAATAAAATTTCTTCAAAAAATGTACCTGTGTACTTTAAAACAAAACTTCGAAGTCATGTCGATTATGTGAACATTAAAAGGAGCAGAAGCATTATGTTTGACACATTCACACACTTTAACCGGTTTAGCAGTTATTTTCCTCTGATTCTGTGCGTTCCGGGTGTGTATCGCTGCATAGCGAACGACTCCAGAACTTAGCAGCTTGCAGAACTTGCCAGAACTACTGGACTTTTCTCTCACGGCTCTGTGGTCAACTGGCCTCGGCTAGACGGTCCTCGCGTGGGTCCTCGTGAAGTTGCAGTCTGATGGCAGCTGGGTCTCGTCGTGTTGACGGCATCTGTTCTCGTGTGCCTCCAGGTGCCCCGGCCGCGGTGGCTGACACAGCTAAGGATGGCCCCGCGTCCCTTCAGTGTGGCCCTTCCCCGGGCCAGCTTGGGCTCCCCGACAACATGGCAGTCTCGGGCTAGTCGGGCTGTTCCACGTTAGCTCACTTCTCCAGAAAGCACTTTGCAGAGGCCTGGAAGAAGCTGCAAGGCTGCTCGTGGCCGGGCCTTGCGGTCTGCACCGGCACATCCCCTGGCCTGTCTGTGTTGGACGAAAGCAAGAGCAGGATCAAGGAGCGGGCTCCGCAAGGGCGGGCGGCAGCAGGCGAGACTCCCCAGGAGGCCTCTCGGTTCGAACTCCCACTGCGTCGCCGCTGGTTTCCTGGAGAATGGAGATTGAAATCCTTTTTTTTTTTCCTTCCATAATATTGCCTACCATCTTCATAAAAGTCACATTCGTATTTGGTAAATTTGACATTTGACATTTAGTTGATTCTTCTCTATGTATCATAGTGTTCTTAATTGAGAAAATACTCTCTCAACTCTAAATGGCTTCATTTTAGACTTTGTGTTTTGGCTCAAGTATTTTCCCAGGCATTGTCTTTTTGCCTCTATTCAGGGTGTTTTTCTCTGACAAATCTTTTGTAGATTGTTTTTATGATCTTTTGAATGCCTCATCAAATTCAGATGCCACGAAACTGTAGGCCTCTTCAATTTCATTCCACTCCAGGACAGAATATAAATTTAACTAATTAAAAACGACAGCTCCACCGAAAGAGTCTTACCAAAACTCGAAATATTCCAAAATGTCATTATGAAATCTTCCACAATAGACCGATTGAGCTCTTAACATTTGATTCGTTCAGTTTTTCCCTCCTCAGGAGATGAATTTCAGGGTACTCTAGGTTCCATGCTTTATTTTCACTGATTGCAATTTCTTACGTAGTTTTTAAGCTGCAGGGTCTGTTGTGCTTCATTTAAGAAGGAGCTCTGCAGAGGCCCAGACGCGCCCAGTACAGTTTGTAGTGCGGTGCCATGCTGCCGACTGTTTTGTATTCAGAATCGGCTTCACAAAAAATTATTCTGTTACTCTGAATACACAGAAATATTTGTGCAGTTTAACAGCTACAGCTTTATTTTCCATAGGCAGACGATCACAGCTCGTTCGGACACGATCATGCATCATTCCACTGTAGCTGTTTCTATAGAATATTTCTGCTCCGTGAGTTTTTTGATTTAGTGAGAACGTTTTTACCATGATGCTACAGCTCACCAAAATTGGTATCTGAGTATCATCACAAAATTCAATGTGGGACTTTTTGACCAAGTTTACAATAGCATTTATAATAAGGTCAGGTGTTTCGCCTTCTACAAATCAAAGGATTGTCAAGGTTAACTGATTTTCCTTTTGCAGCATCTGATTGACACCGGCACAAAGCTGGCATCATTAGCAGCTGTGAAGTGCTTGTGCTAATTGAACCAACATGTAAACAGCTATTGCTTTATCTTTCATTTGTGCATTGCAAACCTTAGAATGGAAAAAAAATGAGCGAAATTGACATAGATCCAAATGATGTCATTTTTCGTGTTTATGCGTAAGTACACCTGCTACATACATTTGGGCATAGTTTTCTTAAAAGAACTGACTATCGAAGAAGATGCCGGCATTCCTTTCGCAGATCTAAGACTCGATTTTCGAGTCTTCGGCATTAGCATTGAGGATGGTCAGTGGTGAGCAACAAAAACGTTCAAGTTACAAGTTCATCAGCTTTCTGGGAAATGGAAATTTATTACTTAAATATTTTTCATCGAACCTACATTGAGTTTAATTTCATTGCTGCCTAAAGAGTTCATCAAAATAAAGCATCGCTCCCCCACCGTACCTCCAGTAAAAAGAAAAGAAAGGAAACCCTGTTAATTTATAACAGGGGTTGCCAGATTGGGCCCGTTGCCTGTTTTTGTATGACCTATGAGCTAAGAATCGTTTTTACGTTTTTAGATGGTCGGAAACAAAAGAATGTTTTGAGATGTGAAGGTTATATGGAAATCAGATTTCAGGATCAATAAAGTTTTATTGGAACACAGTCAGGCCCCATCATTTACCACATAGTCTGACTACATTCCCCTCGAGTTGCCACAGAGACTGTGGTCCCCAACTCCTAAAATACATACCACAGCCCTTCACAGACAAAGTGCCAGCTCCTGACTTCCTCCATTCAGCAGACGAGAAGAACAGCGGCGAGAGCGTGCGCACTGCTCTCTCGCAGTCTACTGCAGAACTGGCCCAGCTCCTTTCCACACCTGTTCACACACACACCCAGGCTTCCCGTGGCCATGGCTCACCCGTGGCTCGACGGCTTCGTACGTGCCACAGACCAGGGCACCAGCCACCTGCTCGATGCACCAAATGGGCAGCAGCTTCTAATACTTTTCCTGCCGCCAGCCGAGATCGGAAGGAGTTAAGGGTGCTGGGCTACCATACTGGGGAGCACCTGCATGCAGGCGGTAGGATGGGCGGGGCTGCTCACATTTCACCTGGAGAGAGATGGAAGAAGAGTGATGGGTTATCCTTGTCATCTCCCAAAGTGACTGTGCATCCCACACAGCATCACACGAGACCGTGGCAGATGTTAGGGGAACAAAGTGAAGGCCCGTTCCCCAAACCCACTCTGGCTTCGTAGTTAAGGCGGCAGCAGCTGACGAAGGTAACACTTGGTGATGATAACATTATCGATCATGGTAATGCTTTGTTTAAAGGTGGAAGTCTGGGATTATTGCTCTACCAATGAAGCAACAGGATTAAGCTGCTATTATCCCTGGTAACCCCCCCATCACATGGTACATGGTCACCCATTTGTGACACCCCGCTCCATCTACCTTCTCCCTCCCTCTGCTCCAGCCCCAGCAGCCTCCTCGCTTCTCGAGATAGCCACCGGGTCACCCCTCATCACCCTCACATCTTCGATCATGTGTCCACTTCTCAGGGAGGAAAACACATCCTCCCCAGCTAGTTTTGGGGTGATAGAAAGCTTCCGTATTGTGATTTTGGAAGTGGTTTCACAAGTGTACACATCTGTCAAAATTCATTGACTTGTACACTTAATGGGTGCAGTTTGTATTATATGTAAATTAAACCTTGATAAAGTTGTTTTTAAAAATGGGCTGCAGAGAATTTAATAAAAATGTGTGTGTGGCAATGGTTTTATATGTTGGATTAAGATCTATGCCCATTTGAAAAGTCTCATGACAGTAAAAGAAAATAATAAACATTGATTTTTCTGAGTAAGGATTATTTTGATCAGTCAGCAAAATTTTAACTTAGTATTTCTTGAGAGAATATGGTATTCTGTTTCTCAAAACTTAATTCTCAAATTAATTTTAACAGGCAGGACCATTTTTAAATCTTCCATTTGTTCATAATTTATTTTATTTGCACTTCTTTGCCTTTGAAGGTATTTTTATGTTTTAAGCAGTTTTACAGCCGTTTTGTGAAGTAAGCGTATTAAAAGGATAATGTTTAATCCGTGGGGCTAGTTTGTAGGTTTATGCATTCATGGGTTCTATCCTGAGACAATCTGTTTAGAGCCGTGAAATGGGTCCCATTTGGTCTCTAAAATCAAATTGCGTAGGTCTTGCTGCTTTTCCTAACGCTTGTCTTTGGCCCGTACATCACCGCCTGCAGGCATGACAGGTTTTCAGACTCTAGAAGTCGGTGGTGCTCACCGTGGCTTGATTTAAACCGTGACATTCATGCTCCGTGGGCCTCGTGGTCACGCCCCGCCTGCACCCAGTGAACCGCTAGCCGCCCAAGTGGGGTGTCTTTCATTCCACAGAGTCTCCCCCTCCCATGCTGACTACTTGCTTTTCTGCCCCAGGGGACCATCAGCGTTGGCATTGATGCCACTGACCTTTTCGATCGCTATGAGGAGGAGTACGAAGATGTGTCCGGCAGTGGCTTTCCGCAGATTGAAATCAACAAGATGCACATATCCCAGTCCATCGAGGTATCGGCACAGACGCCTCCGCGAGGGCAGCGCGCGGGCTAACGAGGCCATGCACCAGGCCATGCACCAGGCCGCGGGGCGGGCAGAGATGCTCAGGGTTCCTCATCTTTATTCACGAAGGGTGCAGTGAGCCACTTGGAAAAGGGCTCCGGTCACAGCCTTGTTTGTCACTGCTTTGCTGACGTGTTAGCAGCATGAGTTGGAGAAGCAGGGGGCAGGGCTAGCTTCCAAGGGCTCAGGGCTCTCCAGTCAGGAAGGGCAGGTGGTCTGGGAGCCCAAGGTCATGGTGATCTAGGGGCAAAAGCGGACCTCCCTGGGTAATTCCAAGAACCGGTCTTAATACAGTGTTAATTTGCACCACATGGTGCTGAAAACACCATTCAGCTGGGCCCTGGGGTCACCAGATGTCATCTCTCTGCACACTGGACGTGGCAACGCCAGGCCACTCTACTGAGGGTTGCAATAGGTCTCTGCTTCCTCAACTGTTTATTCTCAAGTGCATCATTCTAGAACATGAAGTCCTAGCTCAGGGGAACTTGCCCCCTTGGAGCTTCCAGAGTCCGTCGGGGCCGTGGGAAGGCACAGTGACGTCACTGCAGTCTGGTGCTGTCAGCACACAGAGAACCAGCACTTAGCCCTGTGTTTTCCCTGGTGTTTTTTTGGTTATTGTTTTTGTCTTTGTTTTGAAATTTGCCCGTTAAAGCTTTTACAAAAGCGTTACTTTGGTGGCCACATGCAGTTCAAGTGGCAAAGCGAGGTAATTCTGCTTCTCAACACACCTGAACTGCCAAGTCACCTGCCTTGTGCTGACGGCGTATTCATGATGCTGCTGGCCTTGGCACTTGCTGTTGTTTTGACTCCTTTTTACCAGCAAATGTCATTTCCTAGGCACCCCTGACAGCTACAGACACAGCCATCCTCTCTGGAAGCCTCTCGACCCAGAACGGGAATGGAGGGGGCTCCATCAGCTTCGCACTCAGACGGGTCACTTCTGCGAAGGGCTGGGGAGAGGTAAGAATGTCACCTGGCGGGGTCGTGTTGTCTGTTGCAAAGCCTTATTTCTGAACATTGACACCCGTCAAGCTGACCCTCAGAATGGCCTGGGTGGGCTTCATCGATGTGTCACAGGGTACCGGAAACAGGGTACCGGATGTCAGACTTCCATAAGTTAACTCTCCCCAAGAGAAAAGCATGTCTCGTGTCTAAGGAGCCCTCTCAGCCTGCCAGACATCTCAAAGCTAGAATAGGGCTTCCCTGGAGATGCCAATCTCCAGAAATGCAACCGCGGGGAAGTCGGCAGCTGTGTTCCCGTTACCAGCTCTGCCCCGTTCCTGCACGGGTCAGAAGGCAGTGCCTCTGCCCCAGTGCTCCGGGCCACTGATCAGTGGTCATTTCACAGCCGGAGCTGCCAAGCAAATGGAGCTGCATCAAATTAACATTGAAGCGTTGCCTTGAAAGTCACCCAGACTAGTAAATGTGGCAGCCAGAGCCAGCCGGGCCTCCCAGGCCGCAAGTGCAGAACAGCTGATGGGTTCAGTGCCCGAGCCCTGAGAACTGTCTCCAGTCACCTGTGAGACCTGCAGTGGCGAAGCAGAGCAGAACAAAAACGCAAAGAAGTGGGCACCAGGCGGGAGGGGGTGGGCCCACACCTGGCTGCCGCGGGCGCTCTGCAGATGCCCCGACGCCTCGTCGACGGGGGAGGAGGGCAGGGAGCCAGTTTCCCCTTTCAACCTGAGCTTGAGAGGTGAGCAGCGTTTCTTCCGAGGGGCGCCTTTCCGAAACGCCCCACTGGAGCCGTCCCCTTTGGGTCCGTGGGCACGGCCCTCCCCACCTGCCAGAGGTTGAGACGAGATCGTAAGAATCTCCCAGCCCCCGCTTCTGGAGCGCCAGCCGGCCAAGGCGTGTGGCCTTGAATCAGAGGAAGGGACAGCAGCCAGAGGTGCTCGCCTGAGACCCGCGTCGCTGCCGTGAGACGCAGCACCTAATGCTTCCGCTCTTCTCAACAGTTGGAGTTTGGAGCTGGGGATCTGCAGGGGCCGCTGTTGGGGCTGAAGCTGTTCCGCAACCTCACGCCAAGATGGTGAGTGCACACGGGTCCCCTTCGGTGGTCACTGTGGACTTAGGAGACCAAAAGCTGTGTGTTCCTTGTGTCAAGGGCCTCTGGAGTGGCCCCGCCTGTCCTCCAGGGTCACTGAGGCGGGTCCTGCAGCGCCGGTGCGAGCTGGCAGTGTGAGTGCGCTGGGCGGGGCGGCTCCTGCTCTGGCCGCAGTGCCCTCCTCTGTCGGGACGGGGCTCCTGCCCTGCCTGGTCACAGTGGCTGTGAGTACCCCAGAGACTGGAGGGACGGTGCCTTTGTGGGGATGTTCATAGGTCACAGGTCAGCACCGTGACGTATTTATGAGCTTGTGTATTATTCCTTTATCCGCAAGCATGTGTGAAGCTCTGCAAGGGCCATTGTGAGCCGTGGAGCAGCGTGCGAGACCACCTGGTCTCGGGTGGGTGACGTGCTGGAGCTTTAAGCCTGCACCAGCAGTGACGTCACACTGCTAGAACTGTACTTCCCTGTCCCTTCTAGAACGACAGGGTGTCCTTGTTGCCATTGGGAGGGTACCTGTGTGAGCGCAGATAAAAGGTGGGTGGTAAACTAAGCCTCTCTCCTCAGAGGAATAAAGCTCAAGGAGTCCTAGGATGGGGGATATGTTTGAGAATAAAGGCCATTTGCCTCCTTTGGATGGGTAGCTGCGTGCCTGCCGTGATCCCTGCCCTCTGGTGTGGTGGTAAAGCTGGGTCACAGGTCAGTCCGCACATGGACAGTCAGGGAAATGTGAGAAAGAGAACGTGGCATCAGGGACAGGAGAAGCCCACTGCTGGTGAGGGTGAGCACAGCCCGAGCAGGGGCAGAGCGCACGGGGCGGGGGTTCTAACCCTGCATTGGTTAGAACCCGGCTTCTCCAGCCTCTGCTCCAGGACTTAGGTTCAGTGGGTGTGGGGAGGGGACCAGGGTTTATACTTTCAACCAGAACGTCAGGTGAACACAGTGTATTATATACGTTAGCACTGTCCTAATCTTGTCTGCTTAGGATTGTCACCTCTGAGGCCACCTAAAAGCACAGATTCCTGCCCCCGCCCCCCAGACCCACCAAATGGGGTCCGCATAGGGAGGGCCTGGGAACGGGTCCTTCGCTCGGGCAGAGCCTGTCATTCTGCAGACCAGACGTGCTGAGGGGCCTCTCATCACGGAAACGTGGCCGTGTGGTCTGGTCGAGCCTCAGAGTGCTCGTCTGCCCCGATGTCACCGGGCTTGGGCCCGGCCGCCCGTCAGCTTCCGCAGCTGTAGAAATGGAATTTCATCGTGGTCCCCAGGGTTTGTCAGACTTGAAGATGCAGATTCATAAACAAGGATGCCAGTTTATTGATGTACAGCATCTGCTCTTAGGGCACCCTAATCCTAGGGTTGAGTCTGGACTAGGGGACCTCGGTCGGTGTGGGATCAGCCCCTAGTCAGGCAGAGAGCCGTGGGAGGCTCAGTCCCCGAGCCGGGCCCGCCTGGCCACTCTCTTCCCAAAGTCAGTCTGTCTTGCTGTCTAGGACATGCTGGATAAAAACGCTAAATCTTAATACTTTGATTAAACAGGCATCTCATTCTTTGTATTTCGATTCTTTTAAATGTCATTTTGTAACTGTCTTGAAATTCTAAGGGCGACTTGATCTCTCTTCTGCCTGCTCGCTCCCCTGGCCCCGGTGTGACTGAAGTGATGTTGTCTATGTGACTCTCTGAGCTAAGTGGGAGAAAAGGGGGCGGGGTCCCAGAGGAGAGTGGAGTCAGTGCGTGTGGCCGTGGGAAGCTGTGAGCAGTGTGCAGCGACCTCGAGCAGAGTTAATCACATTTATTATTATTTTAATGGCAAAAGTGACACTTCCAGAGCTGAGCTAGGAGAGAAAGAGAAACTAAACTTAGGCTAGCCAGTGCCCCCGGGCTGTTTACTAGGCTGTCTGCTCACCTTTTAACACCTGAGTCAAGGGCTGTGACTTCCTTTGTTTTTGAAATGAAATAACCCTTTTTAACCAGAAGATGGGGCTGGCTCCCTGGAAACGAACTTCAGAGGCCTTTATGGGAGGTGGTTTACTGTGTGGCAGGTCATTAACTAACACCTGTAGTGCAGCCTTGTGTCCCTCACGTTGATGAGATGCCAGAGGAGCTTAACTCTTGTTCAGACCAGAATTGGCTTCGTTACACATCGTTTCACTTAAAGTCCCAGACCTGTCGGCAACATTAAGTGACGTCACCAACATCCTGTGCTGGCTTTTCAGGTGGCTGCTGTCTGTAGTACCCAGCTGAGGGTGTACATCAGCATCACCTGGGCAGTCTTTTAAATGCCTGGGCCCCCGCTTGGAAATTCTGGATTAGTTGGTCTGCCGTGGGCTCTGGACGAGTGGTCCCCAAGCCTCGCTGCACATCTAGAGTCACCTGGCAGGCTTTTAATGCTCCCAGCCGGTACTCCCACCGTCAGAATGCCTGGGCGCGGGGTGACCATCAGTACTTTCTGGAGTAGCCGGCTGATGCCAGCGTGTGGCCAACTTGGGGAACTTCCTGGGGGATTTAACTGGCAGTGGGATCGGATCCGCTGGCTGGGAACGCAGACCTGCAGGTTGCTGTTTGGATACAGCTGAAATTGGAATGGGGTGGGGGGTGCCGAGCCGCAGGGAGGATTGCTGGAAAGATCCTACCCCATCACCCTCCCCCTCCCCCTTACTGAGGAGGCTTGGTCTCCTGCTTCCATGCTGGAGCTGTCCCAGGGATGACAGAAGGGATGACAGGGTCTTAGCCTGGCAGAGAGGAAGGGGCCGAGAACAGCCGGGTGTCATCCAGGACCCTTTCTGTCTGTGTGTCCCCCCAGCTTTGTGACGACAAACTGTGCTCTGCAGTTTTCGTCCCGCGGAATCCGACCTGGCCTAACCACTGTCCTAGCCCGGAACCTGGACAAGAACACCGTGGGCTACCTGCAGTGGCGATGGGGAATCCAGTCGGCCATGAACACGAGCATCGTCCGGGACACCAAAACCAGCCACTTCACCGTGGCCCTGCAGGTAAGGACTGAGCTCCTCCCACCGCCTCAGCGTGCCCCTCACAGCCTTCGCCCCGGTCATCCTGCCCGGATCGGAGCACCTGTTGGGGCTCAGGAGAGCAGGTTCCGGTCACCCACTCTCCAGGGTGTTGAAATGCTGTTGGTCCTGGGCTCCCGGGCGCCTGAGCTCCAGTTATCCTAAAGCAGAATGCCTTTTCACGGCTTCCGGTGGGAGAAGCTCACAGAATCGGGGTGGGAGCAGCCACCCCGATCCTGGTTGGTAGGTGACCCCAGAGCAGAATCATACACTCACTCACATGCCTCCTTGGCCGGGCAGGGGCACAGCGAGAGAGAGCTCACCTTCAGGGCAGCTGCTGCCACGCGGGAATGCAGGCGTGGTGGTGCACTTTTTTCTCACGATAAGGCAGAAGAATGGGTTTTTATGTAAAATCTCCCAGTTTTTATTTTTTATTTATTTATTTTTTTAAATTTCTTTTTTTAACACCTACAGCGCCTGCTCTTCCTAGGTGGTCTCCCATCCAAGTACTAACCAGGCCCGACCCTGCTTAGCTTCTGAGATCAGACGGGATCGGGCACGTTCAGGGTAGTGTGGCCATAGGCAAAATCTCCCAGTTTTTACATATTGGCTACGGGTAAATTGTCACACACTTCGCACAGCTGCCAGGCCCGGCCCCTGCCCGGGAGGCCGGCCCATGTGAGCTCGGCAGCGAGTGCGGGCAGCACGCGCCCGGCCCCGGCCCCGGCCCCAGCCATGTTTCTGTCCCTCCGTCTTCGCAGCTTGGAATCCCTCACTCCTTTGCACTGATCAGCTATCAGCACAAATTCCAGGACGACGACCAGACGCGCGTGAAAGGGTCCCTTAAGTAAGTCCTGGCCCGGGTCACCAGAGCATGCCTGACCACGGGGTTCCTGACGGTGGAGCCGGCAGGGGAGATGCCCGCTCACTTCGCTCTCTCATGCGTCACGGTTCTCGCAGACCTGGGCCTCGAGGGACCCCGTCTAGTGCAGGAACGGGACCATCGGTGTCCTGGCTATGTCGTGCTCGCTGACCAAGGCGTCAGTCGTGACCCACTCCTTGTGGGCGGTGGGAGGGCAGACGGGAAGGGGTCAAGCCCCCTCTGCCCCCCCGCTCTGCATGACCGTTGCCCTTGCTTGCTGATTGTGACCTGCCGCCCACAGGGCAGGCTTCTTCGGCACGGTGGTGGAGTACGGGGCGGAGCGGAAGATCTCCAGCCACAGTGTCCTGGGCGCCGCAGTCAGCATCGGAGTCCCGCAGGGCGTTTCTCTCAAAGTCAAGTAAGCTGAACACGGTGTTCCTGCCACAGGTTGTCTGGCATCTTGGAACCCAGCTGGCTTCACCTGCATCAGGGTGTGAAACAGACTTTGCTTTGTAATTTCACGCTCAGAGGTGCGGTCGCTTCTGTCTTTGGCGTCTAAGCACATGTCAGAGTCCCTGAGCCCCTCCTTTACTCAGAGAGGTCTGTGTCTGCTCTCGGAGACCATCCACGTGCCCCACCGCCCACCTTCCAACCCGCCCATGTCTCTCTCGACCCTCTGCCTTCCCCGATGGCCCTTGACGCCCACCCACCAACACTGCTCCCCAACACCACGTGTGCACGCAACATCCTCAGCAGCACAGGCAGCTGAGTGCAGGGTGTCCCCGTTGTCACACAGACCCTTGCTCCTCCTGCTTCAGTGACATCCCTTCCTGCTTTCCAGCCTCTGCACTGCCTCTGGTCTTACCTGGCTGGCTGGTTGTTTCTGGACGGAGGCCTCGCTGTGGTGGGGCCCAGTCCTTGTCTGTGGACTCTCCCCAGGGGTCTCACCGAGCTTCCAGCCTCTGGCCTTAAATACCTCCACGCACGGATGACTCCCAGTTAGCCCTCCCCCACATCTCCAGCTCGCCTGTCCAGCTTCATTTTCTGAAGCTCTGCTGGGGTATCTAACAGCATCTCAAACATCACCCGTCTAAAACAGAGCTCCTGGCCCTCCCCTCACCCTCGGACAGGCATACCCTTCAAAATCTGTTCTGTCTGACGTCTTCCCTGCCTCATCAGAAGGGAGCTCGGTCCCTCCAGGTGTCTTGTCCATGCCCTTGGAGTTAGCCGTGGTCTCTCTCCCACACTAACGGGCCTCAGAGCCGTGTCAGCACGACACTGACGGCGTGGCCTGAGTCTGACCGTTTCTCACGGCCTCGCTGCTACCCTGTCTCATGTCTGAACCACTGCAGCGTCCCCACTGACTTCATCTGTGTGACACCTGCACACAGGCAGAGTCTTGTTAAAATGTAAGTCAGCATATGTCATCCTCTGCTTAAGACCCGCGGTGACTGCCACACGAGTCCCTGAGGGCCCCCGGTGACCCAGCCCCTCACCGTCCTTCTGGTCTCATGTTCTCCCTGCAGCCTATGCTCACGCCACCCCTGCCACACTGGCCCCCACGCTGCGCCTGGGACACACCGAGCCCAGTCCTGGCTCCGGATGCAGCATTTGCTATTCCTCCATCCCCAGATGACTACATGGCTGGGCCCTTTGATTCCCTCAGGTCTCTGCCCAAATGTCACCTAATTGCTGAAGGCAGCCCTTGTCACCTTGGCCCAGGCAGTCCCTTTCCCGGTCACCCTGTTATTCTCTGTTGCACCCAGCTCCAGCTGTCGTAGAGCTTAGAACACAGCCTGGCACCTGCAGCTGTGCCAGGAACTCAGAGAGAGAGGAAACCGACCACATCTCGGTTTCGGAGACGAGAGCCAGCGCAGGTCACCAAGATCGGAGCTGGCATCAGCCATCTCTCCGCTCGCAGAAGACTTGACAGCAGCTGAGATTTCATACCCGGCTGCAGAGAGCTGTCCGACTTCTGCAGTCCGATCCCTTGCTCCCCTCCCCCCAGACTGGGACCACTTCCGTGGCACAGTTCTCTGTGACTCAGTTCGTTTTTGAACACGTCTCCCATAGAGATGTCATCTGACATCAGAATCAAATTCTCATCCCAAGAATGCCACTCCGGCGCTTCAGAAAGGAACATTTTCTTCTTCTTTTTCTTATTTTTTTATTATGATATTGGTTAACAAAATCCAGGATGTTTCAGGTGTACCATTCAACGGTAAGGCATATAGACATTGCATTGTGTGTTCACTGCCCATAGTTAGATTTCTCTCCGTCACCACATATTTGACCCCTTTTCCCCATCTACCTCCCCGCTCCCCGCTCCCCGCCTCCTGTTAACGACTAATCTACTGTCCGTGGCCATGAGTCAGAAAGAAACATTTTCCCTTCAGCCACATTTCCTGTGTCAGCAGGCTGAATTGTCCAAATTATATTTGTATATAAACCAAAGTTTTGCCAGAAGGCACTGGAGTTGCTAACTGTTCTCTTATATTTGTTTATTTGGCGAATCACATTACGTTCTGAATGTTGAATCACGTTTACATTCTTGAGGGAAATCCCACTTAGTGATGCTATGTGAGACTTTTTATATATTGCCTCATGTGGTTAGCTAATATCTCACTAAGGATTTTTGCAACTATGTTTATAAGGGATGCTGGTCTATAATTTTTTTTTTTTTAATTTGTATTTGTCAGGTCTTAGAATGAGATATGCCAGCCTGACAAAATGAGTTAGGAACCGTTCCTTCCACCTCTATTTTCTGAAAGAATCTGTGTAAGATTGGTATTATTTCTTCCTTATGTTTTATAGAATTCACCAGTGAAGTCAACTGAGCACGAGTTTTCTTTGTAGGAAGGTTTTGGTTAATGAATTCTATTTCTTTCATAAATATAGGGCTTTTCCAGTTTTCTGTTTGATCTTATGTCAGCTTGTTAATTTGTAATTTTCTTCTAGGAACTTGTCCATTTCATCTAAGTGTCAAATTTATTAGCAAAATGTTGCTCATAATATGCTCTTATATTTTTAACATCTGTTATTATCTTTCGATAATCTCTCTTTGTTCCTAATGTCAGTAATTTCTATTCTTTCTACCTATTTCTTAATCGGTCTGGCTAGGATACTTAACCTTGCAAAGAACCAGATTTGGGCTTTGTTAATTTTCTCTATTGTTTATCTGTTTCTGTTTAATTGATTTCTGATCTCATTTCTTTTCTTCTTATTTTGGTTTTACTTTGCTCTTCTAGCTTTTTAAGGTCAAACCTTATTTTATTAACTTGAGACCTTCTTTTCTAATATAAACATTTAAGGCTGTATATTTCTCTTTAAGAACTGCTTTACCCAGTCAAAAATTTTGATATCTTTCAAAGTATTTTCTAATTTCACTGCTAGAAATGTATTGCTTAATTTCCAAATACTTGGGTTTTTTCTAAATATCTGATTGTTGATTTCTAATTTAATTTCAGTTTGGTGAGAGAACATATTTTGTATGATTCCAGTCTTTTTAAATATATTAAGACTTGTTTTATGGCCCAACATATAATTGATGTCGGTCAATGTATCAGGTGCACTTGACAAAAATGTGTATTCTGCAGTTGTTGGTTGTAGTGTTCTATAAATGTATTAGGCCAAGATTATTGACAGCATTTGTCAGAAATCAGAATTTCTACTACTGATTTTTTTGGGGAGTTCTATCAGTTGCGGAGAGAGAAATGTTAAAATCTCCAGCCGTGATTGTGGAATTCTGTAATTCCTTCCCTTATCAGATTTTGCTTTGTGCATTTTTAAGTTCTCTTATTAGACACATACATTTCGATGATTGTATCTTCCCAGTGAGTTGACCTTCTTATCATCATGGAGCATCTCTCTCTATCTCACAGTACTCTCTATCTTGGCACCTGCTTTATCTGATATTAACATAACAGCCCCAGCCTTCTCATGCCAACTGTTGGTATAGTTCATGTGTTCCTGTCCGTTTACATTTAACCTGTCTCTGTGTTTATATTTTAAATATCTCTCATACATAGCATATAGTTAGATCTTACTTTTCCATTCTTACTATTTGTTCAGATACTCTTTTGCCTTTTTTTTTTTTTTTTTAAATATAGAACACTTCACGAGTTTGCTTGTCATCCTTGCACAGGGGCCATGTTAATCTCTATATATGTGCTGCCGAAGCGAGTACATCTCTTGCTTTTTAATTGGAGTATTTAATTCGTTAATATTTAATGTAATTATTCATATGGTTGGATTTAGGCCTGTTATTTATTATTTTCTATTTGTCCCTTCTGATTTTTTGTTCCTCTAACCATTTTCCTCTGCCTTCTTCTATGTTAACTGAATATTTTTAGCATTTCATTTTAATTTATCTGTTGACTTTTTAGCTATACCTCTGTGCATTATTTTTTTCCAGCGATTTTTCCAGCGGTTACAATATACATTGTTAATAACCTTCCATCATCTATTTAGATTTAATATTGCATTCCATGTAAAATGAGGAACCTCAAAAACCTCTGGGGCCATTTTCCCCCTTCCCATGTCCTTTATGTCATGGTCATCTGTATGTGACATCTGCACACATTATAATCTCCACAGTAGTGTTGTCATTTTGGCTTTAAATTGTCATGTATATGTTAAAGGAATTAAAAAAGTAATAGTTTTGTGTTGATCCTTTTTTTTTTTTTTTTTTCCATTTTAGCGTTCCTTACTTATTCCTAAAAATCGGAGTTTTCTTCTATATTAGTTTCTTTGGCCTGAAAAACTTTCTTTAGCTTTTCTTACAGTGTAAGTCTGCCAGTGGTACCCTCTTAGTGTTCTGCACCAGAATACATGTTTATTTTTCCTTTATTCTGCTTTTATATTTTATTTTATTTATTATATTTTACCTATAAGCATCATTTTATTTTTATTTTATATCACATTAACCTAAATGCCTAGTTCATGGGCATTCCCACCCCAGATCTAAAAATGGTATCACTGCTATAATTTTTTAAGTCAGGTGTATTGAGGTAAAAATTTACATAAATTAGAATTCATCCTTTTTATTGTATAGTTCTGAGTTTTGACAATCATGTAGGTCACATAACCACTGTCAAAATCAGGATACAAAATAATTCCATCATCCCCCCAAACTCCTCCATGCCCTATGTGTGGCCTCCTAGGCCCCGGCAACCACCAATCTGTTTTTGCTCCTTATATTTCTGCCTTTTTCCAAATGCCGTGTAAATGGAATCATACAGTTGAAGCCTCCTGGACGTGCGTCTGAGATGCATCCACATCGTTGCATACGTCGGTAGCATGTCCCTTGTGACTGCTGTTCGGTGTTGCGCTGTGTAGATGTCCACAGTCTACCAGTTTAAACATATTTCTATTGTTTCCAGTTTTTGACAATTACAAATAAAGCCAATATAGGTATTCATATACAGGTTTCGTGTGAACATTAAGTTTTGATCTCTCGGATAAGCACCTAGGAGTAGGCGTACTGAGTCATATGCTAGGTGTGTATTTATAAAAGTACTGAGCTGTTTTCCAGAGTAGTGGTTTCTGCCAACCCATTGTGTGGGTTGTTTTTGTTTTTGTTTTTCTGTTTGTTTTGTTTTGTTTTGTTTTTTAATATCTAATGATGTTGAGCATCTCTTCATGGACTTATTTGCCATCCATAAATCTTTTTCAGTGAAGTTTCCATTTAAATCTTTTGACTGTTTTCTTATTGAGTTGTTTGGTTTCTTATTTTTTGCATTCTATATCAATTCTACATTTACTTTCATTATTGAAGGATATTGTCACTGGATAGAATTCAGGATTAATAGATTTTTCTCTTTTAGCACGTTATGATGATGTTCTTCTGTCTTCTGGCCTCCAGTGTTTCTGATGAAGAGTCATTGGTCATTTGAGTCATTATTCCCCTATATGTAATGTGTCTTTTTTTTTTTTTCCTGGCTATTCATTTTTTTTTTCTTTTGTTTTTTAGCAAGTTAACAGCAATGTACTTTGATGTGGTTTTGTTGTATTTATGTCGCTCGAGGTTTGCTAAATTGGTGTCCTACATCAAATTTGGTGTTTTTAGGCTATTAAGTCTTTAAAAATGTATTCCTGCCTCATTCTTTCTCTCCTCTCTGGGGCCCTAATTAATAGAGTAATTCGTATCCTCTTCTTGGTGTTGTGAATAGTGCGTTGTAGAGACTCTGTTCTCTGTTATGTTTCTCCAAAAAGTGTTGATGTTCCCTTTAGAAGGGAGTTAGAAGTCAGACTGCAAGCTCAGACTCACCTGTTTGGCAGCAGCCAAAACACCACAATTCTTTTCCCCTTAGCTGGGCCACTGACAGATGAGAGACCAGCCGGGGATGTGCCACCTTTATACACAGAACCTAGGGCTTCCCTGTCGTTGACGTTCCTCTTTGTTCACTGACTTTTGGGGACCTCCCACATCCCAGCTACTATGGTTACCCCAAACTCTGAGCTCTGTTGAATCAATCTAATAGGACCGCAGATTCCAGTTTTAGCATCCAAACAGTAGACTGAGACTTGCCCTGTTTAAAAAAAACAATACCAGGAGACCCTCGCAGTCTCATCCTCTGCGTGCCAGCCCTCCTCTTGGAGCCGCCGGCCTTGAGTCGCTGTCCAGTACCTGAAGTTCTGTGTTTGTCGTACATGGTCCTGAGTTCACCTTTGTTATCTGTGGGATGGTCGATCCAGTAGCAGCTACTCAGCCATTACTGGAAGCAGAACCTCCTTAAGTTGCTAACTTTGGAAATCTTCGCACACTTCTTTTGAACAGGTAAATTAAGGACTGGAGTGTGACTCTGTCCCCAGGATACCTGGAGGAGTGTCTGCTCCTGTCTTCTAAGGCCACGTTTACTCTGGTTAAGCACTAGTCTGTCGCTTTGCCCTTGCGGTCAGCAGGTCCTGGGACCTTTCTGCCTTCACGTACATCACATCCAGCAGCTGAACTTGGGGATGGGGACAGCAAAGGGGAAGCTGACACCGGGCTCCACCCCTCTGGTGGTCTGTATGTCCGAGAGGCTCTCTGCCTGGCACTAGGCCACCCCGCCTCCTCTCCTGGAGACCCGACTCATCTCGGAGGTTTTGTTTTTATTTGCAGATTAAACAGAGCCAGTCAGACTTACTTCTTCCCCATTCACCTGACGGATCAGCTTCTTCCCAGCGCTGTGTTCTATGCCACTGTGGGGCCCCTCGTAGTCTACTTTGCCATGCACCGTCTTGTCATCAAGCCATACCTCAGGGCTCAGAAAGAGAGGTGAGTGTAAAGCATGTCACTGGGACATCATTAAACAGCTCTGTGCCTCAGCGTCCTCACGGTCTTTCAAATGGAGACGATACTAGAACCGACCCCATAGGGTTCTCACTGATTGATGCCTGTACGGGGCTGAGTGTCGGGCCTAGTCCGTAATAAGGACTCAGTAAGCGTTAGCAGATCTGCTACCATCATTTTCTCTTCTGTCTCTCACTCCTATTTCCAGAAAGGATTAGTCTGTTAACCAAATTGTCGAGACTTTAAACCATGACCACAAGAAATAAAAAGTTCTTCTTTTTCTCATTCTAACCATTTCTTTTCCGGCACTGAATTCGGGAGGCGTGGGTTCTGAGTTCTCACATGAGGGGCAGGTGTTGACTGTGTCTCAGGCGTCACAGCAATGTAATCTGTTTTGCAGTATTTCATGGATCTTCCCGTGAGGGCATAATATCCACTCTGAGGGGTGGTTTAGAGTCGTCGCTTTGTCGCGATGGAGTTTCATGAATCGTGCAGCTCAGGGAATTGAGGGGAAGGAATAAACAGCGTTCTCCAGGCCCTGCGGCCTTTGGATCGGGAGAGTTCAGGACCCTGATTTCCCAGGAGGCTTGAGGCTTGAAACAAAGGACGTGCTTCATCAAGTCTTCTGCCGGGACGGGCGTATGCCGCCTCGCGTCCCTGTGCTTTGCTAAGAGGAAAGTGTATTTACGTGTCTCACGGAGGCTGTGTTGTCCCTCCCAAGAGTGTTAGAAAGTAATCCCAGGAGACTGGTGGTGTCTCCTGTGAGTCTCACCTTCTCCCAATTGCTGTCAGCTGGAGGTTTCTTCCCAAAGGGCCTGGCAGCGGGTTTCCCGTTCGTCCTGGTGCCGAGGTGGCTGAGAGCCACCTAGGGACAGCGGAGAGGCGGCGCGGGCCTGTGACTGACAGATCCGCTTGCGGTTATCTCGGAAATACTGTTGAGAGTTCTGGAACTGGGGATGCAGTTAGAGCACAGGCCGTTCGCGGGCCCGGTGAGGGCAGCACCGCGCTAACGTGCGCCTTGCGTCTTCTCGCACAGGGAGTTGGAGAAGCAGAGGGAAAGCACGGCCACCGACATCCTGCAGAAGAAACAAGAGGCGGAAGCTGCCGTGAGTGCCGCACACGCCCCCGGAAGCCCTGGGGCTCCGCGGGAATCCGGGTGCCGCACACGCCCGCCCCTCTCCCCCGGAAGCCCTCGAGCTCCACGGGATCGGGTGCTGTCCTGCAGGGCAGGAGCAGTTTCTTAACCTGGGGCTCGGGGGTACTTCCCACCCTGCGTGCTGTCTCCAGGGCCTCCGGTCTCAGGCCTTTCTTCCCCAAGAACCGCATTGGTCAGTTTAGTCTTCACACTGCCCATGGGGCACTGTCCTGGGGACTTCAGTTCCTGTCCCTAAAGATGAGTTGCAGTTGCTCTCAAAAGACATAACGAGGTTTTGTAAAAAGTGGTGGATTTTGTTCTCTTTTTCTTACCTTTAAGTGAATAGTTTATACCTGATGTAAGGTGACAGGTATCTAGGGTAAGTGACAGGGGAAGGGCTGAAATGCCCCAGGCACATGCTGTGGCTCTGAACAGAGGCGGAGCTCAGTGAGGGCCCTGACCTCGGCTTGCCTTGGTCTTTGCAGGTTCGGCTGATGCAGGAATCTGTCCGAAGAATAATCGAGGCAGAAGAATCCAGGATGGGTGAGAAGGCTTGGCCTCTCTCGGGATCTTAGGACAGGGTGGGCGCAGGGGTCTCTAAGGAGCACACCATGCCTGGGGTCCAGCCGCGTTGGGGGGGGCGGGGCGTCGGCCACAGCTCGCCCCTGCCCTGACGCAGCCTGTCCTCAGGGCTCATCATCGTCAACGCCTGGTATGGGAAATTTGTCAACGACAGGAGCAGGAAGAACGAGAAGGTGAAGGTGATCGACGTGACTGTGCCCCTGCAGTGCCTGGTGAAGGACTCGAAGCTCATCCTCACGGAGGCCTCTAAGGTACGGCGCCACGTGTCCACGGGTCCCGGCAGGGAAGGCCTCTGGGGACTGGGGACAGCTGGCCCCAGGGAATGGCCATTTCGTAGCAGCGGAATCCGCGGTACGGGCTGCCGCCCGGCACCCAGGTGCTTCCCGCATCGGAGCTGTTTGCGTCATTCATTCACCCAGTCACTCGTTCGCAGCAAGTGCTCATCAAGCACCTCCCACGCTGGTACAGCCGCCAACAGGATGTGCGTCTGCCTTCGCGGAGCTGACGTGCAGCTTGTTCCTCGCCCTGCTCCAGGAGCGCGAGGCCACTTCCTGCGCATCTGGCTCAGGCTGGAGCCTGGGGTGCGGATTATAAAGGCGAATAAAAGTGCAGATTAGCTCAGGGCAGGGACCGCTAGCTCCCTGAAGACGGCTAATGTCTCCGGCTGGTGGCTCCCGTGACGACAGGTGCATGTACAGTACGGGGAGGGGCCTATATTGAAAGGGCAGTCTAGGATGAAATGGGCAGCTCGTTTGAATTTTCGTTTCTTTCTCTTCAAGCTGCAACGTTTGCGTCTTTCTGGAGCAGCTTCTGAAGCAAAGTCCAGACCCTTCCACGCCGCCTCTGCAGGCGGCAACGGGCCGTGGCCATGCTGGTCTAAACGGGGCCCAATCGTAGTGTGTGTGTTGCAGGCTGGGCTGCCCGGGTTCTACGACCCATGTGTGGGCGAAGAAAAGAACCTGAAGGTGCTTTACCAGTTCCGAGGGGTCCTGCACCAGGTGATGGCACTGGACAGCGAGGCGCTTAGGATACCAAAGCAGTGTGAGTAGCTGCCCCTTTGAAGTCACCTGTCCTGTGCACAGGCCAGGAGAGGCCCTCGGCCACTGACCGGGACCGGGAACATCAGAATGTGGGGTGACAGCCGCCCTCCCTCTGTTTTCCACCTGGGAGCAGGCGGCCTTGGGCACCGTGACTCGCTCCGGCAGGTGCCGCTCTGAGGGGTGTCCGCCTGTCCCAGGTGGAATTAGCCCTGCCTGCAGCTGCAGCGCAGTGGCTGGGTGTGAAGCAAACCCAGCCGCTCTGTACCTTGCAGAGCCCGCGTCGGCCAGGCGGTCTCGGGCCTGCTGACGGCCGCGCCTCTGTGTGGAAAAAGGCCATGGAAACAGCTGCTGTTCGATTCACTGGTTTGCCTTGTCTTTTACAGCTCACAGGATTGACACAGATGGATAAACTGTGTGAGAAACCAGATTAAAAGAGGCTGCAAAAAATCTTTTCCTGGGAGTCTACAAATTTGGAAGCAGGGAAAAAACCCAGACATCTGATGTGTTTGTTTTATATTATTCCTATAGAAGGCGGTACCCTATCAATTAAGTGAATGGGACACACAGACACCCCACTTTATGGGTGCTGTAGGTAGGACTGAGGCAGCCCCACCTGGACCAGGACCACAGCACAGCCGTGTCTGTCTCCCCAAGGATTATGTCCCTGGAGGGGAGGGCGCCGGCCCCGCCGCCTCTGGCCCCCCAGTCTCCTCCACGAGTGCCGACCGCTGCCACCCAGTAGTTCCTGTCGTCTTGAGGCCGTTACGGAGCCCCACCCTCATGCGGGAGGCGAACTGCTTCTCCTGAACCCCACACTGAACGTGGACAGCCACGGGGCCAGGAAGGAAGGCGGGCGCTCTCAGGAACAGAGGTCTCCCGTCGAGGGAGCATCTGCTGGGTCGGTGTCCCGAAAACCACCTTTTCCTGCCGAAATGTGACTAAGTGAATCCGGAGAGGGTTGTGTGGGTCTATAAATCTGCTTTTTATCTGAGAACGAATGATTTTGGAAATCAGTCTCTTTTTTCCCTCCCAGGACTCCTCCAGTCATTCCTCTGGCACTTGGCTTGGGACAGTGGTGTCACTCGGTCCCAGGGCCCATCTCTGTCACAAGTCGCTTTCCAGCAGCAGCACCCTCCCTCCCCCCGCCATCCTGGGAGAAGGCTGTGTCCTTCTCACTGCCCATGCTGCCACACCAGGGTGTGGTGTGGGGGTGAAGAGCGTCAGGGGGCGGGGGCGGGGGGGGGAATGCAGAGACACCAGTGCCAGAGTGAGGACCAGGCCTCAGACGAGCCAGCCTGCACCTGGCTCCACGCAGCCAGCAGGTGGCGCTGCTGCTCCCCACACGCGGTCTGGGACCATTGGACTGCTGTCTGGGTGCCTGCTCCCAACACCCTCTTTCTTCACCGGCCCTTGGTGGATGCAGAATATCTTTGGTGCCTGTTGGCTGCGGTAAACAGTTACCCGCTGAGCCAGGGCCCAGGTGGATGCTGGTTCTGACAGCCCCCCGTGGCTAATTGCTGCATCAGGCTTCACGCCCGACACTGGTACAGTGCAATCGCCAATAACCTTCCAGTTCTTAAAAACACAGCAGGATGTCTGTCCAGTCCCGCAATATTTCTCTCTCCATTTAAAAAGTTTTTCTGAGCTGCTGCTCTGAATGGGAATTGTACAATAAGCATTGTGTTCAGTGAGTCTGACTTGGGACACAGCCGTGTGCCCCCCACACCCAGTGGCACTTTCAGCCAGACTCTGCTCGAAGTGGATGGTACAGGAGGCACTCTCACCGCAATAAACCTTTCCTGAAAGCTGGGGACAGTGTTTCAATGCATTGTATGTTCATGATTAGGAGCAAATAAAAGGGATTGCCCCCCCCCCAAAGGCCTCATCCCATCCTCATTCTTCACTGTTTAAACCACATTTTAAACCATGATGCTTAACTCGAAGCTGCGGTTCAGTTTTCTACATTAGACAAGTACCTAAGAGAGTCCAGAATTAGGAAATCTCTTAGACTAGTTATTTGGGTTTTTTTTTTTT
>NW_011888923.1:1810569-1826144 GCF_000151845.1 Pteropus vampyrus
AAAAATCTTTTCCTGGGAGTCTACAAATTTGGAAGCAGGGAAAAAACCCAGACATCTGATGTGTTTGTTTTATATTATTCCTATAGAAGGCGGTACCCTATCAATTAAGTGAATGGGACACACAGACACCCCACTTTATGGGTGCTGTAGGTAGGACTGAGGCAGCCCCACCTGGACCAGGACCACAGCACAGCCGTGTCTGTCTCCCCAAGGATTATGTCCCTGGAGGGGAGGGCGCCGGCCCCGCCGCCTCTGGCCCCCCAGTCTCCTCCACGAGTGCCGACCGCTGCCACCCAGTAGTTCCTGTCGTCTTGAGGCCGTTACGGAGCCCCACCCTCATGCGGGAGGCGAACTGCTTCTCCTGAACCCCACACTGAACGTGGACAGCCACGGGGCCAGGAAGGAAGGCGGGCGCTCTCAGGAACAGAGGTCTCCCGTCGAGGGAGCATCTGCTGGGTCGGTGTCCCGAAAACCACCTTTTCCTGCCGAAATGTGACTAAGTGAATCCGGAGAGGGTTGTGTGGGTCTATAAATCTGCTTTTTATCTGAGAACGAATGATTTTGGAAATCAGTCTCTTTTTTCCCTCCCAGGACTCCTCCAGTCATTCCTCTGGCACTTGGCTTGGGACAGTGGTGTCACTCGGTCCCAGGGCCCATCTCTGTCACAAGTCGCTTTCCAGCAGCAGCACCCTCCCTCCCCCCGCCATCCTGGGAGAAGGCTGTGTCCTTCTCACTGCCCATGCTGCCACACCAGGGTGTGGTGTGGGGGTGAAGAGCGTCAGGGGGCGGGGGCGGGGGGGGGAATGCAGAGACACCAGTGCCAGAGTGAGGACCAGGCCTCAGACGAGCCAGCCTGCACCTGGCTCCACGCAGCCAGCAGGTGGCGCTGCTGCTCCCCACACGCGGTCTGGGACCATTGGACTGCTGTCTGGGTGCCTGCTCCCAACACCCTCTTTCTTCACCGGCCCTTGGTGGATGCAGAATATCTTTGGTGCCTGTTGGCTGCGGTAAACAGTTACCCGCTGAGCCAGGGCCCAGGTGGATGCTGGTTCTGACAGCCCCCCGTGGCTAATTGCTGCATCAGGCTTCACGCCCGACACTGGTACAGTGCAATCGCCAATAACCTTCCAGTTCTTAAAAACACAGCAGGATGTCTGTCCAGTCCCGCAATATTTCTCTCTCCATTTAAAAAGTTTTTCTGAGCTGCTGCTCTGAATGTGAATTGTACAATAAGCATTGTGTTCAGTGAGTCTGACTTGGGACACAGCCGTGTGCCCCCCACACCCAGTGGCACTTTCAGCCAGACTCTGCTCGAAGTGGATGGTACAGGAGGCACTCTCACCGCAATAAACCTTTCCTGAAAGCTGGGGACAGTGTTTCAATGCATTGTATGTTCATGATTAGGAGCAAATAAAAGGGATTGCCCCCCCCAAAGGCCTCATCCCATCCTCATTCTTCACTGTTTAAACCACATTTTAAACCATGATGCTTAACTCGAAGCTGCGGTTCAGTTTTCTACATTAGACAAGTACCTAAGAGAGTCCAGAATTAGGAAATCTCTTAGACTAGTTATTTGGGTTTTTTTTTTTTAACTAAAATCCCTTTCTTGTAGTCGAAGGCGGTCACACCCTGCCTGCTCTCCAACAGGAACCCGCAGTTGGTCTTCTCAGCGGCAACAGAGCATGCGGGAGAGAACCTCGAATTCGTGCTTGTCTTGCAGTAAGGGAAGGGAACCGGTGCAGGAAGACGCTTTATTATGTCGTTCCCTCCAACCGGGCCAGGAACGGGGGCCGGTCTCGGCCACTTAGAGAGTCGGCTGTCCAGGCGAGGGAGGGGACCATGCCCTCTGCCTGCGTCAGCCCTCGTCCCCACTGTGGGGGTGACCCAATGCACAAGCCCGTCCCTGGACACAGCTGCCCCACGAGGAAATGTGCTTCTTCCTCACTGGCTCGGGACAGCTCATGCCGTGCTCCAAGGACACGCACCTAACTTGTGCTGAAAGACAGCTGGGGCTGTCACCTCACTGACAACCAAGTTCGTCATGCTCACAGCCCTGCCCACTCCCAGCTCGAGGCCACCTGAGGCTGAGCTGGGCTCCTCACCGGGGCTGGGCCTGGCACACCTCGCTGCCCCTCCGTCTGCAGCAGGAGTCACGCCCCATCTCCTGAGGGCTCCGACAAGCCGGCCACCCGGCTCAGCTCTGTGGCTCCGGCCGCGGCCCGGCCCTGGAGGCCTGCAGGCGGCCACACACCCTCCGCATCGCCAGCCTCTGCGCCTTCAAGCGCTTCCGGAGCTTTTCATTCTCCTTCAGGGTCAGGAAGAGTTTTTTTTTTAGGGTGTCCAAGTCCAAAAGGGCATAGCTGTGATCTGACGGCTGTGGGGGGCTGGCTGGCCGGCCAGGGGCCTCGGTGGCTTCTGGTCTGTGTGGCAGGACCTGAGGACAGGTGAGTGGGAGGTGAGCAGGGACCCGTGGCAGAGCTGTTCTCTAGCAGGAAGCAGCGGGTGGAGGGGACCCAAAGGGTACTTCCCGCAGCTCTCCTGCCACCCAAACCCACCCAAATCGCAGCTGTGCTATTGGGAAGGTCTGAAACCAGGGCCACGCCCATGGGACCCGTGGTCCGGGCACCAGTTTTCCTTATTTTGTTTGAAGCGAATCCCCTTGTGCTGAGACCAACCCACCACATGGCCCCTTGGGCCGGGCCCGGCGCCTTACCTGTCCTACAGGACGTCCAGAGCTGGGGGGTAGCTGCAGGGCTTCGAGTGCTGTGTCCATCTTTCTCTCCGGGCCGTGTTCCCCGGCCCCCACCCTGGGGAGAACCTGGGAACGCAGTGTAGAGCAGGCAGCTGAGCCGCGAAGATACTGGTCCCTCCACAGCTGTCACCTGTCCGTCCCACCAGCAACCCCTCACACTGTCCCAGAGTGGCTGCACCCTGGAGACCACCAAGGACAGTCGGCCTCCTCCCCAGGCCCAGGGCCAGACCCTAAGAAATCAGGCAGACTAGGCGCACTGCAGACTGTATGCAATGCAGACTCACCTTTTCCTTCTCAGAGTCGGCGTTCCCGCCCTCGCTGGCCGGGTCTGCGTCTGCCCTCACCAGCTGTAAGAGACGGAGCTGCTGTGGACCCCGAGGTTCGGCTCACTCAGGGTGTGAGTAAGACTGGTACCCTGCGAGCCCCGCCCCCACGCTCAGCCTCACGTCCTCCCGAAACCCAGCCGGCTCGACTCCCCGCCCTCTGGTGATCTTTCTCCAACAAAGTTCCCAAATCTTGAGCCAGAGGTCCATGAACAACAGGTCCCTATGAAGCTAGGGACTTGTCTAATTTGTGTCATCCTGGGGCCTGGTGTGTAGTAGGTGACTCAAATTTTGCTCAATGAGTGGCAGCCACATGGTAGAAAACATGCGACTCAGAGCCTGAGTCCCCAGGTGTCCTCAAGCTGAGCCAGGGCCACCAGGGCTGGAACGAAGGAAATCACAAACGTCCACCCCCCCAACCCCCGGCTCTTACACTGTCATCTCTAACTTCTGAGACAAAGTGATCGGTGAGCGAACTGCATTCTATTAACAACATGCAGTGGGCAGAAAGTCTCAAGCTAAACCATGACCTTCGAGGGCCCTGTGCAGCCTCACACCTGCAGCTCACACCTCACCTGCACTCAAACGTCTGAGGGCCGGCCTCACGTTAAGTGTTCTCAGCACAGCAAAATACAACGTTGTGTGTATAAAATAAAAATAAAAGGCCTCCATAAAAACGAACAATCAAAAACGCGCACTTCACACCTGGTGACACTCTGGGTGTTGGGAATAAAGCAGGGAAACGAGGCCCCGCCCTCAGAGCGCACCCTGGAGGGGAGATCAAACACAAAGGAAGCAGGTGAAAGATGCCAGGAAGCCCAGGGAGCAGAACGGGAGGAGGGGCCCCCCTGCGGAACCCTGAGGGCAGAGCGCTGGGCATGTCTGCCGACAGCGGGCACCCGTCATCCCCACACCCTGAAGCTCGGTTCCGATCAGCTCCCTTTCCTCTCCTCATTCCCAAGAAAATCGAACTAGCGTAGGTGCCCATCAGCCTTGTGTTGGCTCCACCACGACCTGGCCTTCTGGGTTCAAACGGGTGCCCTGCCGTGGGGCCCACACTCACGCTCCGTACGCCTCGGATTTGTGACCTTCAATAAATCCCCTCATGGCTCCAACGTCCCGCTGTTCCTGAGCTCTCGCCAAACCCACACATCCCGCCCCAAGACACGCCCACTCCACGGCCCACGGGGACATCAAACTACACACCCAGGACCCATCTCCTGGGACTCAGAAGCGCCCATTCCCCAGGGGCTGAGCGAGCTTCGCTTTCCCTGGCCCCGTCCCTCAGCCCACCAGGTCCGCAGAGCCCATCCACTCTGTCCTCACCACCCAGCCACCTTCAGCTCAAGCCACCAGGACTGCACTCACTTGTGACGCTACAGTGGCCTCCAAACCAGCTTCCAGCCAGAGGAGCCTCCCAAAGCCACGTCCCTCCCCAGCAACCCCACCGCAGACCTGCAGCCTGTGCAAGCCTGCCACCGTCTGGCCCCTGCCACCCTCCGACTAGCCCGTGCCCACGCCAGTCCAGAGTGTACCCAAACCCCTCCGCCCCAAGCCTCCGCCCATGCCCAGGACCGAGCTCTCGTCTGGCACTCATGGCACACAGTAGGACCGTAAGGGAGATCTGCAGACAGCGATGGCACAGGCTCTGCCGTCTTGACCACAAGGTCCCACACCCAGCTGGCTACAAGGGAGGAGGGGACGAGGCACGAGCACACACAGCCTCTGCCCTCCCCGGGGACCAGGCTCGCCACTCCGACAGCTTCCGGTCGTGCAGCCCATTCATTTCTAAAGCAGCTCTAAGTTGCAAATTCCCTCAAACGAAGGTCATGGCCAGCAGGGTGGGCTGGGCTCCGACCCCCCACGCTGGACGGTGCTGCCCTCACTGTGGTGCCAGGCGAAGGCCAACCCCCCTGCCCCCTCCTGCTCGGTGGGTCCCTGTGGCCAGATCTGAAGAGAGAGGGGACAGGTGTGCTCACCTGTGTGGCGTCCTGAAAGGCAAACAGCGTGGGCACAGCATTGTGCTTCAGGTTCTTGCGGTTCCCGAAGGCACTGAAGCACTCGGGCCGGAAGTGCTCGGAGCAGATGACTGTGTGCTGCTTGGGCTTGAAGTTGGCCCGGCCCATGTTCAGCACCCACTCCTTCAGCAGCTCCGGCCGGCTGAACGGGAACCTGGGGGCACAGCAGGAGGCAGCGGGGAAGGAGCGACACGGAGCTCAGCACCTCTGAGTATCCTGGGACTTCACGCCACCCCACCCCACACCCCACACACCCCATGCTCCTGGACAACGTGGGACATCCAGCAACCTCGCTCTGCTCGGCCACGTCCAGTTTCCGGAGGCTTCTGCCATGGCTGTTCACGGCATCCTCAGCAAGAAACTAGAGACCATGATCATGGCCAGAGACCTGTTCCCGACACTACGTCTGCCTGGTGAACTTTCACCTATTCCCTCGGGAGCCTGCTGGGGGGCCCTGCTCTGGGGGGCCCTGCTGCAGGGGGGAGGACCTGCTCTGGGCCTTGGGGAGGGGAAGTCAGAGGCCCGTGCCCATGGAGCCGGCTGTCTAGAAACGGGGACACGGATGGTAAACCAACCAGATGCAGACTGTGTGGGAGCGAAAGCAGCAGTGCTGGGGGAGACCGCGCAGGAGGCTGCAGGAAGTGGGAGCACGGCCCACGTGGGGACCAGAAGGAAGAATGGGAGCAAAGACCCTGCGACAGGCGTGTTTGAGGAGCGGTCAGAGGCAGGTTTGGCTGAGACAGAGCAAGAGGAGCAGTGGGGACCGAAGGACACGGGCCTCAAGCAGACGGCAGGCTGGGAGGCTCTGGGCGGAGGGTGACAATCGGAGCGAACATGGTGGCTGGGACCAGGGTGTCAGCAGAAGAAGGTACTAAGCGGGCAGATCTGGACGTATTTCGAAAGCCCTGCCGTAAGGTTTGCCTGTGGGCAGTGAAGCAGAGAAGGCGGGAGTGTGGCATATTAAGACGGGGGAGGCTTGTCTACGGCCACGCCACCCTGAACGTGCCCGATCCCATCTGATCTCGGAAGCTAAGCAGGGTCGGGCCTGGTTAGTACTTGGATGGGAGACAACCAAGGAAGACCAGGTGCTGTAGGCATTTAAAATAATAATAATAAGATGGAGAAGGCTGGAGGAGGGGCAGGTTTGGGCCTCAGATGTTTGGCTTTATACGTCAGATGTTAAATCTGAGGTGCGTTTCAGAAGGCCACATGCTGGAGTGGAGTGGCAGGTGGACACATGTGTCTGGAGACATCAATGTCAGGGGTGGGGTTTGTCCCCGCGTAAAGGGTGGTAAAGGCCTGAGTGAGATCGGTGCCTGGGGAGAAAGTGTGGACAGGGATGATACAGGGTCACGGCCCTCGCCCCAAAGTGCTCCAGACTGAGAAGGTACAAAAGAGACTGAGAAGAGACAAAGGAGGTGGCCAAGAGGTGTCCTAGAAGCCAAGTGAGAGAGCCTCTCAAGGGCTCAGTGGTCAATTACGTCAAACGCTGCAGAGGTCAATTCAGGTGATGACAGACCACTGCATGTGGCATCATAAGGGCCACTGGGGACTCAACAGAGCTCTTTTGTGGGCAAGAGTCTGATTGGAATGAGTTCGAGGGAGAATCAGAGGCAACTCCACCTCCAGTTACAAACACGACTGAAACATACAGATACAGGCACTGCAAGAAGACGCATCCCAGCATAAATGTCAAGCCATGTGCTTGTTACGGCCAAAACACGGAGGTGCCCAAATGCCCTTCAACTCTAGAACACGTCAGCTCTGCTATATGCATTCAGTGGAATACCATGCAGCAATGAAAAGGAATCGAGTGCTATTACAGTGCAATAAGGATAACTCACACACGTGGACCATGGAAGAGGGTCTATGGAAAGCAGCCTCACAGGGTGATGTGATCGGAAATTCCTAACTGGGCAGGTCGTGGAGAGGAGTCACACCCCAAGCATTTAAATTGTTTAGCAAAAGGTTTACCTTTGCCTTAAGCAGGCCCCGGCCACTGTTTTTGTGCATCTAGGTGAACACACCTTTGAAATGAGTGTGACCACCTCAGGAAAGCACAGAATCCTAACTATCCTGTAACCCCATCCCTGTCTTTCTTTCCGGCACCTAATCTTCCTGACGTTCCCTCTTTAACTGCAAAGGCATAAAAGACACTGCAAACTTGCCGTTCTCTGAAGCATTTTTTTTTTTCCAGTCTATTGAGATCTTGCTTTCAGGCGTGTCCTCTGTTTGACTCAAATCCTTATAACATTCTGTACAGGTGTGTAAGTTTATGACCAAACAAACGTAATAGTAACCAAAAGACAAAAAACTGCAGTGAGTGATTCCATGCACGTGAAGTTGAACACAGGCCAAAGCAATCACTGTGACACAAGGCAGAATGTGCATTACCCTTGGGGATGTGGGAAGATGAGGGCCGGCAGGGGGTGCAGCTAGGGGTCTCCTGGGGGCTGGTGACACGCTAATTAACAGCAGTCACGCCGGGTGTTCATTTTGTTGGCTGGGCTGTGTGCTTGCGACTTGTGCACTTTTCTGCATGTGTGTTATTGTTATACTTCAGGAAAAACATTTACTTTGAGAAAGAAAAAGATAATAGGAAGCGAGGAAGTGCTGACAATGAGAACAGCGGCCTCTGGAAGCGCGCTCGGAAGGGGTCAGGGAAATGGGCCGGCATCTGGGAAGCGCGCGCATCCCGCCGGCACCTGCGGCCGCGGCCTCCGCGGCAGGGACCTGACTGGCCGGGCCCCGCCGCGCACACTGGGCGCGCAGGGCGCACTCCGGGCCGCCGCGCCCCTCCCCGGGCTCCCGCCAAGTCCGCGTGCGGGCCCGCCCCCCGCCCCCCGCACGCCCTGCGCGCCTGACGCCCGGCCCGCAGCGAGGGCTCAGCGGCGCCCACACCTAGTGACACCTACTACGTCCCGGACTGATTCTGGGAACGAGATAAAGT
The DNA here is from genome assembly GCF_000151845.1 of Pteropus vampyrus. Lineage (NCBI taxonomy): Eukaryota > Metazoa > Chordata > Mammalia > Chiroptera > Pteropodidae > Pteropus > Pteropus vampyrus. The sequence continues at coordinate 1,818,613 of NW_011888923.1, forward strand.
CCCTGGGACGCGGAGGGGACGTTCACCCAAATCACTGCGGACGGTGCCAGGCGCTGCGGGGACACCGCCGGCGGAGGCCTGAGCCCGCGTCAGGGCCCGCCCGCGGCCTTCCCCGCCCAGTGGCGGGAGGCTGTGCGCCGCGGGCCGTCTCCTCGCCGACCGGCTCCCCCCGGCTCCCAGGCCGGCCGAGGCGGCGCGGGTTCCCGGGTCCTGCCCCGCGTGTTCCCCCCACCGGCGCGCCAGGCCTCGAGTTCGAGCTAAGGCGTGGGCCGCGGTCGACTGGGCCGGGCAGCCGGGCCCCCGCGCCCCCCGGCACTGCGGCCCCTCACCGGTGGAAGGTGAGCTGCTTCCTGCGGTTGCTGTAGCGGTTGCAGCACTGCCGGGCCGCGCATGACTTCGGCATCTCCAGACCCCAGGGCCGGCTGCCCCTAACAAAGATGGCGGCGGAGGGGCCTGCGGGCGCTGCCAGGCCTGGGGGCGGGGCTGGCCCGGTGGGTGGGGCTGAGGGCGAGGCGGGGCCTGCGGGATGGGGTGGAGTGGGGCGGGGCCGCCGGGAGGTGCAGGCGGACCTGGCTCTGCTGCGGGGTACCCGTGAATCGCGTCGCCCCAGAGTCGGAGCGGCTCCGGTTTCGACCCAGTTCGCTGAAGCCAGTCGCCCTCACTTCCTTGTTTTGGGGCCCCCAAAATTTACACCAACAGCCTGGGACAACTGGAACCAGAGAAAGGCTCGACGCCCAACTCGGCCAGCACTTTCAGGATTTTAGGAGGTGCTAAAACAGATTTTGGCCGCCGGAATGTCACTGGAGATACCAGTTGGTCCCAGATTAGTTAGGCAGACACAGTTGATAGAACAGGCTCAGGCACTGCACTGTGAACCCTGAGGTGGAAGGTGCACCCCCAGGAGATCCTCGTCTTGCTGACAGTACCTCAGAGGTCGCAGCTTTTACAAAGCAGGTTAAGCACTCACAGGGGTTTAAGCTCATCTACAATTTAATGAAACTGAAAGCTATTCGTGACTATTCACACTGTGGTTTGTTTCTGGAGGATTTATTAGGAAAGTGTATTAAGGGCTGTGGGCATTTTCCATCCTGGTAAACCAAACTCAGACTTTAACTTCCCAAGTCTTCTTATGGTCACTGCTCAGGGGAAGTGATGGAGGGAGAAGCAGCGCAATTATTCTTCAGCACAGAACACAAACACCTGAAGCGAGACTTGAACTTCAAAGTAGCAATATCTTTATTTACAAAATATACAGTTTCACAGAAACAGCTTCGCTTTATACACATAAACTTTATAATTACACAGAACCATGTAAACGATGTTAAGTGTCTGGCCTGGCCAAAGCCAATGGGAGGGGCCTACTTTTGGGGTGACATCTTTCCCTCCCCTCACTTCATTAGCCACCAACCAGGAGCCCCTAGATGGGCCATGCCTAATTTGCATAAAGCTGATTGCAGCTGCCCAGCTCAATCAACACAAAAACCAAGGTGTCTTGACTTCTTAGACACCACCCACAGGGATAGACCTGTTAAAAGAACAAAAAGGAAATGAAGAAACAGAAATCGAGATGACTATCAAAAGCCTTCCAGGAGTCACCAGGCATTGAACCTTCTAAGAGCAATATAGCAATCCGCCAGCATCGGCACTTCTACCCTAAAACCACACGTATTCTTAAATGCACTTGTAAAACTTTGTGGGGGGGAAAAAAAAAAACCAAGAAAAACACTTGGAACTTTGGCTATTCTCGTGAAGACACTAGACAATGTCCTGGGGCAGATCTTTGGCAAATTCCTCAACAACTTTTCCTGCACGTTTGCCCTAAGTCAGAGCCAGACAGCTGTCTGGGGGTAAAGTTGTTTCTAAGCCAGCTTCTTACTATTTCTTTCTACAGCAGAACGTCTCTCTTGGGAATCTTCACAATAAACTGGGTTTCAGAAACTATTTCTATTTTTGTGTTAAAAGCAACAATTAAAAACCAAAAAAAAAAAAAAAAGGCAGTTGGCTGGTCAAGCATAAATGACACCAGGACAAAATATGGGCTCTGATTAGCCAATTACGGTTCAAACCCTTGGTGCTTCGGTGAGAGAATGTGGAGGGGAGCCACCTGGGGGCCCTACATGAAGGGGCCACATGGAGAAGCCCCCTCAGGGAGACTGGGGGTCCAACCTGCTGTAAACAAGGACAAACTTGGGCATTCTTCCCTTTTCATGCTTTATAAGAAACAATGGTTATGAAAACACACCCATCGATTTACAAAAAATAACATTTTTGAGAACAAGTATTTGGACTGCTAAGAAGCAACATCAATTTCAGACAAAGCTGAAGTCCTTGCCACCTCCGGGCCCCAGAACCACCAGTGTCCCTGAGTGCACTGCCCTGGAGCAAAGCCCTTCCAGGGCTTTAGGTGCAAACTCCCTGGCTTCTTCAGACTTGGCCCCGAACAGGGTCTTCCAGTCCAGATCTAAGGAACTCCGCACAGTTCAATGGTATATACCTGGAGACCGTTACCATCTCTCTCACTCACTAACTCAAACCAAAAAAAGGCTTCAAGTCCTAGCGTTGGCCCGTGATAGCAGGAGGGGGAACAAAGAATCATGGGAAACGCCTTCCTCCCCATCTTTCTTTTCCCCATTACAAAGAGGAACGCCATTCCCCAGGGATTGCCTAACCTTTATGTTGCTACTGGAATAAAGTGAGGGGAAGGGACGAGGAGGGAACCAAAGTGCCCCCTCGCTTGAAAACAGCTTGCATGGGCACCCCAGGGCCCCATATGCCAACTGGAAAGGGCACCCAGGCAGAAATCTGCCAAGACTTTTGGCTATATCGTGCAAAAAAGACAGGGTTTTTTTTTACATCGTGCAAAACAGGAAACTGAGTTATGAACACGGGCCACCTCGACCCCCCAACCAACCCCCTTTCCACACAGGAGCCACACATAGTCCCTTTTAACAAACAGAAGAAAACTTAGGGATCACTAGCTCACCCCCTGCCCCCAGGCTCCTCTCAAGAGTGAGGCCAGAGGACTCCAGCGGGCAGCCCCGGGGACAGAGCAGTAACAAGGCAGGGGAGAGGGCGACCACTAAAGGAGGGGCAGCCTTATGGGCTGCTGTACAGACACTTATGGTAGGAGACTTACACTCGAGAAAAAGCTTGCACGTATGGCTGTTCGTTAACAGGCCGGGGAAACGGAACATCACTCCCCAACACGGCGGAAGCGGGAATAACAGCTAGCACTTGTGCCAATCGGCGGGAGTTTGTTAACAACGACAGCAAGAATTCACAACCACCACGTACCCTCATTTTCAGCTAAACCAAAGCCACTGTACTTGGGTGTTTAGTCCACCTCCACTGCAGGGAACACAGCTCTGGCAGCAGCTTTGGCCAACAAGGATTTTATTCAGTCACAGGCTATGAACAGTTTATACCTCGGACAGCCTGTCCTTTTGCTTAGGCACCTGAATGGCAGGGGTCTGCCTGCACCAGAGCTGAGAGTTCTGTGCTCAACTAATAAGAGAGGCCAATAAGCCCAATTGTCCCTTCCGATTCCTCGTCCACGGTCTCCTCGCTCACTAGCAGTCAGTCCAGAAACAGCTTCCGGGAGCCCATTCGGGAACGGTTGGAACGGCGGATGTCGAATTTGGAGTCCCGGCACTTTTGGCAGACAAACACCTCCGGAACATTGGATTTCCGGATTTTCGCACAAGACAGGTGAATCCAGGTATGGCATTCATTACACTCTATCATGGGGCGGCCAGCAAATGGCTTCATGCAGAAGCAGGTGACGAGGTCCCAGGAGTCATCATCTGAAAGGAGAAAACACATAAGAGGGAAAAAAACCTCTCAGACCCCTCTCTGTCAGGGTCCCACTTCATCAGGACCCTCTCCGTTAGGAAAGCCACCCGCCAACGGGACAAAGCAGCTGAACTGCAGTGCAACCTGATCCTCAACAAATGAAACCGATTTCCACTTTGACTTAAAGGTGCTGCTTCCCTCCCTGAAAATGCAGTAACCACGCCGAAGGGCGCCGACACACGGGGTCCCAGGAATCGCCGTGAGATGTGCGCTCGTGAGCTACGTTTCTGCATTTCGAGATCTGTCTTGGCATCTCAGCCGTCTCTAGCTGCCATCACCCCTCCCTAAACATCTGAGTATCTGCCTTATCGCACCTTTCTCCCTAAAGATGGGGCACGCTGCTGTCATATTGCAAGGAAGGGACCGCTCAGAGACTCCTGCTTCCTGTCACTCTCTGACCACCAGCCAGCGAGCGCGTGGCTGTCCTTCAGGGGCCACTCACCTGAATCCACCATTATGTCCTCGTCATTGCCGGTGCTGTCCTCATCCCGGAACACCACCTGCTTTCCTTGCCGGACGATAGTCCGTTTGCCTTCAGTTTTTATTTCTTTGACCTGATCTGGTGACACCGTGGCACAAGATCCACTGGAAGGAGTGTCGGAGTCCCAGCCCGAGCAGGGGTCGCCGGGGGCCTGGGGGATATCCTGGAGGGGCGGACTCGTGGGGGTCTCTACATATGGATCAGCGGTTTCCAGCTTCAGCAAGCTGCCCATGTAACCCTCCTTCACGGGGACGTCACTGTCCCTTCGCTTCCTCTTCTTCTTCTTCTTCAACTTGTCGGTCTTCTTTCTGTCCAGCAGGAAGTTGCTGGGCTTGGCTCGCTGCAGAAGGGTGGGCTGCAGGTGGCCAAAGCAGTGGTCAGAGACTGGCAAGGGCACCGCAGATGAGATGTCAGTGAAACCAGTGTCCCAGCTGTCGCTGTCAATGGTACCAGCGGTGCTGTTGGCAGGGCTGGGGCTGCCCCTCAAAGGGAGCTCCTGAAAGAACAGAGGCAAAGGTGACGGGTTCTCATTATTTCAAACGGTCCCCAGGAGTAAGAGCTGGCCCGAGCAGAGAGCTTCACAGCACCCCTGGCCGGGTCAGACCTGCAGACGTGCGCTCTCGCGACCTAAGCTTCTCAGGTCTCGTCAGCTTCATTCTTTAGGAACGGTGTCATCTGTGCCTTACTGAGACCTTCCAGATGGAACGTAAACCCTGGGGAGAGGACCTGCTGCCCTTGCGGAACCCCTGGCTCTGTCCCAGAGCCGGGGACTTAGCGTGTGCTCGCACTCTCTGTGGGAGGGGCGAAGGCACCCTCTCCGACCCGCTCACCCGTCCCTGACTGCAAAACCTCCCTCCACCTGTCCTTCCACAGGACGTATTTTTTTTTTTTAACTAAGTTAATTTAAATCAGTTTTGAGCATTTCCTGACACTCCATTTTAGAAAACTAGACATCTCAAAATATTGCAAAAATCGAAATAGGTAATTATTGCCCCAAAGCAGTGAGCGAAACTCCATGGTTCCTTCGGACCATTTAAGAATTTAATTTGCAAATCATGGCAACATTCTACGTGGCACAAAGCAAGCGTGATCCACCTAGATAGCAGTGCAAAGGACAAGCCAATGCTGGGATCTGGCCTCCTGGAAGTACCAGAGTCCTTTCTTTCCAGCCTTGCTCAATATATATACCAAGCCCCTGAATTTTGAGCACCATGGCAACGCTGGTCCACAGTTCTGCCCATTTCTGAGCAAAGGAAAAAAAAAATTCCCTTAGATTACATGGGATTTTGGCCAAAGTCCCTGCAGATTCTGTAATGGGATGTGCACAGCTACCAGAAGGCTGCTGGCCAGACAAGGCAGTGTGGACCCTGCCAACCATCTGGTTGAACTCCAGGTTCCAGCATTCATTAGCCTGTGACCCAGGGCAAGGTGCTCCTACCTGTGCCCAAGTCCTCGGCTTCAAAATAGAGACAATAATGATACCTACCTCATAGCATTATAACAGCCAAAAACATTGCCCGACCATAATAAGCCTCAATTACTACTGGCCAGTAAAAGCAAGCATGTAGCAAATAGTTATTTTCAAGCAAACTATTAAAGTTTATTAAACCATTTCTAGACAAGCCTGCATTTTCTATCAGTTTCAGGAACCCCTTCCCAAGCGGGTCTAAGTTTCCAAGAAAGATTATTTGCCCAACCACGGTCTGAAGTCCTCCCGCACAACCCCCTTGTCAGACACTCTGGGTTCACTGCCAGCAAGAAAGGTCTCCAAAATGCTGAAGATTACCTCCTTCGGATAAGGGATGTAGCCGGCATAGGCCAAGACAAAGGTGCAGAATTTGTTGAAATCCTCCACGGTCCTGCGCCTCTTGTAACCTGGGGAGTACTCCTGTTAGCGGACGAGAAAACGGGGTGTCTTTGAGAGGAGACACTTGTAGGTAGAATCACGGAAACAAAACTAAGCAAGCTGGAACTTTTATTGTCAGCCACTGAAAAACACGTTGCTAGCTTTACGACACTCTAGAAACGAGATAAGGTAAGTTTGGGTCAAGCAGTAACAGTTTTCAGAGGTTGAAAGAGAGGATTGTCATGATGTTATGCCAAGAATACTGGGAAACTGGTTGGAAGATAAAAGTGTGTCCAAAACCTATTTCTTGGCGCTCATGTGGCATTTTCTGACATTATCTATTGTTTCTGCAGGCTTATCAGGACCTCTAATAACTACTTTTTTGCTACAGATTTTCCATTATGAAAATAAACTGCTGCCGCAGCAGTAACTAAAGCACTTTAAATGATTTCAAAAGTCAACTGCTTCTTATCCTTCAGAGCTCACTCGGGCCTGGGACCCTGGAGCTGAATCTCGCCTGACCCCTCCTCCTACCGGGTCTCTCCCCCAGAGAAGGCACTGCCTGCTAGTCCCTCCACTGCTCCAACATCCAGGGGGCCAGGCACCCAAATGTACCCCGACTCAGAAAGTGAACCAGAAACACTCCTGCCAGTTTTATTTGCACGTTGAAGATTGACTACTAGAGATTTTGGTTTCTGTGTCCCGTCCGCAATCTAGAAACGCTCTCGACAAGAACGAATTTTCTCCTAAAGAAAATAGCTCAAGTAGACAGAACCTTTATATGCTACTGAGCAAATCAACCGTACTTTATTTCAGTCCACTCGACAAACATATTTACTGAGCTTTTCTCTAAGCATTTTCTCACTGCCCCCAACCCCATCCTTACGTACTCGGCTAACATCCCCAGAGCCTACGGGCCCAGTGCCCTGGCAGGCTGAAAGCGGGGAAGGCAGGGGAGACTCCTGAGCCCAGCCCAGCCTTCCCGGAATCAGGGTCGAGAAAGCGGCGGGGCCCCCGCGTGCTGCCCGCAGCTTTCCTTCCAAGGGCGCCCCTCTTATTTTCTCAACTTGGTTCCAGCAATCCACTTTCTCCCCCGACCTTCCGCCGCTGGGCGCCGAGGGGCGCGCAGGTTAGCGGAGCACCAAGCTCAGCGCGGGAGCCAGCGCTTCCTCCGCAGGGGCGATCCCGCCTCCACCCCCGGGAACGGCTGACCGCCCTCCCTCCGGCGGGGGTGGGAGGGCCGCAGCCCTCGGCCCTCAAACTCCCGGGAAGAACTTTTATTTCGGCGGGGAACGTGCAGAAGTGGGTCAGGAGCCGGAGCTCCGAGTGGAAAGCAGCGGCGCCCTAGGGCGC
>NW_011888923.1:1827058-1827577 GCF_000151845.1 Pteropus vampyrus
GGTCGGGGGCGATCCCGGAGCAGCTCTCACTCACCTCAGGGTGGAAGGCGGCGGCGCAGGAGTCGGAGTCCATGTTCAGGGTGGGGGGCGGCGGCTGCGGGAGTGCAGGGGCCGGGATAAGGGCACCGGGCCGTGGGGCCGCTCGGGGCTGGGGGCTCCGGCGGCCGCGTAGGACCAGGGCGGACCCGGGAGGGGTCGCCCCGGCTGGAGGTGATGAGGGGCTCCGCGTGTCGCGTCCCGGACTCTGTGCTCCCGGGCCGACGGCTCTGAGGCCGAGCCGAGTGAGCGATGCAGCTCCCGCGGCCGGCGCGGCGGGAGAGGCGGGAGAGTCGCTGCGGGGGGCGGCGGCGGCGGCGGCGAGCGGGAACCCGACCGGCTCCCCGACCTGACGCCCAGTTCGGCTCGTGTCTCGGGAGGGAGGGCGGGAGACCCGCGAAGGCTGTCGGGAAATGTAGTCTGGGGGCGACGGGAAGCTGGCGGTGAGGGGGCGGGCGCGAGGCATTCTGGGAGTCGTAGTCC
>NW_011888923.1:1829677-1875369 GCF_000151845.1 Pteropus vampyrus
GTGTAGAGTTAATAATTACCATCCATCCCCTAGACTCAAAAAAAAGGACTATAACACCAATAAATGACCTTAACTCAATAACGTGTAGCCATGGGCTGATAAAGTTGATTTTCTCTGCATGACAGGCTTAGATGTCTTCAATATGCTGTTTATTTTCAGGTAATACTGTAAGGCTCTTGGGCTCCAGGGGATAAATCTAGAATTCCATGAGCAAATTAGGCACAGTAGCCAGATCCTTGGAGCTTATGATTTTTGTTTTCTGCTTTAAAAAAAAAAAAAAATTATACTTACTGCTGAATACTAATTCTCAGATGATTATACTTAGCAAAGAGGAAGAAAAAAGCCAACATTAGCACAGGTTGTGACAAGTTTAAAAATACTAAGAATACCATGGTTTCCTAGTAAGTAACTTGAGAATGTAGTTATTTTAATTGGGTTACCAAATATAGCTTCACCTTCCTAAATCTCACTGGCTACACATTCATTTGGGGAACATTCAGGAAGGGTTTCTGCCTCCTACTTTATGCTTGAGTGTAGATATGAACACAACCAAGGGTTTATTTTTCCCAGAATTATTTTCTGGCATTTCAGCTTTTCAGCTTCATAGCATATTCTTAGGAATTCTCATGGATTTTTCCTACTCTGAGTTTTCTGCCTTTCTCACTTCCATCTCCAGGAGAGGAAAAATATGAAAATTCCTCAAAATACTATTTCAACTTTTAGTACCTTGACTACTGTAGTAATATATGTGTGTACATAATTTAAAATAATTGATAAGTCATTTCTATGTATTGTCAGCTTTTCACATAATGAGGAAAATAACCTATGCATAGAAGAATCAAATGAGTTTCTTGTGTTATGGTTCATACAGGGAAAAATATAAAGACTAATAACTAACACTATGTACCAAACTTTAAATGTTTTCACTTACAGTACCTCATTTATATACGATAAGGCACTTAATGGAGAATACTGTAACATTCGTCAAAGTAAAACGTTTATAAGTGCATGCATGACACACCACACCTTAGGCAGCCCAGAATCAGAAAAAAACAAAACCGCCAAAAACAAAAAAAACAAACCCCTTTTGAACCAGAAATGAGAAGCAAAAAAAAAATGCCTTTTTTCCGAATGGAAAACAAAGCCAAAAAAACGGGTCCCAAAAGGCCAACCGAAGAAAAAAAAACAAACTTAAAAAATCCTAAGCAACGCCTGGCCCGGCCGCCTAAAAATAAAAATTAAGGAACAAAAATAAAGAAGTTGAAATTTTAAAAGTAAAATTTTTTTTGTTAAATTACATTATAAAGAAGTTACTTAGGCAGAGAGGATTTTCATGATTTTAGAAGAGGTAAACAAACTTCATGGCTGAAGTTTAATCTTTAAGTACAAACATTTTCCCACAAACTTGCTTGTGTCAATTATTTTTCAATAAAACCAGAAAAAAAAAAAAAACTTGCTTGTTTGGCTAGAGTTAACATCTTCGCCAAAAAACAGTGTTTCCACCAGGCCAGGGTGTCAGGTGGTATCTGAGGAGTTTAAATCCCCTTACTACAGTTTGCTGACTGTATCTGTCACATGCTTCAGTGAATGAATTTCTCACATTCCCAATTTGAACTCATGAGATTGATGAGAAGAAAAAGGAACTAAATAGCATGCCCGGGTTATAGGTTATTCAAAATTCCAAGCAGTTGATAGGTCTATATCTGTTTTTTTCTAAGAACATTTATTGACTTAGATGTACACACAGGCTTTCAAGCGCTTGCCTCCTAGGTCCACGATAATAATGTAGCTTTTTTTCCTCAATAACTGAATATTTTATTTTGAACACGTGTTATTTCTTTAAAATCCAGTTTATATTTTTAGTACAGAAAGGGAGAAAGTGCAGGCAAGCGAAAACAAGAAAACCACCTAGAGAAAATGTTACCTTCACAATTTTTTCGTAGGCATATGAACACATATAACAGATTGAGTCATACTATGGATAATCAGATTTTTCACTTCACACTATAGCATAAACAACTTTCCATTTCAATAAATACCTATATTATTCTTCAAGGCTTCACAGTAAGATTCAAACATGATTTGTTGGACTAACTAATTCCCTGTTAGGAATACAGAAAACTGGACTGTTCTTAACTATACAATGATTGATTTCTTAAAGATTTGACTTATGCATGGTGAGTGAGTTCTGACCCAGAGAGACTGTAGTACTTTTCCCTACAAACATCCCACTTCCTGGCTACTCAGGACTTTCTTGTCACAAAGCCTGTGCAAGTAAGCTATTGGCGGGGCTCCTGGGCCCAGGAATGCTGCTGCTGCCGTTAATAGCTGTGTGAACAGTCCATCTATGGGCAATAGGCAGCCTGCCTGGGTACCTGACTGTTTTCTTACGGAGGCCTAAGCTTCCCATGATGAAATTTAGACCAGATACCTTCTCATGGTAGGATGATGAGAGATTCAGAAGAGAAAGCCTACAGTTCTCATTTCAGATATGCAATAAAAACAAGATGTCTTCTGCAAAGGCTGTGCGACTTAGCGGGAATCAAGAAATGTCAGCAGCTCTCCCATGCCGGGCCTGGGCTGGGACACTGCCGAGGCAGAAGGGTTCAGCAGGAATGTCTTTGGGAAGTCCAAAGGGCATGGGGGTGTGGAGCTATTAAATAACAAAAACCCAGGTTTCAGGTGAAATGAGGGTCTTTTCTAAAACTGCACAAAGCATACATTAAACCAAAGGAAAAAAATGGCTTCCAAGTGAGGGAATTTTCTTCATACACTTACATTGAATGTGTAGTCCCGGTACCGTATCTACCGGAACCCAAATAAGGCAGATTCCTTTCTTCACTGTCACCCCACAAGTGACTGTGACATTTCTGAACGGCTGCATTCCCTGTATTTTTAAGGCAGTCTCCTGTCTGACCTTGAGCTGAACACACTGTTCCCTGCACCTAGTGTCCCCTCTCTTAGAATAGGAAAAACTGCTATTTTTCCTGGAATTACTTTCTGGTGCTTCGGCCTTTTTGTTCTGCTTAATAGGATATTCTTAGGAATTTATCCTAACCTCAAGTTTTCTGCCTTTCGCACGTCCATCTGCAGGAGAGGAAAAGAGGAGGCGGGGGTGACCGGGGTGACCGAACCCGGAGCAGGCCTGTCCCTTTTGGAGGGCAGCTCTGGAGTCTGAAAGGGTCTCTATGAATCGGAAACTGAAACTGCGCCTCGTATGCTGACGAAAGTTAAAGACCGAGTTAGTCAAGTTTGAAACTCCTGCAAGGAACACAGTGGAGCACATTCCTGGCTTCTGGCCCAGTGTCACTTATAAATGCGCCAAGAAAAAACGTCAGCTAAAAACCTTGTATTTGTTCATGCTTTGGTCCCGAATTGTAAAAGATCCTGTTGTTTGGAACCTTTCCCGTGATAGGGTTAACTAGCAACCCTGAGAACTATTGGAATTCAAAAAAAGCCATTGTACCGAGCCGCCCTAGGGCTCGGGGGCGGACGCCGTGGGGAAGTCTGGCGCGAAAGCGTGGCTTCGGTCTTGGTCGCCGCGCTTGCCCCCACCGGGTTTTGTTCAGCCGTCGGGCCCGGGTGGGTCGTGGGCAGGCCCTGGAGGCCTCCGATCCCGGCGCGCGGCCCTCGTAGAGAACACTTGTCACCCGCCGTCCCGGCCCGGGCGTCGGCGGGAGGCCGCTGGAAGCCCGGGAAAGGCGGAGTGAGGGAGCAGGCGCGGGCGGCGGTGACTCAGCCGGGAGCGCGGGGGCGGGCGCACGCCGGGCTAGCCGAGCCAGCGCGCTCGGAGGGGTGGCGGCGCCGGCCCGAAAGGGTTAAGTGGGCGGTGCTGGCGGGGCCCCGCCCCCGCCATGGCCAGCCCCGGGGAGGCCGCTGCGCCCGGCCGTATTTATAGCGGCCGCGGCGGCCACGCCGCGTCTCTCCCGCTGGCCCCGGCCGCGGCGTCCCGGACTGATACCCACCTCTCCCCCGCGGTGAAGGCGCCATGGAGCGGCCGGCGCCCCTGGCCGTGCTGCCCTTCTCGGACCCCGCGCACGCGCTGAGCCTGCTGCGCGGCCTGAGCCAGCTCCGCGCCGAGCGCAAATTCCTGGACGTGACCCTGGAGGCGGCGGGCGGGCGCGACTTCCCGGCGCACCGCGCCGTGCTGGCAGCCGCCAGCCCCTACTTCCGCGCCATGTTCGCCGGGCAGCTGCGCGAGAGCCGGGCCGAGCGGGTGCGCCTGCACGGCGTGCCGCCCGACATGCTGCAGCTACTGCTGGACTTCAGCTACACGGGCCGCGTGGCCGTCAGCGGCGACAACGCCGAGCCGCTGCTGCGCGCCGCCGACCTGCTGCAGTTCCCGGCCGTGAAGGAGGCGTGTGGCGCCTTCCTTCAGCAGCAGCTCGACCTGGCTAACTGCCTGGACATGCAGGACTTCGCCGAGGCCTTCAGCTGCTCGGGGTTGGCGAGCGCGGCGCAGCGCTTCATCCTGCGCCACGTGGGCGAGCTGGGCGCAGAGCAACTGGAGCGGCTGCCGCTGGCGCGCCTGCTGCGCTACCTGCGCGACGACGGGCTGTGCGTGCCCAAGGAGGAGGCCGCCTACCAGCTGGCGCTGCGCTGGGTACGCGCCGACCCGCCGCGCCGCGCCGCACACTGGCCGCAGCTGCTCGAGGCCGTGCGCCTGCCCTTCGTGCGCCGCTTCTACCTGCTGGCGCACGTCGAGGCCGAGCCGCTGGTGGCGCGCTGCCCGCCCTGCCTGCGCCTGCTGCGCGAGGCGCGCGACTTCCAGGCGGCGCGCTACGACCGCCACGACCGCGGGCCCTGCCCCCGCATGCGCCCGCGCCCCTCCACCGGCCTCGCCGAGATCCTCGTGCTTGTGGGCGGCTGCGACCAGGACTGCGACGAGCTGGTCACCGTCGACTGCTACAATCCGCAGACGGGCCAGTGGCGCTACCTGGCTGAGTTCCCCGACCACCTGGGCGGGGGCTACAGCATCGTGGCGCTAGGCAACGACATCTACGTGACGGGTGAGTGGGCTGCTCAGAAGGACTCTGGGCCGGCGGGTCCCCCAGGCAGCGGTCTCCGAGGTTGGCCTCCTGCGCCCCCCGAGGCAGCACGTCTACCTGCTGGAGAGACCCACAGAACCTGGAGTCCGGGACCACACCTGAGTGCAGACGATCGCTTCCCTTCCCCACGAGCTGTCCGGTGCAGGCCGTTTTAGGGTCAATACTTTGGACCTAGAAGAAGAGCCCCTTGTGCGAGCCGGGACAAGTAGCTACTTGTGGGTCGCTTGGCGGGAGTGGTCTGCCTGGATAGCTCACTCCTTGCCCGGGAGGTGCCATCCCGCCATTTATTTGGAAGATACTGGAGCATTCACTCCACACAATGGGTGCTTTCTTTTCTCCCTAAGGAATCTAGGGACAGGCTCAGGGCTGACGCCCTATGAGACATCCATTCTTAACTCCTGGGGATTTCTTCCCCCCAGATGAGCCACCCAGGCCTCCTGACGCCTGCATTTTGTCATTTTGTCACGGGTGACTACGTTCCCTTGGGCTTACACCTTGGCTGTGCACTGCGGGTCACATGGTATTTAGGCTGCTTCCTGCCCAGCAACTGTAAACATAGTCACATGCTAAGAGGTTTTCTTCCAGTTACTTGGCCCAAACCCCAAAACACTGCCGAGTCATGCTGGGCGGGTCCCAGCCTGCTACAGCCCTGGACTTCTCCCACATTTTTTAAGGATAAATCCTGGCTTAAACAGAAGGCTACCTCCTTCCGTGGGGTAAGGAGGCGCAGTGTCTGAGGGCTATATAAGGAAAGAAGCTGAGTATGCATTTGGGTTCCGCTGAGGGCCGTTAGCAGGCAGTGAGGCTGGGCCCAGCCTGGCACATGCAGGAGAAAGCCAGCTCTGAGACTTGCTCGAGTGTTCGTCCCAGTGGGGCTCGGAGCTGACAAGTGGGAGGCACCCGGCCTAAGGACACGGTCGGCTCTGGCCACAGCTTCTTTGGCCTACACCTCCAGGTCCAGCCTCTGCTGGCATCTCCCGGAATCAGCCCCTTTGGGTTCCAAGCCCCCCTCCCTCCATGAGCCGGTCAGACTGGCCCCAACTTTGCACACCCTTCCATAAATGTCTCAGCTGAGCAGCTAATCCTTTGGGTTTAGACAGGTGGCTGGGTCCTTCCAGACAGCTGCCTGGAGGGAATTTTCCGGGGGCGAGAAAGCCGCCTCAGCTGCCTTATGCACAGTCCTCCTGCAGAAGGAAGGAGGCCGACAGAGTGGACTTTACACGAACCTTGTTTCCTCCCTTTAAAAAGCTCAGGGCTTTGAGACAGAATGTCACGCCTGCTCCGCCTGTGGCGCCAGCCTCGGGGGTAGGGAATGCAACCCTGGGGTCCCCCCATGCTGTAGGAATTCTAAGTCCTGGGTAGACGTGGTTTATTTATGATTACAGTAAGCACTACTGGTTTTTTTTTTTAATTCTTTTTTGAAATAAATATAGACGAGAGAGTATATATATGCTTGTATAGCTTGAGGAGTTTTTTCTGGACAAAACATGACAGTAACGTGCAGCCAAACCAATAACTAGAGCCCAGAAGTCCACCGCAGCATGACTTTCTGTGTGGAGCTCTTGCGGTGTGAAGGAGGTTTCCTCTGAGCTGTTCTGGTACAGCCTGGGGTAGAGGATGGTCAGGAAGCCTAAGATTTGGTGCACGAGTCTCTGCTCACCCCACTCACATGCCTCGTGGCTCCCTGGGAGAACTGGTTCTGAGACCTAGTGTTCTGACCCAGCGTCGGTTTATGTGGGTTCCGCATGAGGTTGCTGTCTACTTGAGAATTGCAGCCCAAGGCCTTTGCAGGGCCTACAGAGATTTGGCAGTGTGTTTATGGCGTGAGGCTCGGCCGTCCTCACAGGCAGCAGGCAGCATCTGCCTTGCCTTACCTGGGCACTGGGGAGAGAGGATGTGTGTTTGCATCAAAGCCCAGGGAGGTTCATTCCTCCTGGAGACGCCCTCTTGGAAGGTGAGGGAGGTGTGGGTGGATGACTCAGTCCGAGTCAGCGTGGGCCGGCCTGACCGTTGTACGTGTCCTGGCAGGTGGGTCTGATGGCTCCCGGCTCTACGACTGCGTGTGGAGGTACAACTCGAGCGTGAACGAGTGGACGGAGGTGGCGCCCATGCTGAAGGCCCGGGAGTACCACAGCTCCTCCGTGCTGGACGGGCTGCTGTATGTGGTGGCCGCCGACAGCACGGAGCGCTATGACCACACCACCGACTCCTGGGAGGCCCTGCAGCCCATGACCTACCCCATGGACAACTGCTCCACCACGGCCTGCCGCGGCCGGCTCTACGCCATTGGCTCCCTGGCCGGCAAGGAGACCATGGTGATGCAGTGCTACCACCCGGACGCCGGCCTGTGGTCGCTGGTGGACTGTGGCCAGCTCCCGCCCTGGTCCTTTGCGCCCAAGACAGTGACTCTCAACGGACTCATGTATTTCATCAGGTGAGTCCCCGGGGGCCAAGACCAGCCACCATGTGCTCCTTCCCAGGCCCCGTGCGTGGCACATCCTCGCTGCTGTCCCTGTGACACAGATGCGGGAAACGAGGCCAGGTCTTCCCGACCGGCTGCCTTTGTCCTGCCCTGTTCCTTAGAGCTTTGTCTCTGGGCTTCTGTGGCTTCTTAAGGGATCCAAAATGTGGTGGAGTTCGGTCCTTTTGGGGAACTTTTTGAGACTCAGACGCTAAATAAAATGTGTCCCTTTAGGGAACTTCCACTTGGAGGATCCACTAAAGGCCCTGGCTGTCCTCACATGGCATTCGTTAAAAAGGAGCCTTTCCTACCTAGAGGGATCCTGCATTTTAAAAAGACCGGAGGAGAGCTTTTTGGGTACTCAGATCTTTAGGGGAGTTGTAGCCTTGACAGAGGGACCTTTGCTCACTCAGCAGTGTCCATGCTCCCTGTTTAAAGCAGCATTTGTGTGTCCAGTGTGTTTCCACGGTCCTGTCCATTGCCTTCCCACCAGGCCTGGCACAGGGAGGGCTCATGATTCTTGGTGAATGAATGCTGTTGTACAGGGATCCCACAGCCGCTCTGGGCCAGGGCCAGGGCCAGGAGCTGGCATGGAGCAGGCCCGGAAGCCGCCTCTGGGAATGATGACAGTAGCTAGTGCGTATTAGGCCCCTGGACTTGCCGAGTGCTGTGTTGTCTTTTTCGTGGGTGTTTTCACGGTTGATTTCCCTGACAATCTGATGAGTTGGGCACCGCTGTCGTCCCCGCTTCACAGATGACAAAGGAGAGGCATAGAGGGGTAGGGGACTTAGAGCCACTGGCTTTAAGCAGTGGTATAAGGTTTGAACCGAGGACATCCGACCCAGATCCCTGTGTGGTGACACTGCATCATGGCCTCCCTGGGCCAGGCCATGGACCTGGCAGCATGGAGCAAGGATGGGCAGCCATTGGTCACCATGCATCCTCAGGTCTTGGTGACCAGTCACAGGCAGATATTCTCTCCTGATGGGCCAGCGGGCATCCAGGGGACTAGGAGCTCCTGCCCGCTGCACAGCTTCCATGTGTCGTACACCCACTGCTCCCCTTCCTGGCCTGCAGCCTGCCTGCGGTTACGGGGCCAGGAGGGAAGAGGTGGGGTATGAATGGTGCTCCCCGTCCCTCTTGGGTTGAGGGCTTTGAATTGAGAGCCACAGAGGACATGTGCGCTTTGCCGCTTCTGACCCTTCACCCAGCTCTCCCTCCAAGTCCTGGCAAATGTCTTCAAAGAGAGGGTGGAGACAGCTATAAATACAGCTCATCAGAGTGCCAGCCCCTCAGCCATGGTTCCAGGCTGAGTGCCTTTGAGAATGTCCTCCCACCCTGTGGTCCTAGAGCAAGGGTGCCCAAGGGCTGGCCCGGCACCGTAAGGCCCCCTTGCTTTCCTCCTCCTGGTCTCGGTCACTTGTCGTTGCTAATGCGCCCCCACATGGAAGCATTAGGTGCCCCCTGCACCCAGTGAGCCTCTGCAGGGGTTCACCTAAGCCCGCTCATCTTTTCCCCTCCCTCCAACCCAGCTGAGGAAGTGGGCTCTCATGAGGGCAGCCCGTCTGTCCCCCAGGTGAGTAGCGGGGGCCCCGCCTTGCCCAAGACGGGAGGCAAGGCCTGGGTCTGACGCGCCCGAGTGGTAGTCTCCCAGCCACTCCGCTCATGCCCTTCGGCACCCCATGAGCCTCGTAACCCCTGCTCGAAACGCCACCTATCAGAGCCACTCCTGTCTAGAAGGTGCCATCCCAGGGCCGGTAGCCGGAGCTACGTGCAGCCTCATCCCTCACTGCTGCTGTCCTGGGCTATGGGTGATGACCGGCTGCTCCCCGCTCCCGGACACACCCGCCCTGGTCCTTGCTTAAGGTGGCTCCTTGGCAGCGATGTCTCTGCTGGGGGTGGGCAGCCTGGTGGGTCCCAGTATTAATTATCATCACCCGGGCCACAGAGTGAGAATAGCTTTTACATTTGGCAATGGTTGGAGGGAAAAATCAAAGCAAGAGGAATATTTCATGACATGTGAAAACTTGTGTGAAATTCAGATTTCGGCATCCGCAAAAAGGTTTTATTGGAGTGCAGCCTGGTGTGGTCCTAGAATAAGCCCACACACAGCTCAGTGTGACTGGAGCCGAGTGAGTAAGCAGACGAGAGGGGACGAGGTCAGGCAGGAGGCCTTGGGGGGCTGATACTGGGAGCACACTTACTGAGCGCCTGCTGTGTGCTCTGAACAGGACACCCGCTCTGCTGACCGGTCAGGGTCTTGGCGCTCTGCTTGTTGAGAAAGGCGTTGGACCTGATAGTGGTCACATGTGCCCGTGGCCGCCTTTTGTGCTAGGACAGCAGCGTCGAGCTTTGGGGAGTTTCTGCAGGACCTAAAATATTTCCTCTCTGGCCCTTCTGCTGACCCCTGACCTTTGATCATTACTACTGCTGTTTTGGGGGTTCGAGTCTTTGCTTTTTCAAGGCCATGCCTTTGAATCTTTTATTGCATGGATCAAGAGCGTGTCAAACTAGGGTGAGGGACCTTGGCCCCAAAGGGAAGGGCAGTGCTGGTATCTTCCTTCCTGTAGCCATGGTTACCCCGCTGTGTGCTGAGGACACAGCAGTGAATGGCATGGGATGGGCGCTGACCGCGCGGTGGTGAGGGCCGTGGCCAAGCAGCAGTCCAGGGGATGTGGGGCAGGGGGCCTTCCTAGTCAGCTACGGATGGATGAGTAGGAGGTGGATGGGAAGGACCCCGATAAGTTCAAGATCTGAAACAAGCCATTATGGCCGCAGCAAGGGGAGGGGGCAGTGGGTTATTGCTGGGCTGTGGGGAAGGGTCTGAGCACCTGAGGGCATGATCTTTGGCTTTGGGGAGCAAGTCTGGGTTCTGGCCTTGAAGTCCAGGCCAGATACGTTTGGGGACGTAAAATCAGAGATAGGGTCCCACTGGCCAGTGGGCTGCCGCATGGCACCAGACAAGTCCTAAAGGCAGGTTGCTTGGAGGACCCTCTTGTCCAGCCCTTCACACCCAGGGGTGTCCCCTACCTCGTTCTGACCTGCTCTCCCCTTCCTTCTCTCCCCAGGGATGACTCTGCTGAGGTGGACGTGTATAACCCCACGAAGAATGAGTGGGACAAGATCCCATCTATGAATCAGGTAACTTTGCCTGTGTTAGAAGCACAGGCTGGTCCTGTGTTTTGGCCAAAGTGTCATCCTGAGTCCCGGTGGGGGGCGGGGGGGCTGTGCTGAGCCCTTTGCTTGTGTCGTTTCACCTAATAGAGGGCTGGGGTCATCCTCAACTTACACGTGAGGGTCGCTGAGACTAAATAATATCCCAGGGTCACACAGCTTAGCGAGTTCATCCATTTGGACTAGAATTCACTGAGTAGCTGCCATGACGCAGAGGACATACTGGGGGACAGCAGATGCACGGGCCCGGGGCAGGATGTGCCTGGCGAGGTCCTAGAAACAAGCCCACAGCTCAGTGTGACCGGAGCCGAGGGAACAAGCAGACGAGAGGGGACGAGGTCAGGCAGGAGGCCTTTGGGAACACTTACTGAGCGTCTGCTGTTGCTCTGAGCAGGACACCCGTGCTGCTGCCGCTGCCTGATCAGAGTCTTGGCTTGTCAAAAAGAGAGGTGCTGAACGTGCTAGTGTGTGGAGTTGGGAAGACTAGGCAGCCTTCAGCCACGCAGGCAGCGTCCTTAGTCCCAGATGCACATCTGCATCCACCTGCATCTTTTCTGTCTTCATTGAGATTTCTAAACTGGCTCTCATGATAACCTCTGCATGGCAAATGTCATAATTTACACCATCACAGCTTAACGTTTTTACATTTAGGAAGTGTAACTTTGTTTTTACCCTGTAATGAGGTACACATACTCATTATAGCAAATCTGGGAAAGAAGGGGGTAGTCCGGCCTCATGGATCAGAGCCCAGACTTTGGGTCAAGGCCCCACTCTGCGACTGGCAGCTACATGAGGCTGAGTTTTCCCATCTGTAAGATGGTGAGGACAGCCGTGCCCACCACAGAGGGCTGAAGCTACTCGCAGGGAGACTCAGTGCCGTGGTAGCCCCTGACTGCCCCAGGGACCAAGCATGGCACGTGCCTCCTGGGCGTGGAGCCCGGTTTCCTAGCCAGCGTGTGGGAAGGACGTGGGTCTGTCCTGAGTGCAGACGATGGCTCCCAGCACCACTTCAAGAAGGGCCGAGGCCGCCCCACCCAACGGTCCCGTACCCCTTCTGCGTGGAGAGGGACCCTGCTCTGCCCTGGCTGCTGGCCTCCAGTCACCTGTCCCCTTGGCCCACAGGTGCACGTGGGGGGCAGCCTGGCCGTCCTCGGAGGGAAGCTGTATGTCTCAGGGGGCTACGACAATACGTTTGAACTCTCGGACGTGGTAGAGGCCTACGACCCTGAGACGCGGGCGTGGAGCGTGGTGGGGCGGCTCCCGGAGCCCACCTTCTGGCACGGCAGCGTCAGCATCTTCCGCCAGTTCATGCCCCAGACGTTCTCGGGCGGGCATGGCTTCGAGCTGGACAGTGGCAGCAGTGACATGGATGTCGGCCGGCCTCGGCCGCCGCAGAACCCCCACGAGCTGCACTAGCCCCGGCCTGGCCCAGGGAGGGCCTCGGTGCAGGTAACCGGCACCTCTGGGGGGCAGCGACCCCCTCCTTCGTGCACAAGGACAGGTTGGGCTCACCAGGCGGAGCGCAAGCTCTCAGGCTGCTGAGCGAGCCTCGGGGTCCAGCGCCTGGGGAATTCTGTGCATCTAGAGCTCCAGTCACAGCCGCTGGGGCCAAAGCCAGTTGTGAACGTCCCTCTCTTGGTCCAGGCCTTTCTGCCAGCTCATGTCTCTGGCTCCAGAAGGTTGCCCCGGACCTCACCAGTGCAGCGCACACCCATCTTGCTGCCACCACCTGCACCTCCTTGCTCCCACCTAGGGAGAGGAGAGCCGCTTCCGGGGTGTGAGTGGAGGGGGGGACATCCGTGCCATGAGACTGCGGACGCCCTGCTGTCTTCGAGCATTGGGCACCAGGCAGACGATGGCTGCGCTGGGGTCCCAGACATCCCAGCCCGCCTGCTCCCCGGACGGAGAGGGTCTCACATCAGAACACCCCTCGCAGGGGTGGGGCTGGCTAAGACTGGCCTAGGAGGGGGCCCCAAGGGACCCGCTGAGTGCCGTCTCCAGTGGACTTGGGCTGAGGCAGACGCCGGGCGTCCCCGTCCCTCCAGCCCCCTAGCAGGCACGGCCCCCTTGCTCAGAGACTGCTCTGGGACCTTCGTCTCAGGCTGAGGCAAGAGCGTGCAAAGCCTGCACGTGCAAGGTCACGGCCGCTTGCTGGGGTCCCGGGAGTTCGCCCCTGCAGCCCTGCCAGGCAGGCGACTGCAGACGCCCCGGCCAGCTAGGGAGCCGGATCCCCCGCTTCTAAAGCAGGCTGCGGGCAGGGCGGCCTTGGGTCGGTTGCAAGGTGTGAAACGCAGTTTGGTTTTTCCTTAAAAGACGGGGGCAGCTGGAACCAGGGTCGGGTGTGTGCGGTTTTTGATGTTACGGTAGTGCCGCTGCCAAAGCTTTCTGCAGGTGCGTGCGGGGGGAGGGGGTGCCCTTAGCCCCTCAGAAGCCAGGCCAGCTCCAGGGAGACCCCCCAGGGGCCCCAATTTCCTCGGGGGAATGTGAGCATGTCTGTGGATTGGGTGGTCTTGTCCCCTTCATGATCCCCAAAACAGCCTTTGCTTGAGTTCGTCTTCCTCCTGGAGAAGAGGGTGTTTGCATTTTCCTCATGAGGCAGGTCGAAAGCAAGCGTTCACTGAGTTGCCTTCTGCCGGTGACCGGACATGGGGACGTGCTCTCACCGAGAGAACACGGGCGTCTTCACGCCATCACTTCTCAGGTGGCACTTAGAACCCTCTTCCTGGCCAGGTGGCGCAGTGCTTCTGGGGAAGAGGCCTGTGGCCTTCAGGGCTGTCTGGTGGGCCCTCCATGCAGTGTTACCGCTTTGGGTTAGAAATTGCTCTGGACACCCTGCTGGAGCGGCTACAGCTCAGCCAGCCCCTCCCATGCCTCTGGGGTTGCTACTCACCTGGTCACTTACAGGCACCCACTGTGTGCCAGGCACTGTTGGAGGGCAGGTGGGGGTAGGGGCTCGGGCCAGCCGTAGGCTGTTTGGGGTCAGCCGCCCCGCACTATCTCTGCCTTCCCATCCAGGTCTCAGCCTTCACCCCTCGTGGTCTGGGTGTTCTTGGGTGAGCTGGGGTTCACCTGCCCCTATCCACAGGGGCTGTTTCACTTCACTTTCCTGGGGCTGTTGTGGCTTTTTTCTGGCCTAAGTGCCTGCCTTACAGGCCCAGCTCCCTAGAAGTTGTCCTGTGTTCTGTGGGGTGGCTGTCTTTGGCTCCTTTGCAGGCAGAGGCTGCCCAGGTATGATGGCTTTTGTCCTCTCAGTGACACAGGGACAGCAGGCAGCACGGGATTGATCGAGCCCCGATTCTATGCCAGGCACTGAGCTCAGTGTCAGAAAGACTGTGCTCTGCCCAGTCTGTGTGGGAATGTGCCACACAGGCGTTCTGATAATTTGACAGGTCATCTGGGGGTCCCCCGGAGGAGGGACGTAGGCCTTGGTCTCAAAGAGACTTTTGGTGTCCATCCTCCAGGCTCTCTCCATAGAGGACCCCCTGGGGCCGCCCAGTAGGTGGGATGGAGCGGGAGATGGACGTGTGCTATGGTCACCGAAGCGCTCCCCTCCTCCCTCCAGACAGGCATGGCTGTGGCCCTATCAGGGTCCAGGATTTGCCCTGGGCAGCAAGGTGTTTGAAGCTTTGTTGTTGAGATGGGCCTGCAAACATTGTTTTTCTTTCAAAATCAGCCCTTGTCTGGCCTTCCCTGTAGAAGCTCCCTCGTGGCAGGGGGCCCAGTGTCCCGGGTTCCTGCTCTTTTTGGTACTTCACCTTGACTGGCCGTCATGAGACTGACCATCCCCTGTCTGGTAGCTGTGCCCAGATGATGGATGGCTTGGTGTGGGCTAGTGGAAGAGGGATTGGTCTGCCTGCTTCCCCAGGCCCCCACCACCTAGACCCTGTCTTTGGCGTAAGTGTGGGGAAGGTGGGTAGCAGCGTCGGGGACAGGCCTTCAGAAACATCTGCTCCCTGCTCTGCCCTCCTGACCTCTGGTCACAGGCCCTGTGCTAGCTACAAAGCTCCCACCGCCTGCTTAACAGCTGTCTATACACTGACTGACTTGGGGACAGAGGCTGGGCCAGCAGGGGTGGGACTGTCTCTGCGTGTCAGATGCACACACCTTTATCAGTCTAGTCTACAAGACAAATTAAGTTATGAGAACTCAGTGATAGTATTTAACGTGCTGATCTACGAAGTAGTCTATTTATATGACCTCAGAGACTTAGGTACTAAAGACACCTTGTAGTGTCCAGCACCCAGTCCGACCCGAGGGCAGGGCTGGTTTGCGTATTTATTTGTTCTGTAGGCCTACGTGTCCAGAATCCTGTAAGGTTTTAGGATGCCTTCAATACATACTTTTTGAAATAAAAATATTTCCTACACATATGGTGTCGTTGCCTTCATCCTGCCACTGCTGCGTCTCGGAACCTTTGGGCTGAGGCCAAACGTGTGTGTGGCAAGGGGAGTGGAGAAGTGTGGAGGCCTCAGGGCTCCTGTCCTGGGGCACAGCTTTTCAGGCCCTTTTCTTGTCTTGAATCACCACAAAGTATGAAGTAAAGAGGCCGAGGCCAAGCCCAAGCCCAAGGTGTGAGGAACATGGGTGGCAGAGACCAGGCCTCACTCGCTGCTCCAAAGCTGGTTCCTGCCTCGACTCTGCCTGTGGGCACCCTGCCCCTGAAGGTGTGGGCCCATGGTGGGGGGGACCTTGGACCTGAGGGAGAGGAACGTAGAGCCCCTCAAAGGAGGACCCCAGAAGAGGCCAGGGATCGCTGGGGCCATGGAGTTCTGAAACAGCCTTCTGAACCCAAAGAAGAGGCCACAGTGTGCCTTTTTAATGCCGTTGTCAAAACAACTCTGCAGCAGCTCAGAACCTGGGTGGCAGCCATGGCACTTGAACGCTTGTTACCTCTGAGCTCCCCAATGGTCAAGGAATAAAAGGAAAGATGGTTAGATGGGTCCTGGGTCTAAAACAGAAGGTAAGCGAACCTTCTCGAACTCCAGGAGGAACTCGGCACAGCCTGGGGCTGGCGTTTCCGGAATCCGGTGTGGGATTCGCGTGGCCTGACTCGCGCTCTCAACCGTCACGGCCCGATCCGCTCCATGCCAAGCGCTGAGTGGCAGTGCTTAATCGCTCGCTGGTGAGGTTTTGCAGTCGTACGTTTGCAGATTCTAACCCCTTCCCATCGAGTGCTGGGGTCTATGTCCCCTCCCCTGTAACCTGTAACCAGCACACGTGGCAGAGGTGACACTGGCTTCCAGGGCCAGGCCATAAAAAGGTCTTGCAGGTTTGGCCTATTGGGGCTTTTGCATTTGGCACCCAGCCACCGTGCTGTGAGGACACCCAGGCAGCCAGTGGAGAGGGACCCAGGCCCACTGGCAGCGGCAACTTGCCAGACTCAGAGCCATCCTGAGCCCAGCCCCCAGCCCAGGGAAGTTCCGGGTGGCTCGTTCCTCAGCAGGAGGCAACTGGAACAGCAGGTTCTCGCTTAGTCCCATCTATGAAGCATGACTGTTAATAATTCCATTAAAAGATGAGGGAATGAAGCAGTAACTTGGCTGGGGTCACAGCTGTAAGTTGGGGAGGAATCTGGGGACAACCTGCCTTCAGTGCCCATGTGCTCTTCCTCCGTGACAAACCACCCCACCCCACAGCACAGAACCGGGGGACCCCCAGGGCCTCTCACCATTCTAAGCCTGGCCCTGCATGTGCCCCAGGCCTCCCGGGCAGACTAACCAAGCTCGGGCCCGCCCCCAGGAAGGGGCCCGTCTGTGGACATGCCACCAGCCAGGGTCCAGGGCTTGCTTAGCCTCCTTGGGCCCCAGGTGTGCTTGGCCACACTCTTAACGGCGGGAGTCGAGCCAGCGAGGCCATCGTCAGGGGCCCTGGCCACTCTGATTCCAGACCTTAGTGTCCTACCCCCACTGGCCGGCAGCACCACAGCTATGAAATAGGAAGACCGCTGCTGTGTCTGCCCCCAGGTCTAAAACCCTGACCGGACGGGGGACGGGACCGATGAGGAGTGTCCTGGGCCAGAGGCTTGGCCCCCAAAGCTACCCGCCCAGTGTCACTCTGCCAAGGACACGACGCGGTGGGAAAAATGCTGGCTGAGCTCTGAAGCGCAGTGGGTCGGACGGGGCACCATTCCTTCTGGGGGACACGGGGGTAAGCAGCACATCGCTGGAGGCCGAGTTACTGGGGATCAGACCCCTGGATGGGCTGAAACAACCAAATCCAAAGCCGTGTGGTTTATTGGGGGTGGCAGGTGGGGGGCTACGTGTCACAGTCCTCAGGAATGGCGGCCGTGATGAGGAGCGAGGGCTCCGTGACGCCAGGGCTCGCAAAGTTCTCCTCTGCACACAGTCTCTGGCCAGGGAGCTGGGAGGCCAGGCCCCCTTGGGCCAGGGACTCCACGATGACCTCGGCCGATCCTACCTCCAGCTCGGGAGGCGGCTGCAGCGCCACCACCACCATCTTCTCGTCCTCGATGACCAGGTTCCGGAGCTTGCGCTGCCGCGGGTTGTAGTTCTCCACGCGGTCGTGGACCCCCATGTGCCTCCGCAGGTGCGCCTAGGGGGAGGGGCGCTCAGGGCTGGGGCGGTGCGCGCCTCGCGCAGGGGCTCGGAGGCCCCGAGGCAGGCAGAGGGGACCCCGGGCCTACCTGCCGGGTGAACTTGTAGCCACACTCGGTGCACTCAAACTTCCTCACGCCCTTGTGCCTCCTGACGTGCACACGGAGCTGCTCCAAGGCTGTGCGAGGGAAGGGACCCCGAGGTCGGAGAGGCGGGAAAGGGGGAGTGGGCGGGCCGTGGGGAGGTGACAGTCCTCTGAGTTCACATTTGCTGCTGGGGAGTGGGGTGGGCGGGGGACCTGCCAGGCTGTACAGCGCAACCCGAGGTCACTACTAGGACCCAGGGGAGCTTCAGGGAATGGAAGGGTCCCCTGCCGAGGAGGAGCCTGGGAAAGCCACTGTTGCACGAGACCCACCAACTCTGGTCAGCAGGAAATGGAGAGGGCCCAGGGCTTGCCCCGGGAAGGAGGCGGGTAAGGGCCTCAGCAGGCCTGCCTACCTTTGAAGGTCTTCCCGCAGATCTGGCAGAAGTGTGGCCGGCCCTCTTGGTGGCGGCTGGCCACGTGCCTCAGCAGGGGGCCCTTCTCGGTGAAGCGCTGCTCACAGAACTCACAGCTGAAGGGCCTCTCGCCAGTGTGAGTGCGATTGTGCTTGTCCAGGCTGGCTGCGGGGACAGGCGAGGGCTCAGCCACGAGGCCTCCACCCCAGGGCAGGGAAGGGACGGGCCTGCCTCACCTTGGGTGCGGAAGGTCTTGCCGCAGAGGTGGCACTGAAAAGGCTTCTCGCCTGTGTGCGTGCGCAGGTGCATGTTGAGGTTGGCCTTCTGAGTGAAGGCGTGGTTGCAGAACTCGCAGACGTATGGCCTCTCGTTCCTGTCCGGGTGGGGGACACAGGCAGAGGTCATCACCAAGGGAAGTGGCCCCTCAGTCCACTGCAGCTGGGAGCACGCCTGGCCCCAGAGCCAA
Organism: Pteropus vampyrus; assembly: GCF_000151845.1. Lineage (NCBI taxonomy): Eukaryota > Metazoa > Chordata > Mammalia > Chiroptera > Pteropodidae > Pteropus > Pteropus vampyrus. Next base: position 1,847,879 of record NW_011888923.1, read on the forward strand.
GGAGACAGCAAGGCCGGAGCAAGGCTGCCTGAGCCCCTGGAAGGGGCCCGGGCTTCAGTGAGCTGCCTGGCACAAGGAGGGCCTGGGCAGTGCCAGGAAAGGGGCGCTGGCTCCAGCCAGGAGCCAGTGCAAACCAAAAATCTGCCCACGGAGGTACAGGGCCTTGCTCTGGTCTGGAATCCCCGCCCCCAGCCTCTCTGCCTGACAAACCTGCTCATCCCTCAGATGCCCCCAACCCAGAAAGGCTGCAAGCGCCACAGTCAGCGGGGAGGGCACGCTGTTCGGTGTGAGTGTCGTCAAACTCGGCCTTCCCGGCCTACTCGCTGGCCAGAGCCAGCAGCAGGGACAGGCCCTGGGGGAAGACGGGCTGAGCCACACCTGTGCTTGGCCTTGATATGCATCTGCAGGCCGTTTCGGCTCGAGGCACGGTGCCCACACTCCTCACACACAAACAGCTTCTCCCCGCGGTGCTTGAAAGCCTCGTGGAGCTGCAGTTCCGTTCGGGTCAGGAAGCACTTGTCACAGGTGGGACACTGTAGGGCAGGAGGGACCGGGCAGAGAGAGCAGGGCCAGGGTGACGGTGGGGTGGGGCTACTCTGGGAGTGCCACACGGCAGAAGCCACACAAGTCTACCCTCTGGACCAGCGACAGCCCTAGCACCAGAGCGGGCCCGGCCCGCCCCCGCACAGCCTGGCACTCACAGCATGGGGCTTGGGGGCGCCGTGCAGCTTGATCATGTGGTTCTGCAAGTCCTTCTTCTGCATGAACTGCTGGGGGCAGGAGGAGCACTGGAAAACAGGCCCAGTCACCCACGGAGGCCAGCACCCACAACCCCGGTCACCCCTGGGCTATGGGGGGACCCGAGGGCAGGGCCCAGCCTGCGATGCCAGGAGACTCCCTGTCCTGACACGCGGGGGAGGGCCCCGTGCTACGGCCTCCACCGAAAGAAGCAAGGGCCCAGAGACCCGGGGCCTTGCCAGAGGTGTGGGGGCCCGAGACGGGTAGGGAAGGCCGGGCTCCTTGAGGCTGGCAATGGGGAGGCACCTGACACCATCCCACGTAAAGGGCTGGGTGTGAGGGATCCCGGGGCCACGGCCCTGGGGACAGGCTGAGCCTGACCTTGTAGGGCATCTCCCCCGTGTGGGACACCATGTGCACCCGCAGCTCCATCCTCCGGCGGAAGGTCTCCTGACACACGGAGCACGTGAAGACCTGGCAGTGTGAGGGGCAAGCAGGGCCGGCATCAGCGGGGGCCTCGGCCTGCGACGGCGGCCTCTGCCCGGGCTTCCACGTGCTGCTGGGAGGAGCCTGCCCGAGGAGGGGGCCGCTAGGGTGGGAGAGGGCAACACGTAACCTGCCTGCCCGGACCCCGGCCAAGGCAAACCCACCACGCCAGGCTCTTCTCAGGCCTGACAGGCTGCGGGCACAGGCCGACTGGCCTTACCTGTAGCCCCTGCCCTTGGTGACAGGCCTCCAGAAAGACAAGGGCGGGGTTTGGCTGGCCTCACCACATGGGCCAGCCAGTGAGGTGGGGGGTGTGGCCAAGTGGCCTTTCTCTTTCCCAGCAGCCCACCCTCCCACCGAATGCCCTTGTCCAAAGCTTGGGGGCCGGGAAGGCAAACCCAAAATGCCTCCCTTCTGCTCTTAGGGACCTGTGTCCCCACCTGTAATACCAGGGCACCAACTCGGTGGCAACCAAGGACGCTGCAGCTCTCCTGAGTCTACCGTCCCGTCTAAGGCCGTCTCCTGGGGGCCCCTCCCGGATGGCAGGAAGACAGGCCAGCGTGCCCCTGCCCACAAGGACCTGCGCCGGCACACAAGTACCTGTTCTGAGCGGTTCATGCAGTTCCGGGCTTCGTGCTCCAGGAGATTCTCTTTCCGAAAGTAACACTTTCCACATTTGGAGCACTCGAAGGGCTTCTCCCCAGTGTGTTTCCTGCCAAAAGAAGCCATAGGGAGAGTGGGGGCTGGGCAGACTGCCCACCTCACCCTCACCCAGAGCCCACTCTGGCTCCTAGTGGAACCACAGGGCTGGTGAACCTGCAGGTGGAGCCCAGAAACGCCCCCTCCATCTAGCTCTAGGTCTGCAGGGCCACCCAAGAACCCCACACGACTCTGCAAAGGCAGAAACAATTCCCAGGTCCTGACTCCCCGGAGAACCCACTCAGTGTGCCCAGAAATTCTGTGGCCTCCACCTTCAAAACCACGGCCAGAGCTGACCACGTTGCCTCACCCCCGCAACCCCCTGGTGTAGCCCCGCCAGCCCCTGGGCAGCCGCCTGAGCCCCCCGCTCCCAGCCTCTGCTCCAAGCCAGCCCCGACTAGCCAGAAGGGCCCTTAAATTGTCAGATCTTGTCGCCTCTTTCCTCAGAACCCTCCAGGGCCCCCATTCCACCCTGAGGAGAGGCCTGGGGACCTGCCTCACTGGCCTCACTCTCCAGGTCTCTGTGCCGCGATGTTCGCCAACCTGCCACTCAGCCCCACCCCAGACCCTTCTCTCAGCCCAAACGCTCTCCCCAGCCATCGGCTGGCTCAGTGACCTTCCTCACCTCCCTGGAGGCCACTGGAATCTCCTCTCTTTCAAACTGCAACCTGACCCCACCCTGAGCGCCCCAGCCCTTGGCACTGCTGTCGTTTTCCCTTTCTGTGGCACTTCCTGCCTCCCATGCCGCTCTAAAGTGACTTTGGTAGTTGGGAGGGAAGCTCCCCAAGGCCTTGCAAGCACGCACAGCGGCCTTGTCAGCTACTTGGCAAACAGCTTGTTGATGAATAACTGAAGGAACTCTCGCCTCAGAGCCTATGAGGGGCACCAGGAGCCCTTACGAGCAGACACTTCTCTCATCCGCTGCTGCTGTAGACTGTCCTCATCCCCCATCCCAGTGACCTCAGGAGGCCATCACCCCCTCCCAGTTCTTAAGGTCAGTGCAGCAGCCTGTGGCCCCAGCTGGGCCCGAGTCTTACACCGGGGGGTGGCCAGGCAGACGTGGACCACCCCAGCGGTGCCCCCACACTGAGACTCCCCCAAAGACTCCACTGGCAGCAGCTGTCCCGAAACACGGAGAGCAAACAGGTTCCCTTCCTCCTAGCTCCAACTCCAGTTGGTCATTAGTGGCTTCCCGGTGTCATGAGCAAACGCGAGGGGTCCATCTTGGCTTGGCAAGAAGCTGCGCCATGACGGACCAGTGATATCTTGGGCTAGAGAGTGTTAGGACTGGAAGGCGTTTATCTAGGCGCCATCCCTGGAGGCCCTGCAGCCAGCGCTGTCCAATCTGGCAGCCAGGGACACGTGGCTACTGCACACTTGAAATGTGGTGTGTCGGAGGAACTGAATTTATTTAATTTTAATTACTTTTTAAGTTAAAATAGCTCCATGTGGCATCTGGTTTCCTTACTGGATATTACAGCTTGAGACAAATGGTCTTTTATGCCCCACTGACACCCCAGGGCTAACCCAGAAATGCAGGCAGCACCAATCCTAAAGATTAACATCTTGGCCCAAAGCCCACACCGTCAAGCTTCAGAAACTCCTAAGGTGTGGCCTCGGCCACAGCGTGTGGCCACAGGCTTCTCTCGGCCCTCGGCAAAAGTCAGCTGGAGACCAAGGTCCACAGTGGGCGGAACTGTTGACAAGGTGTCCACATACCCGCTCCAACCAGAGGGCTCACAGGAGGAGGAAATGAATGACTCGGACCCAAGGCTAGAGGCTCACTCCCCACCGACCATAGGCATACCAACTCCAGGCGCCACGTGAATCTAAGATGGAGCCCCTGGCCCTACCTGGCCCAGAAATGGGGAGCACAGGCCCCCTCCCCCAACATGGGAACGGCGGACAGGAAAAGCAAATAGAAAAACAGAACGTTTACCTGTTGTGGACTTTTAGATAATATTTGCTGAGGAACTTTTTATGACATGTGGGGCATTCGACTGGCACCGCTGTACCTTTTCTGTTCTCAGGAGGCTCGGCTGCCAGGGAACCTGCATTCAGGGCTGGCCTAGCAGCACAGGACTTTCTGAGCATGTCTGATTTCCTCCTGGTCGGCACAGCCTCCGTCTCAGAAGTGTAGTCGCCAACCCCGTCATCCTCAACTTGAACCACCACTTCCCACTAGAGCAGAAGAGGCAGCAGGGAGGACCGAGGTCACCAAACTAACCGGCAAGAGTTCTGGGGTGGATCTACAGAGCAGCCCGCTCTATCCAGTTCCATCCCAGGGCCCAACCCAGGCACATCCCCAGGAGAGTCCCTTTGTGACTGTTGCCTTCGGTATCCCAGGGTAGGCAGCATCTGAATCCTGTATTGGGAGGACCGTGGCTCTATATTATAGGGAACTGGAAGTCTGGCTGGATCTCACTACCCTGGGGAAACACCTGTAACCCTGATGCCACCCCCTCCACCCGAAGAAGCAGGCAGCTGTGATTCACGGAAAAGTCAGCCTGCGGCTGCAGGATGGAGCCAGTTTCCTATGTTTGGCGAAAGCCTATTTTAAACCCGCGTAACAGAGATTCTACCTTGGGGTCCAGATGATGCCAGAAAAGTGTCAAGTCTCTCCCTCCGACTCCCACCTCCCCATTTCCAGCACGCTGGGCACAGTACCTCATTACTCTCGCCCTGCATCTGGACACTTTCAGCTTCAAAGGGCCTTGGGGGCACTTTGCAATCCTCAGGCTCCTTGTCCTCTGGGGGACAAAGCTTCAAAGCCTGCTTAAGTTTCCCACGCAGGAAGGAAGGGCTCTCACTCTTAGCAGGGAGACCAAGCTGGGGCCTCTGGGGGCTGTGACTACCGCTGAGCTCCTGATCCCTGGGGACTTGACCCACAGTCCTTGAGACTTCCTCTTCCTCCAAGCCTGCCAACTCCTTGAGGTGGCTGTTCACATCCCGGGGTGCAGATTTCCCCAGCCCACTCTGGCCACTTGGTGCCTGTCCCACTGAGGTTTTGGGCTTGAAGCTCTGGCACAGCTCCACGACCTCTGGCACTCGCAACTCCCTGGCTGCCAGGAGCACCTGATCCCGGTTCCCTGAGGTGAGGGCGAGGTGACCAGTGTAGAAAAAGTCCAACAAGAGTCCAAAAATCTCAGCGAAGCCGGCGGGGAGGATAACACTGCCCGCTGAGCCATCCCCATAGAGGCTCTGGAAGAAGTGGCTGCAGCAGGCAAGGACACTCCAGTGCGCCTTGAACACCAGGCCCCCCACATCCAGGGTAGCATCGCAGTACTGGCCCTTCTCCCGCTGCTTGTTGAGTCCCTGCAGAACCCTCACACTGTGCTGGATGAAGGAACCGTCCATGGTCTGCCTGGAGGGGAGGGAGACAGAAGTGACACCCTGGCCAGTCCAACCCAGGGGCTAACAAGAGAAAGCCCTGGACTTGAGAAGAAAGGGGTAGGGGACTCTACGGTCCCATTTGTCACAAGGGCTTGCATCAAGGTTAGCGTGTGCATGCTGGGACAGGAACGGATGGAAAGATCCTCTGGGGACGGGGGCCAGGTGAGATGCCCATACTGGGGTTGGCCAGAGATGGGTGGTGGGGGAGCAGGGGGACTAGGTGTGGGGAGGAGGAATAGCTTGCTGGAAGATAGCGCAGGATCGTGAAGCGGCGCTGGGGGAAGGAATCAGAGTTTGGGAAAGAGGCAGGGGATCAGGGCGAACTGACAGGCCTGGCACAGTGGGAGGACCCGGGCAGGGGCGGGCGGCGGCTGCGGGCAGGTGAGCGGCGCGCACGTTGCGCCCACACGTCCGGAGCGGCCGGGCGGAAGGCGGCCGCGGTCACACTCCGTCGGCGCCCACGGCGGCCTTTTCCTCCCTCGCCCCGCGCCCGCCGATCTCCTCACCCGGGCCGGTCCGCCCTGCGCCGGCCCCACCTGCCTCGGGCCGCGTCCACTCCACAGTCCCACCAACCAACCGCCCAGGCCATACGCGCCCGGCCGCCCGTACGGAGACGCCGCCGTCGCCGTTGCCGGACGTGACGTCAGGAAGCGCCGCCGGGGCGGTACACCTCCGAGGCGCAGCGTTTCTAGCTGCAGCACCTCGGGGCGGGGCCACTCAGAGAACGGCCAATGGGCTGTGCAGGGGGCGGGGTCAGCCCTCCCCCCGCTGTTCTTTCGGTGCTGGGCCCGCCTCCCGAAGTTGCCCAGCAACGCCAAGCTGGGCTCCGGGTCCACGCGGGGTCGGCGCCGGGTCTTCGCCCGGCTCTGGCCGAGTCCCGTGGTTCCGGCGGCGCCCTCCCTCTCCCAGACAGGAAGCGCAGCCAAGACGCACCTGTCTCCTCTTTACTGGCAGCCGGGAGTCCGGGCTGGGGTCTCCCTGTGCTTACATTTCCCAAGCCATGAGTGAAGAGCCCAAAGACCTCCGGGACACCCCAGGCCCTGTGCGCCCCGCTTGACCTTCGCCCCTCAGGGCAGAGGAGGTTTCCCGCCCGCCCTGCTCAGCCCCGGCTTTGCTCTGCCGGACCCAGTGGTCAGGCGGAGCCTCAGCGCCTGGCGTAGTCCCGGATGGAGGCCTGGAAGTGCTCCGTGCTGTCGAGATCCGGGCGGCAGAGGACCACAGAGCACTTGCAGAGAAAATAGCCGCTGAAGCTGCCACTCAGGCTGCTCACTGGGCATGGCCAACACGTTGACAGCCAGCAGGTACTTGCCCTGCTAGACGCTGGCAGTGGTGAAGAAGGCGATCCAGGACACAAAGTTGAGGAGCAGGCTGAAGGGGACATATTTGGCCTCACTGTAGATTTCTGGCAGGTCCTTGCCCAGGTAACTGCAGGCAAAGGTGCTGACCGAGAGGAGGCCATTGTAGGTGAAAGCCAGTGTGAAGCCCGGTGAGTTTGCCTCGCTGCAATCAAGCACCACCAACTGAGGAAAGTGCTGATACTCCCTGGTGGGCAGTGGGGTCCACACTGCAAGCCAAATTAGGCAGATAAGCAGCTGGGCCACCGAGCTGATGACTACAAACAGGCCAGCCCTGTGGTGTTGGACCCAGGCATCGTAGAAGGTGGGTACCTTGACAGAAGACTTTGAAGATGAAGATGGCTGGAAGGAACAGATTGTAAGGCCGGACAGGAAGATAGCAAAACCGAGGGCAAAGAGGCCTTGGTGCAGCAAGCACGTGGGCATCCTGGGCTCCCCAAAGCCATAGAGGCCACAGCTGCCCCCTGCCAGGGAGCCCAGCAGGAGCAAGCAAAGCCTGCCCCCAGCTGACCTCACCACAGGGGTGTCTAAGTGCCAGGCAAACAGGCCAGCGGTCCAAGCCACAGGTAGTAGCAGCAGTGTATTAGCTACCAACAGCCCCAAGAGATGGGCTCATGCTAAGTCAAAAACACCACGGTGCGTGTGAAGCAGGTCTGGCTTCCCTCGGGCGCCCACTCTTCTTCCCCGCAAGGCTGGCAGTTGTAGAGGTCTGGAAGGGAAGGCAGAGAGGGCTCCTAAGAGCCAGGTGAGCAGAGCAGGAAAGGGCAGAAAGACTGTACAGGCCTGCGAGGGCTGGGAGGGCTGTACCACAGGAGCTGGGCTCCGCCGGGCACAGCGAGACGGGCATAGCCCTGAGCAGAGTCCGGAGGCTGCGTTTCCTCAAGGTGCCTAAGTTAATTATGATTCTAGAGACATGCGGATAGCTTCCATATGGCTCATGATCCCAGAAGGGATTTGCAGACTGGGAGGTCTTTAGGGAGGGACTTTACCCCGGTAACTCTGCCCACACACCAGTGAGGCTATGATCAATGCCAGCAGCCACCCCAAAAGGAAAGGCATTTTCATCTCTCTCTCTCTGCAACTTCTACTAACCAAATCCACCTCCCTGTGGTGCCGCTCTGTGCTTTCTCTGAGCTGACTCGCAGAGGACAGAAGAGATGCAGTTCTACACCTGCAGGGACGGTAAAATAATGTGGCCCCTGGAGCCCTGCTCCGGGCTGAGCCTTAGATATCTCAGTTCGCTTTCTGATCTCGACCTTGCATCTCTGGGTGCAATATGCTATTTCTTTCTGCTGCAGACACGCTACTATCTGCAGTCGGGCCAAGCAACCGGTGGCCACGGGGCTTCCAACTGCCAGCCCGTGGAGCTTCCCTGGCAGGCCTGGGTAGAGCCATGGCAGCCTGGTACCTGGGAGGCCTTCCTGCCCTGTGTAAGCTGTGTCAATATCGCCCCCAGACTCCAGGCTGCCCCTGAAATCATCACCTGGGGATGAGTGACCACATCCCAATTACCTGGTTGTCCTTGTCCTGCCACTGGATTTTGGTTTTGTTTATGTCCAGCTGAACTGGAGACCAGGTGGAGGAGCCGATGACCCTGAAAGTCCAGTCCCAGGCAATTATGTCATAGCTGCTGAGGGGGTCCCCATTGTCATTAAATGTCACAGTGTCCTGGGGTAGATGGAAATTCACCTTGCGGATCCACTCTAGAAACTGAAATAGAAAGGGATCTGGAGTGATCGCAGACGACACAGGCTGGTCCTCCTCCACCCTCCCCTCCTCGACTCTCCCAGACCATGAAGGCTCAGGAAGCAAATGCTTGGGGCCTTGTCGGGCTTCTATCTGGGCAATTTCAGCCTTTCTGGAGGTTCTTGTCCCTTTCCGAGAGCCCCTTCCCCTCCTAGAAGGCCCCTTGACGCTTGCGGCCAGCCTCCTGACTGAGAGGTCTCTAACAGAGGACCCCTTTACAAGGATTTTTAATCCTGGATCCGAGGTATGGTGGGTGGGAGGAGCCGAGGTTCAGGGAAGCTAAGAGAGGGATCAGTCCTCCGGTCAGCGGCCTCTGCCCCCCACCCCCAGCTCTTAGGGCCAAGGAGTGGTCATCCTGCTTACCTCAGGGAAGCACCCTGATACAGCGTGCCAGAGGCTGGACAGCCTCGCCTGCCAGGGGTAGACTTGGCCCCTGGAACAGGATCGGGAGGCACAGCCCAGGAGCTGGTGGAGGCTGTGGGCCACAGCGCAGACAGCCCAGTCCACGTTGCGGACGGGGCTCACGGAGAATGTTTGGAGAGTGGGCACATTCAGAAACAGCAAGACTCTGGCTGAGGGGGTAGGCAGAGGACCCTGGAGGCACGAGTCCTCCTAAGTGATGGCTCTGCTGAGCCTCACTCACCTGTCACAGAGGGTCACCGTGGGTCTGTGTCTCACCCCCAGACACTCAGCGTGCAGAGGGAACAGGCCTGCAACGAGGTAATCCCCAGGGAGGCTCAAGTCAAGAGAGGACTCCACATTAGGGCAGCCAAAAGCCCAGCAGCAGGAAAAGGGACAGCTGCAGGACAGCCAGGTGAGTAACATGCTGGCCTAACAGTCCCGTGCCTGGCATGGCTGAGCCGCACCCTCCGATGAGGTCAGGCTGTTTGAATAGAACACACTGCAGCTGCCCAGGTGCTTCCCAACTTCACGCCTGTGAAAGGGGTGGGGCTGGAACCCAGTGGTCGGAACCAGGCTGTTTGCCTTGGCTTCCGGGCCGACAGTCCTACTCAGGAACTGGGCAGGGTGCCAGCACAGATGCAAACCAGGCAGCACCCACTGATCCTTCCTCTGCCCGGTTGTGGGTTCTGCCCTTGCTCTGGTGCCTATGGCTTCGGAAAGGAAGCCCTGGTCTTTTTTTGAGGAGGAGTAGGGGGAGGTGAGGGAGGCAGAGGAAGGCAAGGACACTGCTTCTCTGGGGGCCTTGGGGACACGGTGTGAAGAGTTGCTAGCAGAGAGATGTGGGTTTTCGAACCTCTACCGAGGCCTCCGTTTACCAAGTGAGACTTGGCTTTGAGTTGAACTCCCTCCTAGCTCTTGGTTTTCTGACACTGAAATTCTTGAGTTTATCATCGTGGTTTTGCCTTGTCGTCCAGGGTTGCAACCTTAAGCCCAAAGACAAATGCATGCAAAGAGGATATGCAAATAGACGGGATTTGCTTAAAGCACCAGTCCTGGAGCTTTTGCTGCAGGAAGAAAACCATACCAGCTGAATTTCTGGAGAGGTGGTCCGGACTTGGCGTGGGGTATCTGGCTTTCCCTCTCGAGGTGGCCAGGGTGCGCTTTTGCCTAATGTAAATGGAGACTGGTCAGTGGTCGCCGAGGCATCAACCCCCAGAGCCCCGGCGGATGGGAGCCTCTGAGGGGGCGGCTGAGGCCCGGGTGCACTGCTGGGACCGCCCGCAGAGGGCGCTCGCGGCTCCCAGGCCGCCCCTTTCAGCAGCTTGACGGGCCGCGGGGCGGAGCGACGGGGTCTCGCGAGATTCCCGCGCGGCAGGCGCCGGCAGCCAGTATGGCGGACTCGCTGCTGCTGCAGACCAAGCGGGGGCTCGTCCGCTCCACGTGGAAACGAGCCCGCAAAGCCCGGCCCCAGCTCATCCTCAGCCGCCGGCCTCGCCGCCGGCTCGGGACTCTGCTGCGCTGGTGCGGCCGAAGGCGCCTGCGGCGGAGGCTGCTGCAGGCCCAGGCGGCCGGCGCGAACTGGCGGGAGGGCAGTTGCCCGTTGTCGCGCGCAGCGGCGGCCCAGAGGCCCAAGATCGCAGCCCCCAGCCCGGCCCCTAGCCCGACCCCGGACGAGGACCCCGCCGAAGGTGGCTCCGCGACCCTCCCCATCCCGCCGTTGCGGCCGGCCGGGCCGGGTCGCGCGTTGCTGCTGCTGCCGCTGGAGCAGGTGAGTCGCGCCGGGAGAGCCCGGCGAGTAGAGAGGGAGGGGCGGAGACGCAGCCTCGGGGGTGGCAGGCCGTGTCCCTTCTGCGTGTCCTCGGGCCACTAGTCATAAGCGCATTCCTCATGGCGGTGGTACTGAGCAGAGGGTAACGAGGACCCTGCTGAGGGCATCTAGCCCTTCAGAGCTGAAAGGGACTATGACGGTACTAATAGGTCGCATTTACTGGGTACTCAGTACTGCCAGGTTCTACGTTTTCTAAGTGCTTTTGGGGAATGAATGAACCCATTTAATACTCCCAGCTCACATGGAGTCATTATTGCTTGACTATGAATGTTTACAGAGGAAGGAACTGAGGTTTGGCTTAGGCGACTTGCCAAAAGGTATACAGTAGAGCCAGAGCTAGGATTCAGACCCAGGTGGCCTGGTTTTAGGGCCCCTGCTCTTCACTTGGACTCCCATGTGGAAGTCCCCCTCCAATACAGGAAAGAAGTGAAAACCAAGAACGCGGGGACTTGGCAGGCAGTGGGCCTTCTAAGGACAGGGAGCCATGAGAACAGCAGAGCCCAGTTCATGGGATCCCCTGATTTTTCACGTGTCAGTGTTCACCAGCTATATCTGTAGCTGCCATGGGATGTGGTCTTAAGTCAAAAATATTAAGTCCTCGATAGTCACCTAGTACAATGTATTCTCTTAGGTAGAAATCTGCCACCTTTTGATATGTGAATAGCAATTAAGGCTTTAGAAAGTTTCAGTCATTGGTCACAGAATCCATAATGTTATTACTTTCTTTTTTTTCTTTCCCTGCTAGGGTTTTACTTTTAGTGGGATGTGTCGTGTGACTTGCCTTTATGGCCAGGTGCAGGTGTTTGGTTTTACCATTAGCCAAGGCCAGCCTTCCCAAGATGTCTTCTCTACCTATACCCACTCTCGCCTCACTATCAATGCAGTTCATTATTCGATGCCTGAGAAAAGCAAGAAGGAGATGAAAAGGGAAGCCCGAACTTTGCTCAGACCTCATCTTAACCAGGGTAATGAAAAAAAACCGGGTCATTTACTGAAGATGTACTGTAATAAGGCTAATTATTTTTAGAAGTGTATCGTGGCCTACACTTTGCACACTTTACTATATTATTCAAACCCTCACAAGGGTCCTGAGAGTGAAACTCTTGTTTTCACCATTTTACAGATGAGAAAGATTGCCTGAGGCCACTCAGCTAGTATGTGGCAAACCTGGATGACTTCACCCAGGTGTGTCCCTATTATGCAGTATGGCCTCCTAAAAAAAGGCTCTCAAACGTAATTCCTACTCTTGAAAAGTTTACGCTTTAGCTGAGGAAATGGTGGCCCTAAAGGGCATAGAATTTAATGGAGTTACTATTCTAAGGTAGTTTGTTTTTATCTTTACAGATGACAGATGTTGGTTGATGAAGAATTTTTCTCCTCTGTGTTCAATTGTGATGCTAGAAAATCTGAAAACCTCCACTGTAAACTTCATAATCAGCCATCCGGGTTTATCTTACATTTTTGTACAAGAGGTAAATCAGTTTTCATTCAGAGTTTTGTTAATTACTTTCACCAGAACGGTCATATCACATGACTTATGTGGGATGCTCCCTTGGAAGATACAGAATGTAATGCATGTGTACAGTAAAAAGAGTATAGAAAGGTATAGCATTAAAAATGTCTCTTCTCCCCTACTCCCTTAGTTTCGTTACCCCACGAAAGCCATTATTTCGTATCGTAGTTGATTAAATGCCTTTTGGCACTTTTTGAATGGTTATCTTCATATCTTAATTTATTAACTTGAGATAGTGTAAGTTTTCTCTAAATTCTGAATGAGTAATTTTCAAGTTCTTATACTTTCTCCTGTCTCTTCTCACCTCTAAATTGTGCTGGCCATGCTATTAATTTCCTGAAGTCAAGTCGTTACTATAATTGTCTCTCATGAGCCAGTAAATTGAGTCTAATCCGTAGGTTTATTGGACAGACTGGATGTGAGGCATGAGGAAGGATCAAGGACTAACAACAGGCGTTTTAGGCTAAGCTGCTTGGAGTTGCCTTTGACTGAGAGGGAGCACCTGTAGGAGGAGGTGTCAATGTGTTAACTTTGAGGTGCCCATTAGACGTTCAGTTGGAGATGTCCAGAGTCTGGAGTTGGAAACGTGAATTTGGGAGCTTTCAGCCACAGAAGAGGGTTTGGAAGGCCTTGCGGTTGGCATAACAGCACCAAGGAAGTTGATACAAATGGAAACAGGAAGATTCACGGTCTGAGCCCCAAGGCTCTCCCAGGAGCAGGTCTAGATGTGGGAGTCGCAAAGAGACTGAGAAGGGGTGGCTGTTGCTGTCAGAATTTGAAGGCTGCTCCCTTGTTTCTAGAATCCAGAGTTGCTCAGAGGAAGTCTTAATGCCGGCTGATTCTCATTCCTTTGATGTTTTTGATGATGAGTTGCATTAGGATGGGATCCTGGTGGGTCTCTTTCCTTGATCCTCTGTGTACAGAGGCCTTATTTCATCTGAGCCCCACCTGCTTCTGCTGGGACCGAGCTCTTCCATTCTTTGGGTTGCTTTCCCTCGGTTTCCTGGTACTTCTGCCAGAATACCATTGGATGTCGTGGACCTGTCTTCCACATCCTGTCAACTCTGTCTGCATATATCTTTTGTCTTCACTTTGTTTTGGGAGATCGCCTTGACTTTATTCCCAGTCACCGACCTGCTCTATGACTGTGGTCTTCTATTGCATTTTTCTTGCAACAGAAAAATCACTTTTACATTTCCACACTCTTGCTTATTTTTGGAGTGTCCTGCAGAGGTGATGGCAGCTGGGAAGTAAGCATGAGCTATGAAAGCAGACCTGGATGATTTGGGGAAGAGAACTGACAGGGCTTATTTAAGGGCTGGTTTTGGTGGGGCGGGGGGATGAGAGGAAGGGAGGGATCAAATTTATCTTTCATTGCTCACAACTATATGAGGTTTTTTAGAACTGAAGAAAAGAGGTGTATTTGTTTTCACCTTTTCTAAAAGCTTATGTTGTTAATTTCAGAGTCCGACTTTCCAGATTAACTCCGAGTATTTTGCCTTGAGGTCTGTTGGCATTAGAAAAGAGAAGAAAAAAAACGGCCTTCGTTTAACTGAGAGTGCCCTTTCAGCCCTGGAGGAGTTAGTCAACGTGTCTTGTGGTGAGTGACACATGTTGACAAATTGGAGTGTTTATGATTAGAGTCCTGGAGGAGATGGCTAATCTAGGATCAATGTTTGTTTCCCCTCCAGAAGAGGTAGATGGCTGCCCTGTCATTCTGGTCTGTGGGTCTCAGGATGTCGGAAAGTCAACGTTTAATCGCTACCTGATTAACCAGTTGTTAAATAGGTGAGGCCGTTTCATTCTCGTTTTCACATGTTGCTGGATTGGGGGCAGGAAGTAGAAGTTTTGATTTAAGAAGCCGGATGGGACTGCATCTAGACTTCTAAGCAGAGGTTATTTACAGCTCTGTGCCGAGCTGCTCAGCTGAGTGATGGCATCGTCTGTTACACTGCATTTTGGGGTGAGGTGACAGTGCTCTCAGTGTACTGACCTTGCCTGTCAGTAGCTTTCAAGAGGAGTCACTTGGCCTCAGAATCTATTATTTGTCCTTATCCGGAGATTCAGAATAGGGATAAATTCTCTTTTAAAGATAAAATTTTAGGAAAGACGAGGTCGTACCTGTATGATGAGCGGACATTGACCATACCTGCATCACATTTTCTCTATTTATTTATTTTTTATATGGATCGAGCATCCCACCTAAAAGCCTGCATAGTATGGATTATCACTGTGTGTCGCATAAAATCTTTAAGATCTGATTTACCCTCTTGACAAGGTAAAGCTAGCTAAGATTTTCTTTCTTTTAAATTTTCAGCATTTCTTGTGTTGACTATTTGGAATGTGATCTGGGACAGACAGAATTTACTCCTCCGGGTTGCATTTCTTTACTTAATATTACAGAGCCAATTCTAGGTATGTATTATGTATTTCTTAAATGTCTTGGTGTTCAAAAATGCGAAAGTTATACTTAAAAAAACCTCAAGGATTATAAAATATGAAAAGTGAACATCCCCCACCAAACTCATTGTCTTCCTGTAACTATTGCTCTAGCCTCCAAAAAAAAAAAACAAACCTGTATTTTTCTAGGATTCCATTGGAAATACTGTCCATTTTATTATATGTAAATTAGAGGCCCACCTCCTCCAATATTAACATCTATATACAGTGATCTAAACTGGGGATTTCACATTAATATAATACTATTAATTACTAAGCTATACAGTTTATTCAGAATCCACCAGTTATCCTACTAATGTCCTTTTTATGGTTCAAAATCCAAACCAGAATCCCACGATACTTTTTAGTTTTTATGGGAAAATATGCACAACATGACATTTATCATTTTAACCGTTCATGTGTGTACGATTCAATGGCATTAAGTACATTCACAATGTTGTATAACCATTATCTATATCCAGAACTTTTCGTCATCCCAAAGTGAAACGTTTTACAGCAATCCCCCCTTATTTGTGGGGGACACGTTCCAAGACCCCAGGGGATGCCTGACACCGAGCATAGTACTGAAGTCTGTATGTACTGTTTTTCTACACACACACCTGTGATAAAGTTTACGGCTTCTCTTTGTTGGCACATCCGAATTGCCAGCATCACTGCCCTTTTCGCTTTGGGTCGTTATTAAGCAACTAAGGATGACTTGAACACGGGCACTGCGATATTGCTGCAGTCGATCTGACAACTAACGAGCAGGTTTACAGCGTGGACAAAGGGATGATTCATGGGACAGAGCCAGATTTCATCATGCTGCTCGGAACAGTGTAGTTTTAAACTTATGAATTGTTTATTTCAGGAATTTTTTTCTGAAAAATTTCAGACCACAGGTGACCACAGTTAACTGAATTGAGGAAGGCGAGACCGCAGATACAGGACTGCCCTTTGGAGAAACACTAATTGCTCCCTCCCACCCCCCTCCCCTGCTACAAACCCCTGTTCTGCTTTCTGTCCCTATGAATTCACCTATTCTGGTTATCATGTATAAGTGAAATCGTACAGTATTCATCCCTGTGTGCCTGGCTTTTTTTGCTAAGCAAAATGCAAGCATATTACAGCGTATATTGAAACTTAGTTCTTTTTTTTATGACTGAATATTATTACGTTGTATGCGTATATCACGTTTTATTTGTTTAACCACCGACGGACCCTTGCACGGTTTCTGCTTCGTGGCTGTTGTGCGTGGCGTTGCTCTGAACTTTGATGTGCAAGTATCTGCTCAGATCCCGCTTTCGGCTCTCTCAGGGCGGGGCTGCTGGGTCATTTGGTAGTTCCACATCGAACCTTTTGAGAAACTGCCAGCCTTTTTCACCGCAGCTGCACCGTTACATTCTCACCAGCAATGTGCAAGCGTTCTGATTTCTCCGCACCTTCAACAATACTTGTCA
Source organism: Pteropus vampyrus (assembly GCF_000151845.1). Lineage (NCBI taxonomy): Eukaryota > Metazoa > Chordata > Mammalia > Chiroptera > Pteropodidae > Pteropus > Pteropus vampyrus. Next base: position 1,863,938 of record NW_011888923.1, read on the forward strand.
GTTTTGATTACAGCCATCCTGTTGGATGTGGAGCGATGCCTCATTTTGGTTTCGATTTGCATTTTCCTGATGATTAGTGATGTTGAACATCGTTTCATGTGCTTATTGGCCATTTGTATGTTTGCTTTAGAGAAATGTCTATTCAAGTCCTTTGCCCATTTTTGAATTAAGTCGTTTTTGTTGACTTTCGGGAGGCCTTTATATATTCTGAATGTTAATCTCTTATCAGATACATGAATTGCAAGTATTTTCTCCCATTCTGTAGGTTATGTTTTTGCTTTCATGATACTGTCCTTTATTGTACGAACATTCTTAATTTTTGCGAAGTCAACTTACCGATTTTTTTTTATTGCTTGTGCGGTTGGTGTCATAGCCATGAAGTTGTTGCCAAATCCAGTGTCATAAAGACGTTCTGTAATGTTTTTGTCTAAGAGTTTTGTAAGTTTCAGTGCTAACATGTAGGTCTTTGATTCCTCCCCGTCCCCAGCAGAGAGAAGGGTGTATTTGTCAGGCAGCCAGCCAAGGAGACCAGAGAGGAGGCTCAGATCAGTCTCCCTGATCCAGGGTTCCAGGCGAGTTTTTAAAGGTTTAAGGGGAACAAATATGCGGAAGCGCTGGCGGGGCAGGTCTTAATTAGTGGAACTTGGCCATTTATGGTAAAGGGCTTCAGCACCAGATTATCCTGCACAGCCTTCGCTGCTGAAAGGTTCTGGTGTTCCAGTTCCGGTTGCTTATGTCCCTGTCCCTTGGTTGGGTCAGGAGGAAGACAGGGATGACTTTGGTTCCAGGTGCAGCTGGAGGTCAGAGCCTTCTCTGCGCGTGCTTTGGCTGCATGACTTGCGGTTTTGGTCTGTTGTCTCTCGTTTGATCCATTTTTGAATACGTTTTTCTGCATGATACAGGGAAAGGATCCAGTGTCATTCTTTTATACGTGGAAAGCTAGTTTTCCAATCACCATTTGTCGAAAAGACCATCTTTGCCTCATTGAATGGTGTTGGCACCTTTGTCAAAAATCATTTGACCATACATACATGCGAGGGTCTTTTCCTGGGCTCCCTGGTCTGTTCCATTGCTCTGTGTCTGTCCTTATGCGGTCACCACCTCTCTTAATGACTATAGCTTTGTAGTAAGTTCAAAGCTGGGCAGTATGGGTCCTCCAACTTGATTTTTCAAGGTTGTTTTGGCCTTTCAGGACCCCTTGCAATTCCATATCAGTTCGGGAATTGGCTTTTCCATTTCTGCAAAGAAAAGGCTGTTAGAATTTTGACAGGGATTGTGTTGAATCTGCACTGCAGATTGCTGTGGGTGGTATTGACATTTTAATGTTAAGTCTTCCTATCCATGAACACAGGATGTCTTCCCAATTTTTTAGGTCCTCTTTAATTTCTTTAAGCTATGTTTTGTGATTTTCAGCATATAAATGTCTTTCATTTCCTTGGTTGGATTTATTCCTAAGGATTTAATTCTTTTAGCTGTTATTGTAAATGAGATTTCTCTCCTAATTTCCTTTTCAGGTTGTTCATTGCTGGTGTATAGAAGCATAACTGATTTTTGTGTGTTGATCTTGAACCTGCAACTTTGCTGAATTCTTTTATCAGCTCTAGTGGCTTTTCTGCAAATTCTTAAGGATTTTCTACATATGAGACCATGTCACCTGCAAATAGAGGTAGTTTTACCTCTTTCTTTCCAATTTGGGTGCTTTTTCTTTCTGTTTCTGGTCTAATAGCTCCGATAGGACCTCTAGCACAAGGTCGAGTAGGAGGAAACACCCTTTTCTTGTTTACAATCTTAGGGAATACAGCCAGTCTTCCACCATCAAGTTCGACGTTAGCTGTGGGTTTTTCGGTTTCCATTTGAAAGGTTGAAGAAGTTGCCTTCTAATCCTAGTTTATGGAATGGTTTTATCCTGAAAGGATGTTGGATTTTGTCAAATGCTTTTTCCGTGTCTGTTGAGATAATTGTGTAATTTTTGTTTAGTTTGACTTTCTGTCAAAAAGAAGTCGTAAAACATTTATATTGTTTTAACAGCTTTATCAAAAATAATTGTTGACGCTTTTTAGCTGGTTTCATTGTTTCTTTTTTTCTCTCTAGTCCATTTAATTTTTTTCTTCACCCCTTAATATTTCAGTGGGTATTTCTAAAAACAAGGACACTCTGCTACATAATCATAATACAACCACCGAAATCAGGATAGTAACATTGCTACAGTACTGTTCCGTTACTCGAATTTTGTCCATTGTAGACAGAGCTGATTGTCCTAGTCATCTGTATAGGTCCAGTGTATCATCATAAATCTTTAGTCTCCTTCAGTCTGGAACAATTCCTCCAGCTTTTCTCATCTTTCCTGACCTTGACAGTTCTGAAGAGCACGTTTATAGAATGTCTCGTGGTTAGATCAAGAAGCGTGCTGCGTTCTCAGTGCATCCTAGCAACATGTGACCAAAGGTGCTGGCTTGGATCACTAGGTTAGGACAGTGTTTGCTGGGTATTCCACTCTCACTAACTAGGTGTGCTAATTTCTTCTGGGTGTCATCGCTTCCAGGTCCCCTCCGTGGACAGATCCCCTCAGTAGACAGAGCTAGGAAATACGTGCATGTTTAAACCCACACACACCACGCGTGTATCTGTGTGTATGCATATGCGCACACACCTTTTCTGTTTATGAAGCGCCATGAGTCTGCACCACTCGTTCAATTCCAGGTTCATTCTAGTTAGCCTTCCCCCTTCCACATCTGTAAGTTCCTTCTCTGACGGTGAGAACCCCGGCGACGATTATTCTCAGTATACTTACGTAGTTGGCAAAGGTTCTCTGTATTTGTTCAGTCCCTCAACTACGCAGGCCACTCTCAGCTGTGGGCCACCCCGAATCCCTTGGCCACAGTCTTGAGGGGAGTCGCACTAGCTCTGCCGCAAGTGGTCTTGCACCACCCAACCACATCGACCAAGGCCCTTGCCCTGCTGACCATGTTGTCACATGGTCCTGGTCACCTGCTGCCGAGCATTCTAGCCCTGGCTCTGACCACAGGAGATTGGAAGTGGCTCGGACTGGGCAGACTGGTGGTGTGATTAGGGAGTGTCAACTCCAGGGGTAACTCAGCCACTGGAGTTCAAGCCCAGCCAATACCTACTAGCTGCGCGACCTCGGTCTAGTGAATCTTTTTCTCAATTTCCTCATCTGTAAGAATGGGGATAATGACACTACCTGCTTCGTAGGGTTCTTATGAAAATTAGAGACTATGTGTAACATACCTACAGCGAGGTAAGCTCTGTATTCCAACGAATGATCACTGTTATAGTCACCCTGTCATTGGAATGTGAGCCCTATAAGGATGGAGATGTTCGTTTTGTTCGCACATAGCCGGTGGTCGGTAAATGTTCACTGAATGAACGGCCTCGTTAGGACATGACTGGGGTTAACTTCATGTGACAGCGAGTATGTCCTTAGAGTAAGTTGAAAACTTCGTGTTCCGGAAGTGGGAATACATCTCTTCCTGGGGGCAGGATGGTCTCAGCTTTCCTGCGGATCTTTGCCGGGATGATGGCCGACCTCGCCACCGTGTAGTCGTGGATCGATTCCTCTTACCTCTGTCTCTTTGTCTTCTCAGGACCACCTTTCACTCACCAGAGGACACCACAGAAAATGGTGTATTATGGGAAAGCTGCTTGTAAAAACAACTACGAGAATTACATTGAGATCATAAAGTATGTGTTCAGCTCCTACAGGAGAGAGTCCCCTCTTATCGTCAACACGATGGGCTGGGTGACAGGTAGGCCCACAGAGACACATCCGGCAGGACCGGGATGGGCGGTGTGAATAAGCTTTTGGCTTTTAGGCGTTAGTCCCGGAGCCCAGCTTTGAGGAGATTCTTCTTTTTGACCATTGCTTTGTCTCAAAATAAGGTACCAGTTTTCCGTAGGGGCGTGTTGCTCCTTTGGTGCACTAACCGTGCTGATGTCGTCTCCTTCCTCCCAGACAAAGGGCTTTTGCTTCTCATCGACCTGATCCGATTGCTGTCTCCCAGCCACGTCGTTCAGTTCAGTTCTGGCCGAAGTAAATACATGCCAAACCTCACCCCCGACTACGTGGACGACATGGACGGCTTGTACACAAAGAGCAAGTCCAAAGTCAGAAACAGAGGTTTCCAGCTGGCAGAATTTGCAGAGAGTTTGGAATTTGCTGATGAAGACAAGGAGAGTCCGCTTATGTTTACTGGACATAAACTGATGTGCGTCCAGTCGGACTTTGCGTTTAGAAAAACTCCAAGAAATAGGTAAATAGGTTATCGTGGCTAGAGAATTAAGTTTTCTTCAGTTTAATAAGGCCTTCTGTGCTCAATTCTTTAAAAGGAATAAGTCCTCTAAAATTTTTCAACTCTCTATCAGAGCTATTTCTGTATGAAGGAGAATCAGTTATTTTCTGAACTTTTATTTTCCCAATGGGACCATCCAGAGTGGCCTCCAGCTCTGGTGGCCAGGAGCTTTGACTAGAAGGAGAGTCTGTCCACTTCATGTTTTTCCATGGGGTTTATATATAGAAAGGCAGAGTGTGCAGATACTAAGGTGTAAATCTAGTCTGTGTAAGTAATGACAGATGCACTCTGTTTCTCAGCGGGAGGTGGACCTGTGAGCTTGAATCTCTACTTACCCTGTTCTAATTTACTTTTCAGAGACTCGCATAACAGAATTCTTCGTGACTTGGCGGTGTTGGGTTACCTTGGCCAGCTGCAGCCCCCAGTGCCGAAACCACTTTGTCCCTTACATGGTCTGACACCGTATCAGGTAACCTGAGCTTGTGGTGGGGATCGTCTTTATTTTGTTTACTTAGCAAACACTTCTGTGGCTTCCTGTGTGCTGAGCGTGCCTCCAGCCACTGTGCAACTCTTCGCTTGTTTAATCCTCAGAACAGGCCTACGGTGTAGGTCCTGTAACTGTCCCCATTTGGCAGATGGCAGCTGAGGAACCCAGTACAAGTGGCACAGCTGGCATCAGACCCAAGCAGTCTGGCTCCCGGGTCCGTGCTCTTAACTGCTGTGCTGGGCTGGGCACGGCTGTGGTTCCGTGCCGCCTAATCCCAGAGGTGGCCCTGGGCTCAGACCCAGGCAGTCCGGCTCCAGCACTTCCGCCTCCGAGTCGCGTGTGATCCAGCTTGTCATCTGTGGAGCGAAGGCAGTACCTGAGTGGGTAGAATGGTTACGTGGGTTCAGCAGATGGTTACGTGGGTTCAGCGGTGCCTGGCTCTGGGAGAGCGCTCTTAACATCTCTCCTCATCAAAAGTAGATTCTGGCACCAGAGTATTTACATTTACATCTTGGGATCCAAGCTCTTAATTATTTGGGGATGAAACCGCCTTAATATTAGGGTTCTGGATGATGAAAGAACAGATCAGGCAGCATTTCTTAAGTGCTTACTCCGGTCTAAGCCTGTGTTTACGCCTTTACTCACAACGGCCCTGTCGTTATCTCCATTTTACGGATGATGGAGCTGAGGCCAGGGATGTTGAGTCAGCTGGTCCAAAGGGGCGTAGTAGGAATCTGGGCTGGGACTGAGGCCCAGGCAGCCTGACAGCAGAGCCCAGACCTTCACCGTCTGCCATGTGGCCTGTCGAGTGCCGAGTGCTGGTGCACCACTGCTCTGTCGAGCACATTACATGGAGTGGCTTGGTGACCGTGGCACCCCTGTGAGGGCGATGCTGGTACATCCCCTGTTTACAGCTTAGAAAACTGGGCACAGTCAGGTGGAGACACGGCCTGAGGTCGTGCAGGCAGCAGTGGGGACCCGGGCGGACAGGTGTGTCTCCCAGGGTTGGTGCCGAGCTTGGCGCTCGGCTTTCAAGTCGTCTCCAGAAGGGAACCTAAGGCAGTCTGTTTAATGGCGTTTCACTCAGAGATATAACTGAATTTGAAACGTATCTGCCAGCGATTTAAACTGCCCTTTGTTATTTCAAATTTGGTTTTGAAATTTAAATACTATATGTAACAAAATACCTCTCTACTCTCAGAGTTTGAAATTGCCCAGGAAGTGACATGTTAAAGGTGGTGGTTGTGTATTTTACGCTCTAGGAGTGCGGTCCGTTTATCTTAATCCAGTGCGTTACATTAGGGGATGAATGGAGGCTTTCTCTCACTGCATGAATTTTGACTTTCTTACTTAGACCTCTCCGTGAATGGGGTTTCATGGTCTCCCTTGGCCATAACTTATTTCTAAACTTGTGACTTAACGTATCTCTTCAGACAAGAAAGTACTTGGCACAGGGTATAGACTTCTGGCAGATGGAGATGATGTGCGGGGATTCGGTGTAGATGTTTTAGGTTCTCTGTACTGAAGCAGTGAAGGCTGGTTCAGCGCTTCCGCTCAGTTGAGGCACTTTTTGGCAGGCAGTTTGGCAGACGTAACTTAGATAACTGGCTAGTCAGCAGATGAGAGGGAAAAGTAGTCTTTCGGGTGGAATTAATGGAGCGAGATGCACATTTGTTTTCCAGGTCCCTTTCAATGCAGTTGCGCTCCGAATTCTTCACGCCGATGTCGCCCCCACCCACGTACTATATGCTGTGAATGCCAGCTGGGTCGGTCTTTGCAAGATCCTGGATGATGTCCGAGGGTATGCAGATGGGCCCATCCTGCTCGCTCAGACTCCAATCTGCGATTGTTTGGGGTTTGGTGAGTGAGAGTAAAACATGTCTGCAAACCTGCTAAAATTGATCCACTTCTTCAAGTGCTGACTGCTGATCTTGACCTCACGGCTGTCTTGGCTGGCACGGTCAGAGCTCCTCTGCCCTCAGTACAGAGGCCTTGGGCTGGAGGGCAGGAGGGAGCAGCTCTTTCTCTGCCTCCCCTGCCAGCTCCTCTAGATCTAGGATTCCTAAGGGCCTGGTCACTCGACACGTGTTCTCCAGGCCATCTCACCCGCTGCGGGGGCTCCGAATCCATCATCAGGCCTCCTGCCCGTAGCGGCTGTCCGGCCCAGCCGCGCGTCTGCGCTCCAGGTCCATGGTACCAGTGCGCCTCTCTGCTTGGGTGTCTCACTGGTATCTTGGACTTGGGTCCAGCGCTGAGGTCCTGACGGGTCCATACAGTCTGACGCTCTCCCAGAGTCCCCTCCTCCCACCCCACACCAGCGCCCGTTCCCTCGGGCCCTTCAAGTGGTCCTTCAGAGATTTACCCCGGTCCCCTTGGCACCTCCTTGTCTTCCTTCTCTGCATTCAGCCCATTAGCAGGTCAGGTAGCTTCAGTTTCCAAAATGTGTCACCCCCTCATCTCATCCCCCCGCTCTGCCAGTCTGAGCCACCATCATTTCTGCACTGGACTCTGGAACAGCGTCTTAGTTGGACTCCCCTCCTGCTCCGAGGTGGCCTGAGCACAGACGATTGTCGCAGGCTGGCTTCCTGTAGCACAGGTCCAGCATGTCGGCGGGGCCTGGCCGTGCCCAGCAGAATTGGGTTCCTGCCCCCGCCAAGCCCACCTCATGTGGTTGTTCCCTTGCCTCACCGAGGTCGGTAAACATCCGTGGATGTTTCTGGACCTGTGTGACCTCAAACTAGCAAAACCCTTCAATAATTAAATACACATTTCTGATGTATACAGTACTGTACTTAAAAGCATTCCCACAGAAATTGTGTCGCTTCGTACAGACACAATTGGTGATGGGAGAGACAGAGTCATCTCTGTGTCCCCTCGGGGGGCCTTCTCCCTGGCCTGTGCGTGCTGTAGCTGCGTCAGTCTAGGACTTGGCAGTGAAGACCACATTGGCACCTACAGCTGAACGAGGAGGAGGATACGAAGCACTCAGATAATCACGTACTCCATTTCTTGGTACTTTGTATTTTCAAAGCAAAACCTGGTTGAAATGGAAACTCTTGTTTTAAAAGCCGTTCTGCAGTTCGGAGTGGGGGAGGCGGGGATATTTTCCAGAAAGGGTGATTTCTGCGTGTCTTCAAGGGATTTGTAGAGGGATCGACATGGAGAAGAGGCTCTACCACATCCTCACTCCCGTGCCCCCGGAAGAGCTAAGAAACGTGAATTGTCTGCTGGTCGGAGCCGTTTCCGTTCCACAGTGTGTCTTGAAGGGCCAGGTGAGTGCGGCTCCCACAGACAGCCCTGGAGGCAGCTGGCAGTGTACACAGAGAGCGAGGACCTGAAATGGGGCAGGAGTCGTGAGACGGGTGACTGGGAGCCTGACGCTTTGTCGTAGAGGTGGAACGAAGTGGGTGGGCTGTCAGGCAAGGTGGCTGAGGCAGGCCGTGAGTCACCCTCCTGCCTGTGGACAGGAGCCCCGTGGGAGAGCCATTATCCCAGGGGCATCTGAGGGGGGAGAGTGGAGCCGGCCTCCCCAGGATCGCCCCCTCCTGAGAATGGTCTTCAGGGGGAGCCTGTGGGAAGGTCATATTGGCCACGGGCATCCGCGTAGCCCCAAGGCCAAACTACAGGGCCCGCAGGTGGCCTGGGAGGCGTAGATGTTGCCCCCCTGCTTACCTGTTTGAGAGGGAAACTCCCACGGTCGTTCAGTCACAAAGGTGGCAGTCACCTTTGTACCGGAGCCAGAGCTCTAAGCGGGCCCTTTGAGGGAAGGAGAGCCAAGGGTTTTAAGTGAGAGGATCTCACTCAGACTCGTAACGCTGTCTTTTGGGGAAGAAACGTTTGGCTGGACTTGGAGCGTTTCCATGTATTTTCTGTTTCCATTTCAGCGTGGGCTCGAAGGAACGATACCTTACGTCACGACAGATTATAATCTTAAACTTCCAGGAGCATCAGAGAAAGTTGGAGCAAGAGAAACTGAGGCGACCTATCAAGAGAGACTACACCCAAAACCAAAATTCTATCGAAAAGTAAACTGATGATTTTAATAAGGGAAGCAGCTTTTCCACCAGAAAGCTTGACTGTCTCCAGCCTGGTGTCAGCAGACTGATGGGGTTTTGTGGCCGCGAATGGTGCCCTTACGTAGCAAACAGTGTCCTGTGTCACTCGTGGCTGTGTTTATAGTAAATCTAAGTCCGTTCGTAAAGCCACGTGGCCCAGAGTTTTGCCATGGTCTGCTATATTAGTCATACTTGATGTTTTCTAGAGAGATGAAACCACAGAGGAAAGTTGTAAGCCATTAAAACAGGAAGAATACAGTCAGTTTCTCAAAGAAGTTCTTCAAGAACCTGATTGATGGAATCTGGATAAGAACAGGGAGACTGGGGCCACAAAAATGTACCAAGGACAAAGGAAGGGTGGCCAGCGGGACTGCAAGCATAGCAGGGTGTGGAGACGCACCTCGGTCCTCACCCAGTGGTGGCAGACAGGCGGGAGACCCCAGCAGTGGCATCTGTCTGCGAGGTGGTCACAGCCCTGGTGGTCGTTCTCATCCCCTGATCATGTGATGCTCTCTGAGTTCGTTTCCATTCCTTCCTGTAGGTCGAGTGTTAAAAGATCATGTTTGGTCTTTAAATTTAATCAAGGTTTAATGGATGAAAATTTGGACTCAAGAGCACTCCATTTTTTTTTTTTTTTTAATCCAGTAGTTTTATGCTGAAAAAAAAAAAAGCTCTCAAATCCAGGAACTCTCTCCTGGGCCCTCTTTAAAACAGTATATGTCCTAATCGACTTCTCAGCTGAGATTGAAGACACACCCTGGGCCGAGCTGGCACTACGCCGTTTGGAAGAAGGACTGGAAGAAGGAGCAGCTCGTGAAAAAGGCCTGTTCTTGTCTTTGGGCGGCTGGACCTGAACTTGTACTGGGCCGTCTAGGCCTTTCTCCTAGGGCGCAGGAGGCTGGTGGTGATGCCATCTCCCAGACGGCTTGGGGAAAAATGACGGAGCACTGTCCTTTGTCTTCTCCCTGGTGGTGATGACTCTGTGCCCTGCGAGGTTGGCAGTGATTTTGATGAACAAGGACGACGAGCCTGGGTCACGTCATTGCTGCGTTGAAGATGGTGAGAGACTGACCGAGGTGGCGGTTGGGACCGGCGGCGTGAATTCCAGCTGCTTAGCAGATCGCGTTGAAGGACAGTCATTAGGATGTGTGGGTTTAACATCAATGTTCATTTAAATCGTTGGTTTTCATTGTCTTGACTCAGCATCTTGTAGACCCCCAGACTTAGGGATTCACACAGGAGCCCTCGTCAGCCTCCGGTGAGTTTCCACACCCTACAGACCATTTCAAGTCTGACTCCTCAGTCGCCTCTTATTTATATGTAAATTTTATTTGGCGTATTTTTCTATCTTGGCCTCACAAAGCGTTTTAACAGACAGTTCTCTGCCATCAACTTTTTGCCTCCTTCCCCAGTACCTTGTATCTTTGTAATGATAGTCACTGTAGGTCATGAGCAGCAAGCCTCAGATGAGAGTAAGGCTTGTTGCTTTGAGAGTGACGGTGAAACCGCTGCCTTGGCACTTGCTTTGGCTTTAATTTCCTGCTGGCTTTTAAGGGTGCCCTTTCTTTGGAAACAAACGTTGCCACTAGAGGGCGCGGCCAGCATTGGTCCTCCGGCCAGACTGGGCCAGAGGTGGCGGAGGAGCCTGTGCAGGCCTTTCTCAAGATGTGGGCTCCGGGCCGCGGGCAGCTGCAGGGTGCGCTGGTGGACAGGAGCATGGCCACTGTCCCGGAGCGCTGTCGGATTGTCAGCGTCTGCCAGTGTTGGTGGTGTGGCTCGCGATTTCGACAGTCTTGAGGTTCAGGACGGGTAGCGAGGAGCTCCGCATGGGCGTTATCCTTAACCCTTTTTGTTTATGCCTTCCAAAGGAGCCCATGCTTATTTTTAAAAACTTAAAGAAATATGTGACTTAGAATGTGACAACCTGAAGTTTCCAATCTCACGATTCTTTTAAAGAGATATGTTTATAGGAAAGGTAGATTCGAAATAATTGACAAGATTCTCAAATTCTAGGGTTCATTTTATTTGTAAACAAAGTCAGTTTGGTTGTCCCCTCTCCTCCGTTAGGCCCGGGGGCCAGGAACCGGTGTGCCCCTGAGTCCCCAGCCTGGAAACTGAAGGTTTGAGGAAGCGGGGAGGGGCCGCTGAGCTGGCCCGTCGCGTGCTTTGGGTTATAGTTTTTGAGAAATCGAAATGTGCTTGCTTACCTGCTGGACACACAGCTATTTGCCCAACAGCCAGTGTGGGGACCAAGTGACATGGGTACAGATGGTGAATTTTTAAAAAACTGGCTTTTTTTTTTTTTTTGAAGCTCTGGTTGTGATAACAGTGGGTGAGAAGCAGGCGTCGATGTTGGACCTCTGAGTTCAGACCCTGGCCGGGCCACCCGAACCTGTCCCTTCTTTAAGGTGGGACAAAAGCTCTTCCCTTGGGGTCCCCGCGTGGGCTGTGCATGAGGGTGGCTGCAAGAGGCACAGCAGTAACTGCGCTGCAGCCGGTCTCCGGTTCCGTGGGAAGCTCGTGGAAGGCAGGGGCCACGGCCGTGTCCCTCACAGTCACGCAGGGACAAAGCAGACGCTT
>NW_011888923.1:1876929-1879253 GCF_000151845.1 Pteropus vampyrus
GGGGGGAGGCAGCCAGGAGTGCGGGAAGTCTGTTCCAGGGAGCGAATGGGTACTTGGGAATGGAAAATCCAAGGGGAGAGAACCACCGGCCGGGAAACGCAGTGCAAACCGCGGCCACGGCGTCCGTGCGTTGAGATATACAGCGCCCCGGGGGCCTGCGTCCAGGGGAAGCCAGCTGGCTGGGCCCAGCGCACCGCGGTTTTTCTGTGCAGACGGGTTCGGCAGGAGAAATTAAGACCGGGGCTGAGTCTGGGAGAAGCTCTCCAGTGCTTGGGACTGCAGCCGGGCAGAGGGACGGAGACCCGTGGATCTGGCACGTGGCTCGAGGGCCAGGCAAGGTGCCAGCACCCCGGAGGTCAAGCATGAGTTCAGGTCTGACGAAGCGCGGGTCCCCACCTCGCAGCTGGCTCAGCCTTCGTCTGGGAACTGGTGAGTCCGTTTTTCTCTTCTTTTGTCCGGAAAGGAGGGTTGACGACACAGGAAAGGAGACCTCGGGGGTCTTAGAGGAGCCACTAAGACCCCGTGCTTGCTGAATTAGTCTAGACCCTTTAAGCAGCCCCACTGCAGGCTGGGCCCGTTCCTCCTCGCTAGTCTGTGAGTTCATGGAGAGCATGGCAGGCCGGGGCCACCCAGCCCAGCGAGGTCAGCCCTCAGCGTCCTGTCTGCGGAGCGGGCTGAGCAGGGACACATCCGTTGCAGTCATCCAAGCCCCAAAAGAAGACAGACAGCAAGATCCGTGCTTAAGAATCGCTCTGCCGGCAGATGACTCACCGCAGAGGAAGAGGCTGTGGTGGCTTGTGATGCCGCGCGGGGCGGAGGGTGAGGGTGAGGGGGGCCCCGAGACCCTTCCAACTGTCACATTCTGTGCATCGAAGTTGTGTCCCCGTTGCTAGGGTGGTCTGGAACAGGTTCCCAGCTTTGCCTTTGTAGCGCTTTCAAGAAGAGCATGAGATTCCTCCTAAACCATCAGTGTCTCTAAGCTCATCTTGCCGCTGCTGAGGCACATCTTGGGAGTAGGGGGTCAGGAACAATGTACACATAGCCTTCCAACACCCCAGAAGCAGAGCCCTGGCCGAAGAGGAATGGCCTGGCGGCGCGTTGACACTGACCTCTCTGCTCAGGTGAGCACCCCGCTCTCTCCTTTATCTACCCCTCCACCCGTGGCTGGCCCAAGGCAGACCTATGAAGCAGACAGTGGGTCACGGAGAATTCCTCCAGCACCCACTCCAGTCCCTCATCGCAGGGCCATCCCTTCCCTCCTCTGGGTCACCCCGCAAGCAGCAGCTCCCTGTCGTGCTGGGCTCTCTGCTGGGAGCAGCCAGAGGATGAACTGCGTGCGAGTGCGTGCCGTCCACCACGCAGGCCTAACGCGTTACTACCTGAGCGCCCGGTGACTGACATCCAGTGAATGCGAGGTCTGTCGCAGCTCACCCGGTGAAGGGGAGGCGTGGGTGAAATGGGGGTTACAGGTCTTTTGGAGTACCCCCCAAATCATACCTGCCACGTGGATGGCAGAGAATGGCTACCTATCCAGCTTCAGCTTGACTGTATCTTTAAGCCCTTTATCTGACAAATGTGAATGTGTCATACGTACTCATTTAATCACCTAACAAACGTTGGTTGAGTGGTTTTCGTCGGGCATTATGTGAGGAGTTGGGAGGTGATAGTGAACGAGATAGATGCCCGTCCTCACTGACCAAAGAGTGACAAGAGCACGTAAACAGGAAGTCGAAACGTGGCCCACTGTGTGTTACAAGCCAGCCATTACCTCATACGTAAGAGGTATTCCTCTCAGAACACCAATCTTAAAAGTTTTCTGAAGAAGTGACATCATCTAAAGAATAAAGTCAGTTGGATAAGAAGTCGGGGTGAATGGGGAAGGGGAGGGGTGTATGAGGCAAAGGCCATTTCAGGAAGACAGGAGCTAGGAGTAGTGGTTTGTGCCGTATGACTGGGACACACGAGGGAGTGGCTGAGGCGGGGGGTGGTGACTGTGCTGTGGAAGAGGGAGCCTTGATGAGGGGCAGAGGCCAAGGCGGAGCCGTGACAAGGGGCAGAGGCCAAGGTGGAGCCGTGACGAGGGGCAGAGGCCAAGGCGGAGCTGTGACGAGGGGCAGAGGCCAATCGTGGAGAGGCTGGTAGAGCACCTTACAGAATTCAGATTTCATCCCCGGGGCAGTGACACTTTAAGCATTTTTAGCAGGGCAGGTAGCACGATCTGACTCGTATTTTAGGAAACTCTTTATTGATAGTAGTTTGCAGAGTGGATATGGGAGTTTGAGGAAAGTCAGTCAAATAAAGACCCAAAGAGTCAGGAGACCATT
>NW_011888923.1:1881048-1888934 GCF_000151845.1 Pteropus vampyrus
GTCATCACTTCTGTGGAAGTAGACTTTTAACAACTCTGTCAGATCAATTTCCTCCTCTGTTAAAAACCTCCAGTGGCTCCCAGCTCACTCAGAATAAAAGCCAAAGTCCTCGCAGGCCCTTACAGGACCTGATGCCCTGTCACCTCAGCACCTTCATCTCCGCCCCCTTGTTCGCTCTGCTCCAGCCATGCTGGCCTCCTCGAGGCTCCTTCGAAGGGGTGACCAACTCATCCTGGTTTTAAAACGAAAAGTCCGGTGTCCTGGGAATCCTGTCAGTCCGGGGCAACCTAGAACAGTCGCTGACATTAGCTCTAACACAAGATGAGCTTGGGCCTCAGGGCCTTTGCACTGGCTGCTTCCTCAGCCGGAGATGCTCTGCCCCAGATAAGCACATGGCTAGCTCTCTCACGTCATCCAGTCTGCTCAGATCACCTTCCTCAGAGACAGAGTGTCCAAAATCACGTGCGGGTACACACACATAGTCACTCTGTCCATAACCTGCTTTATTTTTCTTGAGATACAAATGAACAAGACCCAGGCAGACCCTCTCCAGGACCTCGAGGGTCAATGTCTGCCACGATGCCAAGATAGGCTAAGACCCAGCAGCTGCCCTGCCCCGAAACTGCCCCTTTGGGCCCGCATCTGGGGCTTGGGAGAGGAGAGGTCCTTGGCCTCTGTGGGCCAACAGGGCAATAAGGCCTGTCCGAGGTCGCCTGGATCTCCACTGGGGATGCCCAAGGGGACAGTGACAATAGTTTCCAACTGTCGGGATCGGTATTCCAACAATGAGCTAGATATTTTGAAATTCCAGCTGTGCTGGAAGTCTGGCCTGTCTTTTCTGTGGTCAGGAGCTGGGCCCAGAAGCCTTTGTTCCTTGGACAGACTTGGCCATCGAGAAGGCCCAGCCTCTCAGTCTGTCTGGCCAGGTTTAAAAGTCTGCAGTGGCCAGCGGCCGGCAGTGAGACTGGAATGTGGCCATCATGCCACAGCCAGAGACACAGTGCTGGGGAAACGGGCCCCTGTTGCCTCCTCTTCCCCGACCCCAGGCTGGGAAAACCCTGGCACCCAGCGGATGGAGCGCCTGGGTCTAGCAGGGGTCTCGGCTCCTCCCAGGGGGTGGCCAGACGTGACCCCAGCCTAAGTGTCCAGGCCTGTGGGCTTCCCCCTTGGAGGCCGGGGAGCCCTGCCCCCTTTCCCTGTGAGGTTGAAGCAAGCCCAGCTGGACCACGCCTGGAGGTATTCAGAGTCAGCCCGGCGAGACACAGCTGATCGTGAGCTGATCCAAGGTCAAGTCCACCAGCGTTCCTCTGGCTTCTGCTCTGGGCCAGCTGGGCCTGGGCCTGCATTCAGGGGAGAACGAAGCCACTAGCTGCCCTCAAGGGGCTCCCAGTCCAGATGGAGCCGACACATCATTCCAGTGTGTCTCTTGCCGCAGAGCCAGGACCCAGGGCTGGCCCGGCCTGGAGTGGCCGGGGAGTGGCACCCTCAGTCTGCCGGGAACAGTGGCTGGGGTGGGCCCCATGGGGTCTGAGCGGCCATGCCTGGGAGGGCAGGTTTTTAGTCAAAGCAGAGTGACGTTCCAGATTTGCATTGCATTCTTGGGACTGTAAGCCGCTGCCTGCGGAGCCCCAACCAGGAGCGGAGCCCGAGTGTGAGGCCACGTGACTGGTTCAACCCCTCTCATCCCCACTGAGGTCGCCCTGCGAGGTTGCACCCCAGCTGTGTAGATGACGGAGCCGAGGCCCAGAGAGGCTAAGCAACTTGCCCGAGGTGACACAGCTGGCAAGACCTGGAGCTGGGATCTGAACCCAGGTGCAGGCTCCATTTGGGAGGCCAATTTGCAAGGGCAGGAGCGAGGCAGGGAGGCCAGACAGGACGGTGGCGGCCTGAGCTGGGGCCAGGGCATTCTGGAGGCAGAGCTTGGACTGAATGGCGTGGGCAGCTGGTCCATGGCCAGCCCAGCCCAGGGTGCACTTGTCCCCAGGCTGTGGTGGGTAGATGGGTGGTTGACAATGGTTGGGCCCGATGCTGGACAGTGACCGGGTCTGAGGAGCCTGTTGTCTGGCAGTCCCCGCCACACTCAGGGGAGCCCAGGGAGGGACCCACTTTTTTGAGGCCCGTGGCCAGTGTGCTTAAAGGGCAGGGAGGCTTGTCGAGGCCTGAAGGGCTCCCAGCGTCCTGGGGTGGGAGCATGTCTAGGGAAAGGAGGAGCCCAGGACCCAAGTCACCTGGGTTGGGCCCACCTGAGCTTATGTGCTCGACTCGGGGCACCGAGCAGCTATAGGCAGGAAGGGCCATTGACTGGACTGTGGTAGCTCGTGGCACTGAGATACCTCGGCTGAGGAGGGAGCAGCAGGTGGCATGGAGGGCCGTGGGGAGATGCCAGCGCAGCCACCCCCCACCTCCTGGCGGACCTGGGCAGGCGTCTGGTCCCCTCGGCCTCAGCATCCTGTGCTGTAAGACAGGTGTGACAGAGAGATGGGATAGCTGAGCAGATTCAAAAAGACCCAATGCAGAGGCTCTTACAGGGGCTGAGACAGGGCCTCCGGCCGAGCAGGAACCTCTGCGTCTGAGGGGACACGACCAGCACAGGCTTTCCCTGCCCTGGCCACAGGGGCCTCATCCCGCCTGTGCCTGGCCCTGGTGATGGGTCACACGCATTCGCACCCTCAAGTGCTGGGGTGGCCCGGCTGTGGGGGGTGCTTCAGCAGCCTGTAGTGCCCGCTCTGGGGGCAGCAGAAGCCCACTGCTGAGTCCTGCCACCTCGGGCCTGGCTTCCACGAGCCCCGTCCTGGGCCCTGTTGTGCCTGGCCGTCTCGGTCCCAGCCCCGGGCGTGGAGAAAGGGCCTGTGGGCAGAACAGGAGTGTGGACGTCGCCTCTCAGAACCCTCCTGGCATGGTGAGTGCAGCCCACGCTGGTGGGCAGTGGGGCGCAGTAGCCATGGGCGTGAATAGGTGTTTAAGGACAGGGCTCTGGATGGGGGCCTGGATGAGGCTCAAGGGTCAGGCTGGCTTGAGGTCAGGTGGCTGTAGCCCAGATTTCTACCAGTACCTTCCACACTGATGGACCAGCAGATGGCTGAGGCTTCAGGCTGCGTGTCCAGTCTTCAGAATGGTTAGCTCTGCAGGGGAGGGTCTGTACCACCCACGCCAGGCCCCACTGTTCATCCATCCTGCTGGCTGGGGGCTGACTTCCTCCCCACCCTGAGCCCCCCACCAGGGACCACCATCAGGCTGTGGTCTTAGAGAATCCTTGGCCAGTACCCCTGGCAGGCAGGGGCAGATTCTTTTCATTGTCTGGGGCTGGAGGTCTTTTGGGGGGGGTGGTCAGTGGGACACCTCTCCTCTCAGGCTTGGCAACGGGCAGATGCTGGAAAGCTGGAGGGCTGGGGAGTGACTAGTGCCCAACTGCTCTGGGTTATATAACGGGCCTCTGGCTGGCTGGCTGGCTGGATTTTCTGCAGCCTGACCTGGGAGCACTTAGCACAGCACAGCCCATGAGACTGCTTCTCACGCGAGCTGGGCGGCTGGCACTGGGCACAGCCTGGCAGCGCCGGTTCTGTTCCCAGCCATCCCCGCCACCGGCACAGCTGGCACTCCCAGGCTGCTCTGGGGGTCCAGACAGGCCTCCCTAAACACCACGAGGAGGAGGAAAGAATGCAGTCACCTGCTTCTGGGACAATCAGGGGACCACAGAGGGTCATGGTGGACCTTACCTGGTGGGGCAGGGAGAGGCAGGTCCCTTGGCAGACTGCAAGGGCCCCCCCCCGAAGTCTTTATCCTTGGGGGCAAGCACCTGTTCTTTGCCAGACTCCCTGCTTAGCCCCCTGTGAAGAACAGGGTCTCATGGAGATGACACAGTGGGGGATTCTCTCCTTAGCCTGTTTCAGAAAGTGTCATGCCCGAGGCTGCCCAGCTAGTGAGGCTTGGCCCCTCCGCTCATCCAAGGCCCTTGCCAGGCCCTAGATGAAGCCCCAGCTCTCCAGCTCCCTATCCTGTCTGTCATGGCCTCAGCCCCAGCTGGTGGGAGCTCACGTAGGGATGAGAGGCCAATCTCTGGGGTCTCCCTGCCCAAGGCCAAGGCCCTCAGCCCCAAGGGGCAGCGCCAGAGGAGGCACAGCCATTGGCCTCGTGGTTTCCTTCAGATTGTCCCATCCAGAGGCCATGAGATTCCAGGAGGAGCGAGGGCCTGGGGCTTTGGGAGGGTAGGCTTCCCGCTTGGCCTACCCTGACTTACTGGGCCTCTGGCTGCCCACCTGCACCTTGCAGTGACTGTGTCGTCTGAGCTCCACATGGCCCTGGGCAAGTTACTCCCCCTCCCCCGCCTCAGCTTCTTCACCCCTGTCTGGGGATGACAGCACCCACTTCAGGGGGCTGACATGAGGATTAAAGAAGACAATGTATGAGCCCAGCTCAGCATGGCCGCTGTCCTGCGGTAAGCATAGCTGTCATCACTCTGTGCCCGCCTGGGGCTGGGGACACGGCAGCCTGTGAGATGGCCGTGTGTGCCCCAGCTTTCTCGGAGGTGATGAAGAGCCCCCCGTGTCTGTGGAGCGCGTCGCCAGCCATCTAGTGTCATGGTTCCCCCAGATCCCGCGAAAGGCCAGGGCTGCCTTTGACACTGGCTGTCTTAGGGCGGCCGCGGCCCTGTTGCCAGCTCGGGAGCCGCTGCCCTGACCTCCAGGGCTGCCTCACGCCCTTGTGCGCAGGGAGGAAGGAGGGGAGGCAGGGGCTGGGCGACCCCTAGCCTGGACAGACGGAGTGTGGGAGACTCTGTGGGAAGCAGACACCAGGCGGCAGGCCTGGCAGGGAAGGCGGGGTGGTGAGAAGCAGGAGGTGCATCTGGGGACAGAGAGCCAGGGATGAGGCCACATGGGCCCTGGAGAGTGGGGGAGGGAGGGGCACAGCCGGGCCTCATCTTCTGCAGCATCCGGGCCTGAGCTCAAGCAGCCCCTGAGTGGGGCCTCTACAGGTGGGTGCATGTCGGTAGTGGGGGCTTCTTGTGTTCACCACAAAACTGAAGGGAGGAAGAAATCTTGCCCCCAACCCCCCTCGGCAGGGCTGCTTTGGGGGTGGCTATTCTGAAACCATAACCAAGTGTGGCTAACACTGGGCCCCGACGCAGAGGGGTCTGGGCTGGGTAACTGCTTTGGGACACCCCCATCCTCCCCAACCCTACAGCCCTGGTCCCCACCAGGTGGGCGCTGAGACCAGCCATGACTGCCGGGGATGGATCTCACTCCCCAAGCTCGGCCTGACACCCCCACACTGGCCACTTGCCTGTGAACATGAGCCGGGGCACCCCCAGCCTCCTGTGGGCTCAGGCCCAGGCCACGTGGGGGCCAGTGATCAAGGACCAAGGGCCCGCGTTTGTCCGTCCCTGGCCCTGTGCCGGAAGAGGAGGGGGTAGCAGGCATATGGTTTGAATTACTCTACCGCCTCTTAGCCCTCAGCTAGGGGTGTGCAGGCTGCCTGGACAGCCACCCCAAGCACCTTTCCACCCACCAAAGCCCTGAGGTGACCCCCCACCGCCTCGGAAAGCAGAGCCTTCGACTGCCAGCTCCCCCTGCCTGGGCCTTGTGCCTCTCTGCCACCAAGCACTTGGTAAGTGGGATGGCCAGCTCTGCCCCTGCTCTGCCCCCAGCTCCAGGCTAGTTCCTCCGGGGCCCTGGCAGCCTGCAGGGCCCGGCAGGTCAGACAGGAGGCCATGCAATATGGCACTCCTGGATTTCCACGCGGCCAACCCACTGTTCTCTGCCAGCCCAGTCTTCCCCCAGGTGGCAGCCCAGGCCCCCAGGTCAGCTTTGAAGCCAGGCACTCCGGGGTTCGAACCCAAGTTCCGCTCCTTATTGCTGAGCCCATTTCCTCGTCTGTGCCGTGCGGAAAGCCCCACCTCCCCGGGGAGAACCATAATGTTCAGGCGGGCATGGCTCTTTCCCGAACACGAGGTCATAGGTCTCTCCCCGGAGGGCAGCTGAAGGTTTTCATTTTTATTTTCTAACTAGATAAAAATTTGCAATTTGCACAAGGCTTCAGAGTAAATCGGTGACTTTCATTTTCCGTGTAGCTGGTTTTTAAATTCCTCTTGTGGTTCTTTTTGGGGGTGCCCTGCATCCCCTGGCTCCTCTGAGCTTCCTGCTCCCACTCCCACCCCCCGGTCCCGCACTGGAGCTGCGTGACAATGCCACAGGCTCTGTGCGCCTGTTGTGCCTGCCCAGGCCTCCGTGCACGGTGTTGTCACTGGTGTGGGTGGCAGCCTGAGGCGGGAGGTAGGGGACGGGTGGGCAGCCTGGTGCAGTGTGGCCAGCCCCGGGAGGGGAGAGGCCCTTGGTGAGAGCCCAGAGAATGAGGCCTGGCCGGTGGCTCCTGCTCCTGCCCTCTGACCCCTGGAGGCCTCCTCAAGGCCTCTGCTCAGGGAGCTGGGAGACATGCCTTGAGCTTCCTGGGGACGGTGCCCAATCAGGCAGCTGGAAACAGCTCTGGGGGTCATCCCACGGCACCCCCATGGGTGCTTCCACTCCCCATTGAGAAATCCTGCAGGGCCGAGCTAGAGCTGGCGGCTGGGGTCAGAGGCCGGGGGGTGGGGCAGGGAGGGGGCCGGAGTCACTCCTGGCCCAGCACATTTTTCTCCTCTGAAAACTTATCTTAGCAAAGAGACCGCGAAACAATTGCACTCTTTCCCGGGCCTCTGCCGTGCCCAGACGGCCAGCCCATCCCCACGGTGGGGGCTCCGAGGGGGCCGGGAAGTTGAAATTTGTAAAATGTCTGTAGGAGGGGAAGAAAGGAGCTTTGTGTGGGGCCAGGGCCCTGGCCATTGGTCAGCGCCAGGCCCCCCAGCCTCTCCCAGAATGCTCGCCTCCCCAGGGAGGGCCGTGCTTGCCGGCCCAGGGCCAGCCCGAGGGTCCCGGCAGCCCTCCTGCAGCCCCTGTGCCCGCTGCGTCCAGGCCTCGGGGACGCGGGTCCCCGAGGCTGTACAGCCTCTGAGGGCACGGGCCTGGCGGGGAGGCCTCCCTGGGCCTCAGCATGTTCCTCTACTGGAGGAAGCGGGGCGCCTATGAGCTGGAGGCCCTGCCCAGTGCCCTGGCCGAGCTGGAGCTGGGGGCCGTGGAGCGTTTCTCCTGGAGCTCCACCATGGACATCATCGAGGACCTTGGGGGTAGGCGTGGGCCCACCTTCCCGGGAGGGCTGGCAGGAGGCCCTGACACCTGGCCTACCTGGCCACCTCCCTGTGACCAGAGCCTGTGGCCTAATCAGCATGCACATGCTACTGCTGGTCACTCACTCAACTACGGTGTGGGGGTCATAGCCCCTCCTGAGGGAGGGGAGGAGGGGGGCCGGAGCATGGGGACCCCGGGGGCATCAAGGGCAGCAGCGGCCGGCGCTGGGCTTCAGACCTGGGCTCTGCCTGTACCCTCCACCTCCAAGCCCAGGACCATGTGGTGGGATGAGTTTCTGGGATGTTTATGTTCAAGGACATGAGTCACTTTTCCCATTGTCCCCATTGTGGATGATGAGGAAACAGCACAGAGAGACTGAGGCCTCAAAAGGCGGGATAGGCAGTGGGGACACTGAGCCCCACGGCCTGTGTTTGCACGCTGAGCCGGCCACCTCCCGGCGTGAGATGTCGGGAAAGCTGTGTAAACAGGATAATGATGCCAGCGGCGTCATGGGGTGGCCGAGAAGACTAACTGGGGTGACACGTGTGGCACAGAGTAGGGGCACAGTCCATGTGGGCTGTTACCGATGTTATTCTTTGTAGCCCAGCTAGTCAGAGGCCCAGCAGAGCATGTGACTTCGGGCTGGTGACTGATTCCTCCAGGCTGTTCTGGGGCCAGTGCTGGGAGCCAGGTCTGGCCTGCAGAAGCCAGGCAGGGCGTGGGATGCCG
>NW_011888923.1:1888984-1894244 GCF_000151845.1 Pteropus vampyrus
TAGGGGCACAGTCCATGTGGGCTGTTACCGATGTTATTCTTTGTAGCCCAGCTAGTCAGAGGCCCAGCAGAGCATGTGACTTCGGGCTGGTGACTCCGATTCCTCCAGGCTGTTCTGGGGCCAGTGCTGGGAGCCAGGTCTGGCCTGCAGAAGCCAGGCAGGGCGTGGGATGCCTCGGTTCCCTCCTCTGCTCGCCTCCTCTTGGGCCCCAAGGCCCGGAGGAGCAGGACCTGCTCCCAGCGCAGATTTCCTAGCCTGGCATGGGCCTCCCCTAACCTTTCCCTGTGGCCAGAGGTGACAGAAAGTGATGGCTAGGCCTGGGGTCCATCACAGGAGACGGCATGGGGCATAGGTTCCACAATGCACAGTGAGAAACGGGGTTCCCAGAGAAAGAACGATGGGTGTCACTCTCACGATGAGCCCCACCGGCTGCAATGTGGCTGCTTGGAAGGGCGGTGGACACAGTGCCCGCCTGGACCTCAGGAGCACTGGGCGTCTCCAGAGGTGTGTGCAGGAGGCTGGGAGGGCAGGCCTGCGTGAGAAGGGGCCATGATGCTGGGCAGGGCGTGGAGCAGGGAGAGGCAGGAGGATGAAACGGGAGGAGGGCGTGGTAGCAGGCCAGGCTGGGGAAAGCCCCATCCTGCGGGCAGAGGGTGGGCTGGGGGCAGTGTGCCTGGGGCACAGGCTGTGGGAGTCCTGTCTATACAGCTTCACCCGGCCGGTTCCGGTCTACCTGAAGCAGGTAAGGTGGCCAAGGTCCCCACAGGGCCAGAGATTGTTCTGAGGTTGTTGAGCCAGTCCCGCCCAGCCACCGGCCAGGGAGGCCCAGCAGGGGCCCTGTCCCACTCCCAAATCGGACTGTGTACTCTGGTCTCCCAGGACTGTCCTCTGTCATCGGGAGGAACCCAGGCTTTGCTCCTGCTGGGTCCTCTGCCCGAGGCGCCCTCAGCATGCGGCTCTGGAGCAGCTTTTATGAAACCCACCCACTGCCGCCTTCTCTAGGAAGGACAGGCCCTGCCACCTCTGGAGCCCCACAGCCTGTGGCACAGTGACCATCTGGTTCCAGTTCTGTGGCCCCACAACTAACAGCTTAAGGGCACTTGCCCAGTGCCAAGCCTTTCGAAAGCCTTGACTCCTGGCACCTTCGAGTGCACCCTTTAAGGCAGGGACAATTCTTGGTGTCCCCTTTACTCTGGAAGGGAAGGCTCAGAGGAGTTGTGAATGGTGGCACCCAGACACAGTTCCAGCCCTGAGCTTCAGAGCCACAGGACAAGGCCCTGCTCACCCGTGTGTCCTCGTGCCTGCTCTACCACGGCTGGGAGAGAAGCCCCAGCACCCGGTGGGTGAGTCACAGCACGTGAGCAGACCTGGGGGTGAGCCGAGGCAGGCCGAGTGGGTGAGCCGGGCACACAGCTGTCCGCGTGGGCTCTGTCCTCTGCAGCCAGCCGGTCCCTGGCCCGGGCCCATCAGGAGTGGGTGGACAGCCCTGGTGCCAGCCCAGCCCCGTGATGGGGGTGGGGCTCATGCCCAGAGCATGACTGTCCTGAACCGGGACCTCAGACCTGCTTCTGCAGCCCTGCTCCTGTGCCCCCATCAGCCACTCTCAGTTCCTCTGAGGGGCCTTGGAGGGAAGACTGTGGTGGGCAAATGGGCAGGTGCCCACAGCAGCCTCAGCCAGACGAAGTGGCCGGCTGGCTCCAGGCCTACGGGCAGCAGCTGTGTGGACAGTTTCTCTGGCTCCGGGAGGAATTCTGAATGTGTCCTCCCGCCTCCTCTTACTGAGCCCAGTGGGTGTGGGTCTCTGGGCCTCAGAGGAGGATGCCCCTGATGGTCCTGGTCTGCAGGCAGGCACAGCGTCAGAGGCCACGGGCCATGCTCCTTTGTCCCCACTTGACACTCCTCCTCCATGATGTCCCATGAGGCTTTGGGAAGGGGCCGCATTTCCTTCCCAGACCACCTGAGATGCTCTGCCCAGTGTCCTGGGTAGGGAGGGGCGGAGGGCTCCTGGGGCTGGCAGCCATTTGCCCAGCTGTGGGCTAGGTCTTGCCCTTCTGAAGGCCGCCCGGCTGAGGGGTCCAGCCCCAGCACAGCCTGCGGCCACTGCCCAAACACAGGAGGCTCCCCGGAAGGCTGGGTTAGCGTGGGAGGGGGCATTCAAGGCCACGGCTGTTTCCTGGGGGCGGCAGCCTTTGTGCAGCCAGGCTTGGGCTGGGGAGATGATGGGCAGGGAGGCTCTGCCCTGTTGGGGCAGAAGGAGTCTTTGGAGGGGTGCTCCCAGGTGAGGGGGTTTCCTGAGGAACGACAGCAAGGGTGGTTCCTTGTACACTTGTGTCAGCCTGGGGCCCGCTAGGAAAGGGGGCGCTTATGTGACAATGAGGGGATTAATTCATGTGTGCCACACACCTGACCGTGCCAGGCCCCGTGGGAGCACCGTGGGAGCAACGTAGCCTAACGGTACGGGGCGCAGACTCGGAGCCTTATGCACCTGGGCTCAAGTCCCAGGCTCTTCACGCACTGGCTGCATGAGCTTGAGCAAGTCACCCGACTGTACGACTCAGGGTCCTCTTCTCCGTGACACGGCACGGGGATCACACCTGTCTCACCGTCGTCTGTAATGGTGCTGTCCCATAGATGCCTTCGCCTAGTCATCAAAATAGATTGTGTCATTTAAAATTGTCTAGTAGTTACATTAAAAAAAAGACTAAAAGCAAGCACGTGAAATTAATGATTTTTTTTTTTTTTTTAGGTGAGGCAACCCTTGGTTGACCTCACAGATTGCAAGCACCTTGTCAGCTCACAATCCCTTATTTTTTATGTTTTACACCTACAGCACCTGGTCTTCTTAGGTGGTCTCCCATCCAAGTACTAACCAGACCCGACCCTGCTTAGCTTCCAAGATCAGACGGGATCGGGCGCAAAATTAATTTTAATGATGTATTTTATTTAACTCAATATAGTCCAAACATTACCATTTTAACGTGTCATCAATGTAAAATGTCATCGATGAGATTTTACGTATTTTCTTTCTTTTTTTTTTTTGCATTGAGTCTTGAAAGTTCGTGAGTATGAGGCCCCATCAGTTTGGACTAACTAGCCTCGCTGCACGTGCTGCAGTGGCCGTAGTGGCCAGTGGCTGCCATTGGGGTCAGAGGACGCTGCAGAGGGTCAGGCTGTGAAATGGGACCACGTGCAGGAAGCAGAGGGCCCAGCAGGGGTGAGTAAGGCAGAGCTCCAGCACCGGCAGTGTCCCTGGAGTGAGCTGGGGGTGGGGAAGATGAGTCAGTAGTGACAGGTCAATTCAAAGGTCCATCCCAGGATAGTGGGTTGAGGATGGAGAGACTCGTCTGGAATTTGGATATGTTGAGACAGACAGGCCTTCCAGATGTTTGCTGCGTTTGACTTGGGCCTTGGAGAGTGGGCAGGATGTCGGTGTACGGCGATACGGAGGACACGGCAGGGGGCAGGGGGACGGAACCAGGAAAGCAGGCGCTGTCGGAAGCTGAGTTCCCTTCTGGGGTGGCGGCGGCGGTGAGTAATGCGTGAGGGGGCTGGTGGGAGGCAATAGGGAGTGGTGGGGATTGTGGAGGGTGGAAGGGTGTGTGCTCGTCTAAGGCAGACACAACTCGGATACTGGAGCCACTGGGAATATGGGTCCGGAGCTGCCAGGCTCTCCTGGTTTGTCCAGAGAAGCTAGAAATCTGGATTTTTATGTGAAATCTGACTTTTCAAAGTTGGCAACCAATTCAAATTCTTTTGAAGCACTGTGCTCAGCCAAACAAAACATGTCTGCAGGTCGGCTTCTGCCCAGGCGCCCTGTCGGCCAGTTGTGGTAGAGATCTCGCTGGAGGAGACACAGAAGTGGCATCCTGTGACTAAGACAGGCAGGGAGGGGAGAGCTGGGGTGGAGCTTGTCTGCCCAGCTCGGGGGCCCTGGCTTTTCCCAGGACAGTGGGAGCTGGAGGAGCTGGGAGGGCAGCTGGGCTGTTTCAAACCCAGGGAGACAGCCTCTGGCACCTGGGGGGTGGTGGCAAGTTCAGGGTTGCAGGTCTGCCTGGCAACCAGCCAGGGGCAAGCAGCCAGACACCCGCTCAGGTTGACTCAAATCGGAGAGGGGTGCTACAGGAGGCGGGGAGCCGGGAGAGAGCAAGGGCAGGCACAGGGCCACCTTCTCCCTTCCCTCTTCACCCTAGGGCCCTCCCCAGGGACCAGCGGCCCTGTGAGTCCCCTTGTTCTTGCCCCCACCACCATTGCGGGGCTCTGTACCCACTCGGACTGACTTCCCATGACCTCAGGGTTCCAAGGTCCAGTAGGAGTTGCCCGGCTCCATTCAAGTTCTTAAAAGAGCAAATCTGATTGGCTGGGCTGGACCAGGTGGCCACCTCTGACCCAGTCAACTATGTCTAGAATATGCCATCACGTGGTACAACATGTCCCCCTAACCACCCTTTCTGCAGGGCTGTAAATGAACCACTTGCCTGGAGGGGAGCTCATGGCAGGGCTGGGGTGGGTAAGACTTGTCCCCATGCCTGAGCCCTCTGCAGTCCCCAGAGGCCCCCTCCGGGCCCTGACAGCTGCCAGGGTCCTCACCGGTTTTCCTGTGTTTGGAGTTTCCAAGGTGCACACCTACGGGCCCCAAAAGGTTGCTGCTTCAGCGCAGAGTGCACGGAAAGCTGGATCTCAGGGGAGTGGGGGCCAAGCAGTCTGGAGCCAGGGAGTGGGGTGCTCTAGAAAGCAGATGGAGCACCATGGGGGAGCCGAAACTGGGGTTAGGGGCCAGAGAGGTCAGCCAGGTAGGACGCCAGTGCTGGAAGAGCTTCGGAAGCCACACAGGCCCCAGGCCATAGCCACTGTAGGGCAACCCTGCCGTTTGGCCCTACAGTGGCTATGGCCTGGGGCAGTCACAGCAGGACCCAGAGCTGGGAAGGCACAGAACCTTGTGGTGGACGCAGCAGCCTTGAGCCGGCAGAGTTTGGAGCCACAGCCCCAGAGTCTTGGGGCACAGGGCATCGGCAACAACCCCAGGCCCGGAGCTGCGAGAACCCAGGGACCTGGAGCCAACAGCACCAGACCTTGTCGCTGAGTTCAAGGATCCCTAGCAGGATGCGTGGGAAACTCCCCCAAAGCTGGCTGAGGGTCTCAGGTCCCCATGGAAACCCAGCGGACAGAGGGGGCTGCCTCATACCCCACCCTCAGATAGCCACCTCCCAGCAGGCATGGCTGGGGCAGGGCCAGCAGGATTGCTGACCCCAGGGACATCTCC
>NW_011888923.1:1896278-1906049 GCF_000151845.1 Pteropus vampyrus
CCTCCGCGGTGGGCGGCTCGGTCCGTCCTCTCCTCTGGGGAAGTCCTGCCTGAGGTGGGAGGTGGACGCCGGCCAAGGAGTCAGGGAGGCGGGGGTCCAGACTGTGCCCCCTGTTGGCGCCGCATCAGCCAGCACCCCTTCCCCCGGCCTGCACGCTAGCCGGGGCCGGCAGCCGCCTTGCCCCTTCCCCGCCCCCTCCGCTGTTGCACCCCAGACCCTAGAAAGAGGGGCAACTTGGAGGGGCTCAGATTCTGGGTCAGAGATGGACAGAGGGTAAGGAGGACCGCCTGGGCCTTTGAGGGGCGTCCATACATAGAGGCAGTGATGCGGAGGGCAGGCGTAGGGAGGGATCTTGGACCCCTGGAACCCCCCTTCTCCCAGCAGTCCTGCAGGGATCCTCCAAGTCAGGGGCCCCACAAGGTCACTGAGCCACCCCCCTCCCCCTTCCAGACTTGTGGGACAGAGGGAGAGAGCAGCTTATTTCCAAAGACATTTTCTCCCCGTGGAATCTGGACAATTTCCCTGGGGAACAGCAACTAGAAAAGGGCTCTGCAAACAGATTCCCGAGCAGATAAGCCAGCGTTTAAGAGAGAAAGGGACACTGACCTCCTTTGAAGGGAGGTTTGAGGAGCTGCCCCACCCGTCCTCTGGTGGGGAGGCTGCTGAGGCCATGGGGGAGGCTGGGTGCTGCTGCCTGGGGCCACCCTTCCCTGGGCCCCACCCAACTGATAACCTTCTCCTCTCCCCTGCAGACGACAGGAGCCTGGCGGAGGAGAAGGGACTGCGCTGTCAGAACCCTGACTGCATGGACAAGAGGAGGGCAGCCAAGGTAGGGAGCTAGAGGGCCTGGGGGCTACTGGGAGCTGAGGGGACAGGGCTCTAACCGCCCTCTCTGTCCAGGCACTGGCGTCCACAGGGCCCTGGCAAGTGTGCAGCTGGCCCAGCCACAGTGCTGTCTGGGTTCAGAAGCCGGTAGGGCCACCGGGTGGCTGGTTTCAGAGGCAGCGTAGCTGCCCCTGACTCCAGAGTGGCAAAGTAGGGAGACCTCTGCAAAAGCAGGGGGCAGACGTACCCCAAAGCCCTTCCCTGTGCTGCAGTCCTGCAGCAGCCCCAAGGTGACAGGTGCTATGGCCTCATGTCATGGATGAGAAAGCTGAGACTTCACAAGAGAAGCTCCCCCTCCCCAAGGCTCCGTTCTAGTGCCAGCTGGCATCCTTCCTATGACACTCTTCAGACCTGGGCCTAGGTCAGGGATGCTTTGAGACTTTGGGACAGTGACTGTGGCCTTGGGGCTGACAAAGGGAAGAAGGGGCAAACTGGTCCTGGAGTGCCAGGGCTCTGGAGCCGGTCACGAGGCAGAACGAGAGGGACAGTGAGCAATATTGACGCTACACTTCTGCCCGTGACGACGCCCTGGGCCTCATGCCACGCGCTTTCTTTGCCTCGTGCACTGCTTGTGGGGGCTCTTCTGGGAAGGCAGCGTCGTCCCCTCTTTCTGATGAAGATACCAAGGTTCAGAAAGGTCCTGTGACTTGGCTGAGGCCCCACAGCTCAGGAGAGACCGAGCCAGGCTTTGAACCCATGTTCAGATTCTCGCAGTACACATCTGAGTGACAGTAGTAAAAACTGCCACAACTTCCTGTGTCAGGTTCAGGCTCTGAGGATTCGGTGTCTCCTCTTGCTGGCCTTCTGAGATCCGTCCTGTCATTCCCATTTACATATGGAGAAACTGAGGCTCAGAGAGGCAGTGGCTCACCCAGGGACACGTTGCTGGGATGTGGCAGAGCTGGGATTTGAACCCAGAGCCCAGACTGTGTCATGCCAGAGCCTGTGCTCCTAACCACTGTGTAGCACAGCTCTGCCAGCTGCAGGAAATTAAAAATGCCACCCTCCCACCGCCAGCTCCCCCTACCACCCTCCTCTGCCCAGACACATGCACACGTTCTCCACAGGAAGGCCACAGTTACAGGGAACATGGGGGACTGTTCTGGGAGTGGGCAGAGGAGGGGGAGGCTTCAGGTTGCCGTGGTCACCAGGCAAGGGGGTGGCTGTGATTCAGACACAATCTGCTGGCACGGGTGGTGCCTGGCATTGGGGCTCTGGTGTTGGCTGGTTGCCTGTCCCCCAGATGGGGGCTCCTGGCAACAAACTGGCCTTATTACCCCTACTACACAACCTGCCAGGGGTCTGCAAAGCCTTGGGGCCTCTGCCTGACCCTGAGGGGTGACAAGGTGGGGCCCAGCCACACTGTCCCAGTCCCTCCTGTGGGTGGGGCGGGTCCCCTAGCTGCTGCAGGGGCAGGAGGGCCTGGAATGTGCAGAGGTGAGGACTATCAGATGAGAGCTGGTTTCAGAGCAAATGCGGGGCCTCTGCAGCCCCCAGGTCCTGGCTCCAGCCCTGGCCTGCCCGGAACTCAGCGTGGCTGACACTGGCATCAGCAGCCAGAGGGTTGCTCAGCCTGCAGGGGGAGAGCCCACGCCCTCCCACTGGTGGGACCCACTTTGGGACAAATGGCACAGACTCACTCAGGGACGAGGTGATCAGAGGGACAGGGGCTAGTCGGGGAGGACATCCTGGAGGAGGTGCCCTCTGGTGGACGTGAACACATGACTAGGCAGAGCAGAAGGCAAGGGTGGTGCAGGAAGGGGGACCCGCCAGAGGCAGGAGTGTGGAGGCAGGTCTTCCCAAGGGATGAACTGGCTGGAGGCGGGGGTGACAGGAGGTGCATTACACCCAGGTTTGGTGAGAAAGAGGGTCCAAGATCATCTGTATTGATGACGATGATGATAACCACCAGTGAGTGAACACGTTTACATGCCTGGCAGGGCGTTAGGCCCTCGCCAGGCCCTCGCCGAACCGTCTGGAGAGCCTCAGGAGGAAAGCATTATTATGCCCACATGCCGTGTCAGGAAACTGAGGCTCAGAGAGGGGAGAGCTTGCCCACATCGCACAGCGTGACTGGCGGAACGTGGCCTGGAGCGAGACCAGGAGCCTCGAGCTTACTCTCCTCCCCAGCTGTTCTAGGAACAGCTCGCTATCAGGATGTGTTAGCTTTTCAGAGACAGTGTCATTCATTCATTCATTCATTCACCAAATTAGCTCTAAGTCTCTGCTGGGGCAGGCCCAGTTCTGGACCCTGGAGATGTCCAGGAAACAAAGGCTCTGCCCATCTGGAGTTGACAGCCTCACCGCACTGGGAGGAGGGAAGTGAGGACTGGGCTTTGCCAAACTGGCGCCTAGGCTGTCCTGGGCAGGGCCATCTTTCAACAGGGCTGGACCCTTCCGCTTCTGGGCCCACCCTTGAGGTTTTGTTTGAACCTGTCCTGGGTGCTGGGGCTTCTGAGATGAATCAGCCACCCCACCCCTACCTCCTGCCATGGAGTTCATTCTGGGGGTAGGAGGTTATCAGGATGGGCTTCCTGGAGGAGGCTGCTGGCATCCTGAGGAAAGAGGAAGTACTGAGATGCAGGAAAGCTGAGTGAGCAGGGAGGGATGTTGGAGCTGTAAGGAGCAGGCAGGGCCTGGGGATGGGGAGAGAGAGGCAAAGCTAGCTGAGGAGCACCCTGATGTCAGGTGAAGAATCTGAGCTGTCTGCCTCAGAGACCCCATGACAAAGATGTGTAAAGTAGCCCACACCTGTCCAGCTGCACGACCTTAGGCAAGTCACTGCACCTCTCTGAGCCTCAGTTTCCAGGTGAAGCTTCTGGAGTTGTGATGAGGATCATAAGAGGGCTTGTATGTGAAGCACGTGGCACAGTGTGGCGCGCTGTCAGTGTTCAAGACAACGCTAGCTGTGGTCACGTGCTCATCCATCATGGAGAGGGAGAGAAACTTCCAGGCTTCGGGCGCATCCTCCTTTCCCTTCCTGAGGTCTGAGAGTGCCCAGTGCCCAGGTTCCATCCCAGACCCCGGCCCACCCCCCCAGCGGACACATGTTTATGGCACATCGGTCCTGTTCCCCAGGCACGTGGAGTTCTCAGTCTCGGGGGACGGCCCCTCTGTCAAGGGAACCACCGGCCGGCCCGTGTCAGGGCGCCCTTGAGCTGGGCGCTCTGGTCAGTCCGTTCAGGGCACCCTAGGTCACACGGGGACACTGCACTACCACATTTGAGGGGACAGAAGACTCGGGGGTGTTTAGCCTGGAGGTGGGCCTCGCAGGTAATGATTCTAGTAGCCATCGTTCCTCAGCACCTGCTGTGTGCCTGGCCCTCACAGGGACCTCAGCCTGCTCCTCACTCCCCCGCTTTGCCGCAGGGCCCACCCGATCTCCATTTTAGAGACAGGACACAGAGAAGCAGGGAGGCGAAATGACTTGCTGAGGCGAGTCAGACCTGGTCTGGCTGTCCTCAGGCCTCCCATTTCTAAGGGAGGGGTGGTGAGTTTTTCCGCATGGCTCCCAGGGGCCCTGGCAGAGAGGTGAGTTTGGGTTCAGTACAGGCAGGAGCTGCAGCTGCTCCCCGATGTTTAGGTAGTGAGCACCTCCTGCCGAGGGGTATTCAAGCAGAGAGCGGAGGTTGGATTTGCTGACTTCAGAGTTCCCTTCCAGCTCAACAATGGGCTGTGAGGTGGCAGGGATGAGGGTGTGTGTGTGTGTGTGTGTGTGTGTGTGTCTAGGGGCGGGGTGGCCAGATAAAGACCAGTGGACACGGGGCAGAGGAAGGGGTGGATCTGAGACCCCCGTGGAGGAAGAATGGGCAGGATGTGGTGAATAATGGGAGAGGGAGTCATCTATTCTCTTGGGCAATGCTCTGGGGATAAGAGGCAGGAGGTCGGGGTGGGGAGGGCCCTTGAGAATGGCCAGATTTTGGGGATCTCTGGAGGTAACTGGGCCTTTTCGATGCTAGTCAGCTGTAGACAGGTGGCAGTCCAGTCTGCAGCTGGAGAAAGGCGCAGGGCCAGAGAGGACATGCAAGCGGAACTCTGGGCTTTGGCCAAGTAATTGCGGGGTGGGGGCAGGGGCAGGTGAAGGCCTGGGGCAGAGACGAGTTCTCACCAGTGGGGTGAGGTGTCCTGGTGTGGACCCAGCCCCCAGGAGGGTAGCACCTGGCAGGAGGGGGCTCCACCTCCTGGAAACCCCTGTCTGAGGAAGGTGGTCTCCAATTGGGAAAATGCAGGTGGGCCTGAACTGAGGCCTCTGGGTCTCTGGCCCAGGATCTGCCCTAAGGTAGAGGTCACCACACCCACCTCTCGGGAAGGGGGGAGGTGTGCTTGGCGCATGGTTGCCTACTTCCGCAGTGGGATCCCTGTACCCCCATAAGTCCCTGCACCCGCAGTTCCTAGCACAGACTGAGTTGTTCTAAACTCCCACTGCTGGGAGAGGGAATCTGGAAACCACCAAAGGGGGGAATGGCCCCCTTTTTCAGCCATGTCATACATGAGCCAGGAAAAAAGAAGGGGACACAGAGGCAGGCAGGCCGGTTTCTCAGGCGCCGTGGAGGCGCAGTTCAGAATCCAACCATTTATAGAGGAGCGGAAGCGAGCCTGGCTTGGGGCGATTCCCAGGGCGGTCTCGGCCTGCAGGTCCCTTCGCCTGGACCCCCTGCCGGGGGGCCTCGGCCAAGACCTGGGAGCCCCTGTTTTCAAGCCCAGGTTAACGACTAAGGACTTTGACCTTTCCGGAGATCTGTGAACGGCCGCCCCCTCGGGGACAATGATTACTGCCTTCCCCCTGTCCCTGCAGCCCAGACCCTAGATTACCCGCGAGCGCCGTCTGGGCTCCCTGCCATCCCCAGGACTGCGGGATTGGCCGCAGGGCCCTTTTCTGAATCCCAGCGCTCCCCTATCCCGGCCGGGCGCGCGGATGGTACGTCCCGGCCCGCCCAGGTGGTAGCGCCCGCGCCAGCCTACCGTAATTCCCCTACGCCCGGCGCCCCAACCCAGCGCGGACCGACTGAGCCCGCCCCGCGGCTCCGGTCCCCCTCGCCCTGCGCGCCCCGCCGGGGCTTTGGCAGCCTTGCCCCGAGCCCCAGCCACAGAGGAGGAAACCCATGTCCCTAGGTGAGTCTCACGGGGAAGCTGGGGTCCGGACAGGGCTGGGGTCCGGACGGGGTGGGTCCGGGCACCAAGACTTCCCCCAAATTAATGGACAGAACCAGACTGGAAAGTCCCACACAGCCCCAGGCCCGCGGGTGGGTATCGACGGGCGCCGCTGGCTCTACCTCCATTTACTTGAGTGTGGAATGGGCCGAAGCGCCCGCCCCCGCCCCCGCCCCAGTGACTCTAATGGGGAGTCGGCCCCCAGATATGGCTGTGAGGAGCCTATGGAACCTCAGCCCTGCTGTGAGGTTTGTTGCTGGGGGCGGGGGGGGGTGGCTTGGCTTAGGGTGATTAGGAGGAGGCTTCGGGGACCCTGCCCCATCTGGTCGAACGAGGGTCAGTATCGGGGACAGTCCTCTGGGAGGCCGGCAGGGGGCGCGAGAGTCTGTGCCTCAGGCAGCTGTGGCGGGGACAGAGGGACCCAGGATAGGCCCTGTCTGCCTTGATTAAAGGCGAGGAAAAGGAGGCCAGGAGGCCCTGGACCCTATAGATTCCCCAATAACCTTCCCCAGCTTGGGCGGGGAGGGGGGGTGGCTCTAGGTGGATTTTACTCTGCCCCTTGGCCAAGGTCCACAAATACATTAGGATCTCACAGGATCTGTAGATAGAAAATTCTAGAGACCTGGCCAGTGCCCTCTCTGCACAGGTGGGTAAGAGCAGGGGCAGGTGGGCCCCAGAAGCAGGTCTACTGCAGCCCAGGCACGTGTCCTCTCCCTCATTCCGTCCCAAGTAGCCTTCTATCTGGTGCTGGAGAAAGAAGTGCCAGGAGAAGGCACTGGCTGCGATGCTGTGGTCCTTAGCTCCAGGGTCAGGCGCATTTGTGCAGGGACAGGGCAGGAAGTGAAGTTCACGGACCACACACAGCCTCTCCCTGTCTCCCTAGCACTGAGTCCCAGCCAGACTGCTCCCTGAGGAGGAAGGGGCCTCTCTGGTTTCCCGGGCCTATGCAGTGGGCCTGGCCTGTGGACAGGTTCTCTATATTCTTGCCATCTGCCCAGCTCAGGGCAGGACTTTAGGGCAGGCTCTGCCTCCAGGTGGGCCCTGGAACCCAAAGGACAAGGAGTTAAGCCCCGGCCGAGGGGGAGGGAGGAGCTGGTAGGCCGTTGGGAACGAGGAGGACAGCCTGGCCGACCTGCCCACGCATGCAGCCTCCACCCCTGCATCTGCAAGGTGCCAGATGGGGCCTTGGGGCCCATAGGCTCCCAGGGGAACTTAGCCCAAGTGGGGAGCCCTTGGGCACGGGTGTCCCTTCAACTGGGGAGCCCCAACTCCTGACTCAAGACCCATCTGCTGTGGGCAGAGCATGGAGCGGGCCCCAGACCTCGCCCCAGACCCACGGTCTCTACTGGACAGGAAGTTCCCGCGCCCACCACAGACCAGGAGGAGGCCCCAACCATTGTGGGGTGGGGATGCCCACAGGCCTCCTCTTCTGGGGCTGCGGAGGTGGTGCTGGGGGCGGGGGTGAGAGGGGGACTCCTGCTGTGGATTCTCCATTATTCATCAGCGCCAGCATCTGGTTTCTGAGGATCAGTTTCAACAAGCCGGTCCTGACTCATGAGCCTAGAGCTGGGGCTGGGCTGAGGAGGGGCCCCCTCCCCAGGGAGTCAGGGGCTGGACCTCTGGGGCATGCTATAGCTCAGGCACTATTTCAGCTCTGTCCTGTAAAGAGGAGGTGAGAACTAGGAACTTTCGAGGGGCTCCTCCCTCTCCTGGCGCAGGGGCTGGGGCCTCCTTTCCTCACCAGCTCCACGGGCTCCTGGGGCAGCAGGGCCCTGGCGCTCTAAGGAGCACCCCTGCCCTGGCTGGAGGAGCATGACTCAGGGATGGCCAAGGCCTCGTCACTCAGGTGACTTCCAGTGACCAGCCGTGGCTCAGCCCTGGTGGTCTCCATTTGATGCGAGCTGGTTACCCCAGACCAGCTGGATCCCCCGAAGCTGGCTTTGGAATCTGCCCTGTCCCCAAGGGATGAACCTCAAGGCTGTGCTGCCCAAACCATCACTCAGCCAGTCTTCATGCACCCCATACCACCCTGTGCCTAAGACACAGGTAGTGGCCCAAAGCACAGGCATCTGCCTCCCCACTTACCCGCTGGTGACTTGAAGCAAGTCACTTAACCTTTCTAAGCCTCGGTTTCTTTGTTAAATGGGGATACTAAGAGTATCTCCTCCTTAGGATCTTAGAGAAGAGTGAACAAGATTTGCTGTCCCAAACTCCTGGCACAGGCCTGGCACTTGGGAGGGCTCAGCTGTCGGCCTATGGGATAGCCGCAGGGGCAGGGGGCCTGGCAAAACCACCAGGGTTTGAAGTGGAAACTGACCTGCCTGGGTCAGCAGGCCCAAGGTCATGGATGCCAAGAGGAAGAGAGAACCTGTGATCAGGCAGAGGGGAAGCCTTTCTCGACCGTTGACCCAGAAGGGACATTTTGGCTGAGACCTTCCCTACCCCAATGGGCTTTTCTGGCATGAAGACCCTTCATCTGCCTTCATTCATCCAGTCATCATCTAGTCTATCCCAAGCACCTACTGTGCGCCAGGACTGTTCTACGCTGAAGAGGCAGTATGGGCCAGACGGCCAAGGCCGGTGGCCTCTGGAGAGGGTATTCCAGCAGGAAAGTGATAATCCAGAAGTGAACAAAGACATCAGATAACTTCGGGTGGTGATACGTACTCAGGAGGAAAGAATTCAATTTAAGAGATTTGAGCGTTGGAGGTTGAGGGGCTATTTATTTTGGAAGGAGGGTGACGGCCTCCCTGCGAAGGTAGCGTTTAGGATGGGGCCCAGTGCCAGCTGTTGGAAGATCAGGGGCGTGCGGTGTTCCAGACAGAGAACACAGAGGTGCAGGCGCTGAGCTGGGTGAGTCGTAGGGAGAAAGGTCAGTATGAGGGATCCCGTGTGGGACCTGCCAGGGTGTGAGGTAGGAACCAGGCCACATTGGGATTTTATTCTAAGCCACTGGAGAATATTAAGGAGGAGGGGGAGGGTGTGACATGATGGGGTTTTAAATTTCAAAAGATCCGCCTGTGGAATGGACAGTGAATGACTCACGCTTTGGGAGTGGCCCCTAAGAAATGCCTGCCCCCCTCAGAACCGTCTCAGAGACTCTCCACCTTCTTCCCCAGTTGAACCAGATTGAGGGGGAGCTGTAAGGGGTGGGTGGGCTGATGACAGCATGTGCCCTCACTCCATAGACACTGAGGGGAGGCCATTCTGGAACCCCAGAGCCAGAAGTCGAGGTTCCATTCCTGACTCTGATGCCACTTTAGCCCCATCACTGCGAATGGGGACAGTAGTGCCCGCCCCCACCTGCCGGGAGTGAGTGTAAAAGCGCTTTGAGACCCTACAGTGGGTACCTCAGCACCGCACCCCATCTTGCGGGGGTGGGGCGCGGTCCTCTCTGTCCCGACGAGCGCCCCCTGGAGGTGGGGCACGCGGACGCACTCAGCTGGAGCAGCAGGACCTCGGGGAAAGCTGAGGTGGGCAGCGGGGTTTTCCTGACGGGTCTCGCCCCACTCCTGGGGGCCCCCAAACCGTCTCCACCGTTTCCTCCCAGCGCGCCCCCTCCCCCTGCCGGCTCCACCTGTAGTCACCGGGACCCTCCGCTCCTCTGCCCCCCGGCTCTGGCCTGGGCACTGGGGGGTCCCCAGGCTCAGGCCCCGAGGCCGGGTCTCGGGCTGTGGGGTGGCAGTCGATGACCCCCAGGACGACCTCTGAGCGCTGGATGTGTGGCCGGGCGGG
>NW_011888923.1:1908124-1928352 GCF_000151845.1 Pteropus vampyrus
GGGCAGAGTCGAGGCTGGGGATAGCGATTTTTATGCTTCTTTATATTAAGTAGACAAAAACAGTTGCTTTGGTTGAAGAAGAGAGTCCCTTGCCCCTACCTCAGAGCCTGAGAA
This sequence comes from Pteropus vampyrus, assembly GCF_000151845.1. Taxonomy (NCBI): domain Eukaryota; kingdom Metazoa; phylum Chordata; class Mammalia; order Chiroptera; family Pteropodidae; genus Pteropus; species Pteropus vampyrus. The sequence continues at coordinate 1,908,239 of NW_011888923.1, forward strand.
CACTGTTTTAGACGACTTGAAAAGGGTGTGGAAGTCAGGGGCGCTCAGACTGCCAGCCAAAATCTGGATCATTAATGTCGGCCTGAGGCCCAGGGCCCCCAGAGCGAGTGGCCTCCTCAGTCTGACCCCTCTGGCTGCCGTTTCTGTGTCCATGTTTCTTTTTCTGTCTGGTGGAGTGGAGGGACACAGGAGCCAAAACAGCGACCGTCAAACTGTGACTGATTTCCTCCCATCTCCATAGCCCCTGGCTGACCTGAGGCCAGCCTCCCTCACTCCGCTGTCCCTTCTCAGCCACCCGAGAGGTGATGTGAAAATCTGGGATCTCGAGCTACGCGCCGGGTTTGATCCAGGCTCCACTGGCTGTGTCACCTTAGACAAGTTACTTAGCTTCTCTGAGCTTCACTTTTCTCTTCTGTAAAATAGGGACAATCAGAGCTCTCCCTGGGGTGAGGAGCCCTCAATGCAGCCCCAGGCACAGGAGTGACCACAGTCTAAATGGGGATCAGAACTTGTCAGCCTCTTCCTCCCTCCTCCCTTCAGCCATCCTCACCCCTGTCTGTCATCCTGAAAATCTCGGATCGGGTTCTCCCCAGCCAAAAACTTCAGCGACCCTCCATTGCCCTAACTAGTAAACAGGTATTTATTGAGTGGGTCGGACTGGAGATAGAGCAGCGAGCGGCTGTTCTTGCAGATGCTACAAGGTGTGGGAGCAGCCAGGGGAAATATGCAGGTGTCAGATGGTGGGAAAGAGAGAAAGGGGGAGGGGGGAGGGAGTGCAGAGGAGTCGAAACCTTAGAAGGGGAGATGGCGACTTTGGAGTAAAGACCTGCAAGAAGCAGGGGAGCTGGTCACTTCGGTCCCTGGGGACAGCATTTCGGGCTTCAGGACTCAGAGGCGGGAGTGCGCCTGGCGGCCGTGCCAGACTGGGGTAGCAGCGTGAGCCAGGACTGGAGCGCGGGGCAGGAGGCCCACGAGGTAGCTATACTGGGAAGGACATGGAAAGCCACTGCGGGGTTTTGAGCAGGTATGTGTGCCTCCTCTTTGAACGGGGTCCACTCTGGTCTCACAGACTGGAGGGCGAGGGTGGAGGCAGGACGCCAGTGCCGAGGCCGTTGTTGAAATCCAGCCGAGGTGACACAGCCAAGCGGCTGTGCTGGGCTAGAGAGCGTGGCCGGGTTGAAGCTGCGGAGATTAAAGGTGGAGCCAACAGACTTTTCGGACTGACTGGGTGGGGGTGTGACAGAAAGATCAGAGGTGACCCCAAGTTTTTGGCCTAATGCGTTAGCTTCCCAGGGCTGTTGTAACAAATTAACACCGACTCGGGTGGCTTTAGAGCAATAGAATTTTATCCTCTCCCGGCTCCGGAGGCCAGAAGTCTGAAATCCAGCTGCCTGCAGGGCTGTGCACCCTCTGAAGGCTCCAGGGGAGGGTCCTTCCCTGCCTATCCCAACTTCCGGTGGCCCCAGGCGCTCTTCGGCGCTCCTTGGTTCATTCACATGTCGTCACGTGGTCGTCTTCTGTCTCTCCTCCTCTTATTAGGGCAACAGTCATGTGATTACTCCATACCCTATGATCAGAAACGCCAGTATGACCTCATCTTAACTAGTGACATCGGCCACCACCCTATTTCCAATTAAGGCCGCAGTCTGAGGTGCTGGGGGTCAGGACTCAACCAGTCTTGCAAGGACACAACTCAGCCCCCAACACCCCATGACCAGGAGGCGTCGGGTTAGCCGAGGAGGACGGAGCTGCGTGGAGGAGTCAGGAGCTCGTGTGCGGATGGTTTAAGTCAAGATGCTTCTTAGAGTCGGGGACAGATAGAGAAGATTGCTCCAGTCCTGGGCGAGGTCCCGCTTGGGGATTTACTGGGAGCCCTCGGCACGTGGAGGTGTTCTAAGTCATGAGACTGGCCGAGTCCCAGCGGATCGATGTAAATGAAAGTGGGGAGGGGCCCATAGGCAGGGATGGGGGCGGGAGGAGAACCAGCAGAGCCTGGGTCCCGGGGACCTAGGGAGAAGAGGTTTCACAGAGACACCGATATCAAATGCTGGGTCCCGTGAGAACAGACAAGTGAACTTAGAAACGTGGCGGTCACTGGGGAGAGTCGCCGAGAAGAGTGAGTTTGCTGTGTTGGGGAGGGGCCAAAACCTTGAAGGGAGGGGGTCTCAGAGAGACTGGGAAGAGGAGAAAATGTCCAAGTCGAGCATCATAGTAATAATCGATTTAGGCCAAAATCTTGAGTGAATGCTGAAGCTCTGGAGTGTGAGATTGCCAGGAAACAGGATATCTCAGAGCATCACCCCAGTCCAAAAAAAAGGGGACTTTACAAAGGACAGCGAGGTCCCCAAATGATCTGGCATCGTGGGCGCATAGAGGAGGTCACACAGCCTCTCGTGTCTTTGCCCACATGCTCAGCCTGATACCCGAGGCCCTCATACAGACCCACCCGGGTGGGGGTGGCACTTTCAGCCAGACCACTGGCTGAAAAATCTCAGTAACATGAAGGATCAAAAAAAAAAGTATCAGGGAATTTATTCTTAAAGGATTAAACAGACAAGACCAAATGTTCACACAAACCTTGATTGGATCCTGTGTAGGGAAAAAAAATTCTGTAAAGGACATTGTTTGGACAGTTGGGAAGTGCAGGCGTGGACACTCGGCGGACTGTGTATCTGTTCAGCTTCCGTGTTCGTAGGAGGACCTCGAGGTGCTGCCTTGCTCCTAGGTGATGCCTTGATTTCTGCGCAGGGAAGGCGGGTCATGAGAGAGACGAGAAGACCGGTGGGAACAACTGGGGAAGCCAGAAGGGGGTGTGGATATCGTTATACAGGTCTTATAACTTTCTGTAGGTTTGAAGTATTTTAAAACAAAAGTCGGGGCGGATAAAGATTGCCGAGGGGAGAGATCTGGGAAGGGGAGGGCGGACACTTGTTTTACGGAGTTTAGCTATAAAGGGAGGGGGAGAAACTGAGCAGCAGCTGGAGACGGAGGGATGAGGGTTAGCGTGCCGATGGGCGTGCTCTATCCCGCGGGGAGGGGTGACCCGAGGATATAGGGGCAGGGGATGCTGAACGGTGGCCCCGCACTTCGGATCTAGGTGGAAGGCTGGCTTCGGGTTGGAGCAGGGCCAAGCCCCTGCAGCCCCGGGCAGCAGGTGGACATGGTGGGAGCTCATGGACCCTAGACTTCCGATGGCTTTTGTTTTCTTAAAAAAGTCGGAGGCAGAGTCAGCAGGAGAGTGTTAGGGGTGAGCTGTGGGAGGTTGGGGGATGGAGGAGCAAGCAGGAAGGTCATCTGTGCAGTGGGGGAGAGTATAGGCTGGGGCCATGTGGTAAATCTGGGGCCACATCTCCATCCTGTGTCACACAGGTATGCCACCACGCCGACTGCCAGCAGCTGCACCGCCGGGGACCCCTCAACCTCTGCGAGGCCTGTGACAGCAAGTTTCACAGCACTATGCAGTATGATGGACACGTCCGCTTTGACCTGCCCCCGCAAGGTGAGCACCGGTTGCGGGGCCCAACCTGGACCCTAGCGTTCCCAGGGTAGCCACAAACTCCCTGTCTGGGGGCACAGTGTCTTAGTAACTGTTGGAACTGTGACAGGGCCATCAGAAGGACAAGAGTCGGCTGAAATGAGGAAACCCAAGTATGTTTCAGTCCCTTTTGTTCTGCAAGTTTTTTAACAAGAGGCTTCAGAAAGGCTGATGAGCGATCTCTCCCAGTGTTTGCGGCTGCCGGACTTAAAAGCTGGGGACTGTGCCCCATCTTGAGAGCAGGCCTGTCTGTCCCAAGTGCCAGGTCTGCATCTCCCCCCCCCCCGCCGAGGCCCTGCCCCTGGCTTGGGGCCTGCATGGAGAGGCCCCTTTCTCCGTGTCCTCGGGGTTGGGGACTTCTGGGCAAATCCTCCAGCCTGGAGTAGAGGCAGCGGGGGTAGGAGTGGGGTTGGGATGGGCAGGTCAGAGGGACTTGTCGCAGGAAACAAGAAACCCCTCATGCTGAATAGGGAAATGGCCCAGGACCACAGCCAGCTGGCTGTGCTGAGGTGGCTTCCAGACACTGGGCCCGGAGAGAAATGCCAACCCTTTGTCTCCCCTTCTTAGCTGGTCAGAGGCACAAAAGGACTCTCCCTGTCTGCCAAGGCCCCCTGGGACTTTGGGTATGGTCACAGGGGTGGGGGTAGGGTGAGGCCTGAGAGAAAGAGCCATGGACTTTGACCCCTTTCCGCAGTAATCCCAGAGGCCGGCTTCTTTATCCCTATTTCACAGACAGGTAAACTGAGGCTGCAGGTGGATTTGTGTTGGGAGCGGGCATCACTTTGTGTCATCTCAGGGCTCTTGTGTCTTTTTGAATCTGGGAGTGAACAGATGACAAGCAGTGACCGAGCCCCTCCCCTCACAGAACCAAAAGGCCTTACTTAGCTAGTCTGAGGACAGGGTGCCCCAGGATTAGTAGCAGGCAGTGGCCCCTCCAGAGATGGCCATGTTGGAAGGCTAAGGAGGGACCAGGGAGGGAGCGGGCACAACCCCACCCCCCACTGTACTCCTAAGGCTCCGTCCTGGCCCGGAACGTGTCCACCCGGTCATGCCCCCCGCGCACCAGCCCTGCAGTGGGCTTGGAGGAGGAGGAGGAAAGCTGTATGGATGACAAAGGGTAGGTGAGGGGTAGGTGGGCAGAGCAGACACCTGAAGGCCCCAAGGCTGGGTCTCAGCTCAGAGGTGCAGGGACCAGAGGCCCTGTCTCTGCGGCTGCCCAATTCCTAGAGGAGGCCACCTAGCCTGGGCCAGCAGCCTCCGGGGCTTCTGGGATCAGGCACCACCTGACTAGGTACCACTGGGTGTGACTCCTGTGTTGGCCACCAGAGGGCGCACACCCCCTTGTGGGCCCTGGCCTGCGGGAGTGTGCCTGGGTTACCTGGTCACCTGGGGTGAGTGAGGGGTGGGTGGCCAGCCAGGGCCCGCTCAGATCCCACCCCGTTGAGGACACACCGTGCCTCCAGCCTCTGCCCTCACCGGCTTCCTGCAGGGACCGGAAGAGCACAGGTCTGAAACTCTCCAAGAAGAAAGCCAGGAGGAGACACACAGATGTAAGGAGCCCCAGGCTGGCAGAGGGGCCCCCTCTTTTCCATCCCCAAGGCTGGGCCTGTCTGCTCTGAACCCGGGATCAGGCGTGGGGCCTGATGTGTCCCTCCCTCGCCACCCTGCCCTGCAGCCCAGCACTGCCCACCTTAGCCAGGTGGGGTGGGGGACGTTCCAGGAGCTGCTCTCTCAGGCGGGACAGACACTGGGGGCCTCCCTGGGACTGTCCCCATGTTCACTCCCTGCTGTGGTCCCCATCGTGGACCCTAGGATGGGGAGGATGGGGGACAAGGGGTGCAGAGGCTGAGACCCGCGTCCTCTTAGGACCCCAGCAAGGAGTGCTTCACCCTGAAATTTGACCTGAGTGTGGACATCGAGACAGAGATCGTACCAGCTGTGAAGAAGAAGTCACTAGGGTAGGGCTTGGTGGCCTGGGTGCGGAAGTGGGCTGAGGGCAGGCGCGGCCTCCTGCAAATCTGACTGTGTCTGTGTGGTGACCATGTCCCCAACCTGTGGGGAGGTCCACCCACGTGGTATATACACCAGTGAGGGCACACGTGACAGGGCCCATGCACCTGTGCGTGTATTCCAGCCCTGTATGCGTGGTCCAGTCCCTGGGTGTGGACGGGCCCGTGACAGTGCGTGGACATGAGTGTGAGGGCCTGGGTGCGGTAGCTGGTGTGCAGATGCATGCAGGAGTGTGTGCACCTCTGTGGACAGGTGTGTGTGCACCCGCACGCATCTGTGTGTGTACCTGTGTGTGATCCCACAGGTGCCTCCCTTTTCCACTGGGAAGGGGGGACAGAGCTGGGGCCATGGATGGGATGGGGGTCCGTGTGACCGCCCCCTAACAGAGGCGCCTCCACCCCGGGGCAGGGAGGTGCTGCTGCCAATATTTGAAAGGAAGGGCATCGCACTGGGCAAGGTGGAGATCTACCTGGACCAGTCCAACACGCCCCTGTCCCTCACTTTCGAGGCCTACAGGTTTGGGGGACACTACCTGCGGGTCAAAGGTAAGCAGCTGGTGGGGTGGGCGGGGCCCGGCTGGGCCTTCCGGAGATGGGTGTGTCTTCCCAGGCTCAGATTCTTGTTGGCCGTGGCCCTGAGCAGGCTCATTACCCTACAGGTGTCTTTGCTGGGCAGTAGTGGGGGGGGCGGGCGGGGGAGGGGCTTGTAGGGCGGGGCTTCAGGGGAGGGCAGCGAGGGCTTGGTCGGATGGATCTTCGGGGGAGAGGGGACTGGGGCCACCTCCTCCGCTGGACCCCGTGTTGAGGGCCTCTCCTTGCCCCCTGATGCTGCCCCAGCCAAGCCGGGGGACGAGGGGAAGGCGGAGCAGGGGGTGAAGGACTGCAAGTCGCTTAGTCTGCCGATCCTGCGGCCAGCCGGGGCCGGGGCGCCTGCCCTGGAACGCGTAGACCCCCCGAATCGCAGGGAGAGCCTGGACATCCTGGTGAGGAGGCAGGGCTGGGGCAGGGCTGGGGACGGGGCAGGGCCGCAGAGGGGAGGTCAGCTGGGCCCCTCCCTGTTCCCTCTTGGGGCTTCAATCTCCCCTTCTGGAAAATGGGGTTGCTGTGAGAATAGGAGGCCCCCTCGAGATCCGACTGCACCCCAGTGTGATGGGTCTCATCTCTGAGAGTGTTCTAGTGCCCAGGGGGAGTGCGTGTGTGTGAGTGTGTGTGTGTGTGTGTGTAAGCAGACGTGTGGGGAGTGAGACTGTGCGTCACGGGCTATATGCATGCGTGTGCATTGTGGATCCACTTGGAGCTGTGCTTCCCAGTGCACCTGAGTGTGTGACTCTTTCTCCCCACCTGCTTCATGCTTGTGGCTGGGTGGCTGGGGGTGGTCCGGATGCATCTGTGTCTGGATATTATGGCCCCCAGAGCATGTGTGGGTCTCAGGAGGGGTGGCCTCCCAGGCTGGGCAGCAGAGACCCTCCCACCTCCCAGGCTGGCTTGAGGTCAAGGAAACCCACCCTGGGGTGGGGCTCTGGGGGCCAGAGTGAGCCTGGCTGGCCTTGACCAACCCTCCCTGACCAGGCCCCTGGCCGCCGACGAAAGAACATGTCCGAGTTCCTGGGGGAGACGAGCATCCCTGGGCAGGAGCCCCCCACCTCCTCCAGCTGCTCTCTGCCCGGGAGCAGCAGCGGTAGCAGCGACAGCTGGAAGAACCGAGCGGCCAGCCGCTTCAGCGGCTTCTTCAGCTCAGGCCCCAGCACCAGCGCCTTTGGCCGGGTAGGTGGTCCTGTGGGTCCTGGGGCAGGGCAGTTGGCTGGCCCTGACCTCTGACCTTAACCCTGGTCTCCTAGGAGGTGGACAAAATGGAGCAGCTGGAGGGCAAGCTGCACGCCTATGGCCTCTTCGGGCTGCCCAGGCTGCCCCGGAGGCTGCGCTTTGACCACGACTCGTGGGAGGAGGAGGGGGACGAGGAGGAGGATGAAGCCGACGCCTGCCTGAGGCTGGAGGACAGCTGGCGGGAGCTCATTGATGGGCATGAGGTGGGTGCCACCCGCGGCCCTCCCTTCTCCCTCCTCCCTGGGGAAACGGAGACGTTATTTTCCCACTTCATGGGGCTCTTCTGAGGACCCAGTGACAGGATGTTCCACAGGACAGCCCTGCCAGACTGCTGGCATCATTAACCCGCTTTGGGGAAACTGAGGCAAGGTGAAACTGCAGTGTGCCATTTAGCTGTTTTAGTGGCCCAGAATTTGGGGGACCTGCGTGTCTCCGCCGGGAAAAGCAGGTTACTTGCAAGGTTGCTCACCCTTCCCGTCCCTGAACACTCCGGGCTCCTGGCCGACCCCTGCCCTTCCCACAGAAGCTGACTCGGAGGCAGTGCCACCAGCAGGAGGCGGTGTGGGAGCTTCTGCACACGGAGGCCTCCTACGTTAAGAAACTGCGGGTGATCACCAACGTGAGTGTGGGGCCGCAGAGGCCCAGGGCCACCCGTCCGCCCCCATGGCCTCCTCCTGGCTACCCCCATCAGAGTTTAGGCCTTTGCAGAAGGAACAGGTGCCAGGCCACAAAGAGGGGACGTGAGAGAAGGGCCACACCCCGGGGAGGAGGTGACTCCCCTGTGCAGGGCACCTGGGAGGGGGCTTCAGGCAGGTGTGGTGGGCTGAGCTGAACTAACACAGGCTTCATCCTTTCGTTCAACGGCAATTCCTGAACACCTGCTGAGTGCCAGGTGTCCAGCAGCCCACACCCTAGGCATGGAGACAGTGTGTTGGCACTGGGGCGGGGAGATGTGCGGTATATAGGGACTTTGACCTGGGGGAGCACCTGGCCTGGTCTTGCGGGTTCAAGGAAGGCGCCCTCTGAGCTGAAACAGAGGCCGAGCCAGGGGAGAGGTGGAGGAGAGTGTTCCAGGCCTGGCCGCAGCCTTCGCTCTGTGGGGACCCTGGGGCCTAGGCCTTTTCTTGAAGAGTGAACCCTCTCTGCCCCAGGGTGCTTCAGAGCCTCCAGGGAGGGGTAAGGGGTAGAGGGGAGCCTAAGAATCTGAGGGGGGCGTCGGGACTGGGACCCCCCCAGCTGCAGCGCCCCTTACCCCCACAGCTGTTCCTGTGCTGCCTCCTGAACCTGCAAGAGTCTGGGCTGCTGTGTGAGGTGCGACGGGATCTGGGGCGGGGCACGATACCTGGCCCCGGGGATAGGGGAGGGGCTTAAGGACAGGGGTGGAGACGGATCGGGTGGGGCCGGAAGAGGGCGGTTTCCACAGGTGGAGTCGGCGAGGAGTGGGGCCTGGCTTCAGGGGGCGGGGATAGGGGAGGGGTTGAAGAAGAGGGCAAGGACGGGCAGGGGCGGGGCTGAGCGCACCTCCCGCCTCCCAGGTGGAAGCCGAGCGTCTGTTCAGCAACATCCCGGAGATCGCGCGGCTGCACCGCGGGCTGTGGGGCAGTGTGATGGCGCCGGTGCTGGAGAAGGCGCGGCGCACGCGGGCGCTGCTGCAGCCTGGGGACTTCCTCAAAGGCTTCAAGATGGTGCGTGCCGGGCCGCACACAGGCGGGGACAATGAGGCAGGGCTGGGGCTCCGATCCTATCCGCCTGTTTCCCCAGCCTCCCCCAGAGCAGTGGCCCTGCTCGACCCCTAGTGGTCAGAGGCAAAGATTTCCGAGTCGATCGCCCGGGTTTGAACCCCACCCGGCTATCTTCCCTTGCTACCTGGCCGAGGGTGGTCTCTTTCTCCAAGGCTCAGTTATCTCATGTGGAAAACAGGGCTAATAAGGTTTGCCACCCGCTGGGGTGGTCGCAAAAGTGCAGTACGGAAGAGCTTGTACAGGGCCCGGCCCACAGGTAGCGCAGGTAACCAGGTGTTCCTGTTCCGCCCTGCGCCAGTTCGGCTCCCTCTTCAAGCCCTACATACGATACTGCATGGAGGAGGAGAGCTGCATGGAGTACATGCGTGGCCTGCTGCGCGACAACGACCTCTTCCGGGCCTATGTCACGGTAAGGACAGGCCTGGCTGATGAGTAGGGCCACAGGGCGGTGGACCCACCCGGGCAGCAGGTGCATAGTGGGCGTGGCCTGGGACCTGGGGCGGGGCCTGCCCTGAGCCCCGCCCCTGCCTCCCGCCACAGTGGGCCGAGAAGCACCAGCAGTGCCAGCGGCTGAAGCTGAGCGACATGCTGGCCAAGCCCCACCAGCGGCTCACAAAGTACCCTCTGCTGCTCAAGTCGGTGCTGAGGAAGACTGACGAGCCGCGCGCCAAGGAGGCCGTCGTCACCATGGTAACCAGGGCGGCCAGTCGGGTCACCGTATGGCTCGCTGCCCCTCCCTGACTCTGGGCTTGAACCCGCCATCTCTCGCCCCCAGATCAACTCCGTGGAGCGCTTCATCCATCACGTGAACGCATGCATGCGGCAGCGACAGGAACGGCAGCGGCTGGCGGCAGTGGTGACCCGCATCGACGCCTACGAGGTGGTGGAGGGCAGCAACGACGAGGTGGACAAGGTGGGCGGCATGGCCCTGCTGGGAGGGATGAAGGGCCAAACTGGCAGACAGGGACTGCGCTGGAATCTCACTTGAGGACTCCTAGCTGGGATGGGGAGTCGTACCCTGACCTCTCCTACACCTACCTGTCCCCCACCCCCAGCTCCTGAAGGAATTTCTGCATCTGGATTTGACAGCGCCCATCCCTGGCGCCTCCCCTGAGGAGACACGGCAGCTGCTGCTGGAGGGAAGCCTGAGGATGAAGGAGGGGAAGGACAGCAAGGTAACTCGAGGGGCCACCCCACACCCAGGGTCCGTGTCCCATCCCCTCTTGCCCTGCAGGTTTGGACCACCCCTACCTAGGCATCTCCTGGACCCTAGTCACTGGTTTGTATCTGCCAAGTTAGTCAGGTGGCTGCTCAAGAACTAGTGCCCTTGTCATGTGCTCTACAGTAACCCCCCCAAATAAATACATAAAATAAAGTAAAATCCAAAAAGAACTAGTGACCTTGTGCTCATATGAGGGATGATTATTTGCCTGGTGCTTACTCTTTACAAATGCAGCAGCATCGCAGCCCACAGTGCCAGCCGTGCCCATGTGGTGCCACATGAGTCCTGGTGGGAGGAAGAGGGCACGTTCCACGAGCAGGCCGGGGACAGCCCAGACCCTTTCTAGAGCTTTTAATTCTTCAGGTGCTGTGTAACCCAGTGTCTGCAAATCATATTTTAAAATGACTTCCCTTTTCCTCTTTATCGTCAACTTTTATTTATTTTATTTATTTTTTACTTTTTAGACGAGGCAACCCTTGGCTGACCTCACAGATTGTAAGGACCTTGTCAGCTTACAATCCCTTATTTTTTTATTTTTTACTCCTACAGCACCTGATCTTCCTAGGCGGGCTCCCATCCAAGTACTAACCAGACCCGACCCTGCTTAGCTTCCGAGATCAGATGGGTTTGGGCTTGTTCAGGGTAGCTTGGCCGTAGACTATTGTCAGCTTTTAATTGACATAAATCACAAGTGTGTAGCTCGATGAAGGAAAACCATCTTTCTCTTCGTTTTAATTTTCCTCTCAGGTTCATGTGGGGGTGGAGCAGGGGAGGTGTTTGACAAAGTCTGAGTACCCCAAGGAGAGGGTATTACAGCAGACAGACAGCGGTCCCTGCCTAAGGCCCCAGGACTCTGGCCCTGACCCCCGGCCTGTCCTCCTCTCCCTGCCACCCTAGATGGACGTGTACTGTTTCCTCTTCACGGACCTGCTCTTGGTGACCAAGGCAGTGAAGAAGGCTGAAAGGACCAAAGTCATCAGGCCACCACTGCTGGTGGACAAGATCGTGTGCCGGGAGCTGCGGGACCCTGGTGAGGAGTCGGGCACCCCCTGCTCCTGGGGAAATGCTGTGATGGACAGGGGCCAGGGTCCTAGCTGACACTGATTTGAGCTCTTCCTAACCAGGCTCCTTCCTCCTCATCTACCTGAATGAGTTCCACAGTGCCGTGGGGGCCTACACATTCCAGGCCAGCGGCCAGGCGCTGTGTCGTGGCTGGGTGGACGCCATTTACAATGCCCAGGTGAGCGCAGAGTGGTGTGCCCGCGGGCAGGGCCACCTGGTGAGGGCTGCTGCTCACAGCCCATTCTGCCCCTGTGCACTGCCGCCCCCACCTGCAGAACCAGCTGCAGCAGCTGCGTGCGCAGGAGCACCCAGGCAGCCAGCAGCACCTGCAGAGCCTGGAAGAAGAGGAGGATGAGCAGGAGGAGGATGAGGAGGAGGACGAGGAAGAGGAAGGTGGGGAGAGTAGCACTTCGGCTGCCAGCTCACCCACCATTCTGCGGAAAAGCAGCAACAGCCTGGACTCGCAGCACTGGTATGCTTGTCCGAGGCCACCCAGCAGGCCAGGGCGGGGCAGGCACTCCAGCCCAGGACTCCCAACCCCCAGGCCACGGACACTGGGCAGGGCCCACCCATGACCCCTTCCTCTGAATGGCTTTGTGTTGTGAATCCAGTAGGGGGTAGGGGTGGATTCTGTCTCTCACCGGAGTCCAGACGGTGATGGTGAATGATTTTAAACTTGACCGCCAACTCTGATTCATTAGTAGCTGCCCGGAGCTGAGCTAAGAGGGAGGACTCTTAGATTGTCTCCAGCAGGAAAGAGCTCTCTCTGTGCTGGTGACAGACGCCATTAACGTCTGTGTTGTGGGCACAGGGGTTGGCAGATCGAGTGCGAGTGCCACACGTTTGCCGTCTCAGCTTCGAGAAGGCAGAGGCTGTAGACCCACGGTGCTCAGCATGAGGCCTGCACCAGGCCAGCTCGGTTTCCTTTGCCTGGCCTGACTCTGTCCTCCCGGCCCCACAGTGCCTCAGACGGCTCCACGGAGACCCTGGCCATGGTCGTGGTGGAGCCTGGGGAGACACTGTCCTCTCCTGAGTTCGAGGGTGGCCCCTTCAGCTCCCAGTCGGATGAGACCTCTCTCAGTACCACTGCCTCTTCCGTCACGCCCACCAGTGAGCTGCTGCCCCTGGGCCCAGTGGGCGGCCGCTCCTGCTCCACGGACTCCGCCTATGGCACCCTCTCCCCCACCTCCTTGCAAGACTTTGTGACCCCGGCCCCTGTGACAGAGCCAGCGCCCCAGCCCCCAGAGTTACCACAAGCCCCTTCACCCCCACCCTCGCCTCGCCTCCGCCGCCGCACCCCTGTCCAGCTGCTGCCCCGTCTGCCCCACCTGCTCAAGTCCAAATCCGAGGCCAGCCTCCTTCAGCTGCTGTCAGGGACCACCACCCGTGGAGCGCCCCCAGCCCCCAGCCGCAGCCTATCGGAACTCTGTTTGGCCGCTACAGTCTCTGGCATTAGGACTCGGAGCTCCCCTCAGGAAGCTGGGCTCAGCTGGAATTACAGGGGGTCGCCAGTCCCTGGCAGTGGCCCCGAATTATCAGAGATGGGAGGCAGAACCAACTGCCTGGCTGGGGAGTCTGAACAACCCTCCAGGAGGAGCAGAGAGCTGCTCTTGGGGGCCTTGCCCCGGGTGCAGCCTGAGCCCCCACCAGGGATCTCTGCCCAGCACAGGAAGCTGACGCTGGCCCAGCTCTACCGAATCAGGACCACCCTGCTGCTTAGCTCCACGCTCACTGCCTCGTGAGTGGCCCAACTGGGGTAGAGGGCAGGTGGCCCAGCGTGCTGACATTGGGGGCACTGTCATGCTGGGAGCAGATGGCATTCGGGGATGTGGATGGGAGAGGGAGCCTGAGGCCTGCCCCCAGGGCCTGGGTGCCTGTGGTGAGCAGCGGTGAAGGGACCTAAGGATTCCAGTGGGGAGGAGAGGGTGGCCAGAGCCCCTCTGAGTGGCATCAGCCAAGGAAGGACTGTCTCTCCCCTCCCCTTCCCTGCAGAGAGGTCTGAGCAGAGGGAGGCCCCCAAGGGTGCCACTGACCACAGGACAGCAGACAGCATGCCTCCCGGGGTGTGCTGGCCCCTGTTCCAGCTACTGCCTTGTGTATACACAAGCCGGAGTGCCAGGCAGGACCCCGGCCACCGCCCCGGGCCCATTTGCACTTTGCCAGACTGGATGGGAGTGGAGAAGGGCTTGGCAGAGCCCCAGACCCAGGCTGCAGTACCCCTCAGGACCGCCCTGCCCCCGCCCCCGCCCCCACGGTCGCTACCTTCACTAACCTCCCTGCCACCCACACCTGCTGCTCCCCGAGGTCACCAGCTCCAGTCCCCTGGGTTGGTCTCCAGGGCAGCCCACCTCTACCCTCCTCTGACCCCAAATGGGACATCCCCCTGTCCTCACCCCACTTCTCTCCTTCCCAGTTCCACTGGCCACCCCAGGCTTGGGTTGGGCTCTGTGTAAAGTTGCGTATTTATTGAGCTTTTGATTTTTTTATATAAAGACTTGTATATACTGCACTGGAAAGAGTCCTTGGCTTTGGAATCACCCCGTTTGGGATTCACAGGCACTTGCGCTCCTGTCCCCCTCCATCTGTGGTGGGGCATGGCTGGAAGAGACCCTGGGAAGCAGAAGTGAATTCAAGGGGCAGAGGTCACCAGACCAGCACCCCAAGATCAACCCCTGTCCCATAGCCAGCACTTCGCCATTGGAGCCCCCACGATTACCTCTCCCCAGAGTGCCTCAGAGGGCTCTGCGCCCCCGGCCACCCCATGGACTTTTGCCAGGGCGGGCGGCATGTCTCAGGTTCTACTGGGAGTGCTCCCTAGGACTGCCCTGGGGGGGCCTGTACCCACAAGCGCATAGTATCTGGGGAGGGTGGGTCTCCCGCCTGGCAGTGAGGCCCAGAGGGAGGGAAGTCACTTCACTTGGAAGTGGCGGTCTTAGAACCCAGGCGTGGGAACCGCCGGCCCCCTGCCCTGTGCGCCCCTTGTTACCTGAAGGCCGCCCCGCCCCAGGTGAGCTCAGGTGGGAGGGGCGTGGTGGCCTGCGGGCTCCGTTGCGGGGAACCCCCCCCCGCGGGCCCCGCCCCAGCGCTCACCTCGGAGGCGGGGTCACCGGTGCGGCGCGGGGCGGGCCTTGCGGCGACTGGCTGGGCGCTGGGCCGGAACCGTGGCGGGCAGAGCGGGCGGAGCGGGGAAGCCCCTAGCCGCGCACGCTGGCTCCGTGGGCCCGTCCCGTCGGCGGGCCCAGAGCGGCGGCGCCAGCGCCATGGAGCGGCAGCCGGGGGCCCGCGCGGCGGCGGTGGTGGCGGCGGTGAGCGGGGACATGGGGAGCGGCCGGGAACCTCGCCTGGGCCTGGGTCCCCTATGCAGCGAAGAAGGGGGCCCTCGGCCAGTCTCTGCTCCCTGCCTCGCTGGAGGTTGGGCCGGCCCTCCCGCTTCCGACCTAGTTAGAGGTTCAGCCGGGGCGGGGCCCATCCGCTGGGAGGAAGCATCCTCCCAGGCGCACGAAAGGTCTGGGGGCCCCGGGGCAGAGAAAGATCAGGGTCCCCCCACCACCCTAGGAAGAGCGCAGGTGGGGGTGGGGCCGCCTGATTCTGCCCCCAGGGGAGCTGTGAGAGGGGCTGGCAGGAGATGGTGTGGGTCAAGACGCTGCTGCTTCCAAGCCTGGCCGGTGCACTGGGGGCAAGGAAGTGAGTCTCACCTCACCACCCTTCTGCTCAAGAACCCAAGAAGGGGGCTGCTCTGAGGGCAGATGTTGGGGCTTCTGAAGTTGAGACTGGGCAGCCCAAGGCCCGGAACGGGGCAGCCCTGCCGATAGCCAGCAGCCCCTGTCCCCCAGGCTCTCCTCCTCGTGGTGCCGGGCACCCAGGGCGGCACTCCCAGCCTCAGGTGTGACTGCGCCCGCAACTCGCAGAAGAGGAGTGGCCTTTTCTGTTGCAGGGGCTGTCCGGCAGGTGAGTGGCTGAGGAGGTGTGTGGGGAGAAGTGAGGACAGACCTGGGGGGGAGTCAGGCAGGGGTGGGGAGAGGTGGCAGGCAGGCCAGGGATGGGGTGAGCGGATGCTGGGAGAGAAATGGGGAGCCAGAGATGGGAAGGGTGGGAGAGGCAGATGGAGGCCCTTGTTGGCCATCTGAGCCGTCTGGGTTCTACAGGGCATTACCTGGCGGGCCCCTGCACAAAGCCTTGTGGCAACATCACCTGCCTTCCGTGCCCCCCGGGGACCTTCCTGGCCAGGGAGAACCACCACGAGACCAGCTGTGCCCGCTGCCTGGCCTGTGATGAGCAGGGTGAGGGGCTGCCCAGTCAGTGCTCAGTGGGGACAGGAGTGGCCAGGGGCTTTCTGAAGGAAGTGGCTGGCTTGGGCCCCACCTCTGGGTTTGAGAGCCCTGCGTCCACCCGTGTCAGCCCCCTCCACCTGGATCCTGCTTCAGGACGCCTTTGCATTCCCTCTTCCTAGTGACTTTCCTGTCTCGGAACACCGCTCTCTGATCGGCCATGCTTCTCTCTCTTTTGAGCTACCCTTGTCTCCGTTCTTTGGGGGGAGGGGAGTCTGCCCTACCTCTCCATAGGGTCTCTGCCCCTAACGGCCTCTGCTCTGCCCATGTCCCTGCATCCCCCACCAGCTTCCCAGGTGGCCCTGGAGAACTGCTCAGCACTGGCAGACACCCACTGCGGCTGCAAGCCAGGCTGGTTCATGGACTGCTTGGTCCCGCAGTGCATCGGCAACTCCCCCTTCCACTGCCACCCATGCCTAGACTGCGGGGCCCTGCACCGCCACATGTGGGTGACTTGTGAGTACCCCTGATACAGACGCTCTACCCCCGCCCCCCTCTCTGCTTCCTTCTCTTCCATCTTGACCCACACCATCTCTTGGGCTGCAGGTTCCAGCAGAGACACCGACTGTGGGACCTGTCTGCCTGGCTTCTATGAATATGGCAACAGCTGTGTGTCCTGCCCCACGTAACTTCCTGGCTGCCCTGGGCTGGGGGAAGGGAGACTGGGAGCAGAGTGGGGGTCCAGGGGCAGGGAGGAAGGAGCTTGGCCCTATGGTGGGTGGGCCCCGCTTCAGGCAAACATTGTATAGCGGAGAGAAATCCGGATTCACTTCTGCCTGATAAATAAGGATCCTTCAGTAATCCTTCCAGGTGTGCACTAAAATAGGCTGTGTCACTTACGGAGAGAGTCACACTGATATAGTTTCAAAACTTGGGCTGAGATTCAGGACTTGCCACTTATTCTCTGGGGGATCTTGGGCAAGTTATTTCACCACTCTGATCTGTGGCTTCCCCATCTGAACATAGGGACGTTAGTAGGGCCACCCCGGAGCATCTACCATTTCCAGACACTTTTCCAGGTGCTAGGGATACCACAGGGAACAAAACAGGCAAATCCCAGTCCTTATGGAGTTGACATTCTAGTGCCCCTCAACCTGGTCCAGAAGCAGTTCGATGAAGAGTGGTGTTGATATTGTTACTGGGGACACAAAAGTGATATTTCAGCAGTACTTTGAGAACATCCTTGGATAGAGCGAAGCTCCAGGGGAAGAGGCATGACGGGGGAGGAAGGGCCTTCAGGATGGAGACACTGTCAGGCAGTCCTGGGTAACCCTTCCGGTGCGTAGGCCCTCACCCCGCATCCAAGCCCTCCCCTTGCAGGAGCACCCTCTGGAGCTGTCCTGAGCCCTGTGCGGCTGTCTGTGGCTGGAGGCAGAGTAGGTGGCGTGCTCGGGACACAAGTGGGTGAGCTGGGATGGGCCAAGGGGAGGTCAGGGAGTGACCGCCACCCACCAGCTGCTCTTTCAGTGTTCTGGGTCCAGGTGCTCCTGGCAGGCCTGGTGGTCCCACTCCTTCTTGGTGCTACCCTGACCTATGTATATCGCCACTGCCAGCCCTGCAAGACCACGGTTCCCGGTGAGTGTGCGCGCGCACACACGCACTCCTAGGGGCCTGGGGTCAGGCTGGGTAGCCCAGAGCCCACTCAGCCTCGATGCAGGGAGGGAAACTGAGGGAGGGAGTGCTGGTGTGTGTGTGTGTGTGTGTGTGCGTGCAGAGAAACCCAGGAGGGGCTGGACCAGCACCCAGGTCCAGGAGCCCTGACTGGTTGCTGGTTAGACTCTCGTCTCTCTCAGCAGATGGAGCTGGGATGGACGCCCTGAACCCCCCGCCGGTAAGAGTCTCAATAATGTTCTGGAACTAGGCGAGCAAGCCCTAGGCCTCACCCTTCTGGAGCTGAGAGGTTGGGCCTTCTTATAACTCATGGTCCCCAGGGTGTGTCACAGTGGCTGGAACAGAGTAGACTTGAGGAACCCACGTGCAAAGTTAGCAGTGAGTCAGAGCAGCACAGTGCCTGTCCCCAAGTAGCTGGCAGTCCGTTGGGGTCCAGACAAGTAAACGGGAGCTAACAGTTCGGTGGATGAGTGTCCTTATGGTGCGGGCAGGGGCAGGGTACTTCAGGCAGAGGACATAGCTCTTCCAATGGCCAGGCGAGAAAGCATGGCCGACCTGAGGGAGACGGCCGTGGGCGATGTTTGCTGGTGAGAGACCCCAGCCGAGGGGCCTTACTAGGTAGGCAGGGCTGACCTAGGTCCTCTTGTGGCTTCCAGGCCACCCACCTCTCACCCCCAGACTGTGCCCACACCCTTCTGGTGCCACCCAGCATCAGTGAGAAGGTCTGCACTGTCCAGTTGGTAGGCAACAGCTGGACCTCTGGCTCCCCCCAGACCCAGGAAGCGACCTGCCCGGAGGTGCCATGGTCCTGGGACCAGCTGCCCAGCAGAGCTCTTGGTAAGGGACCTCAGTGGCCTGAGAGCTGACTGCATTGTCCTAAGTCCCAGGTGAAAAGCTATGGTTTCCTGAGGTGCCACTTGCCCACTTCCCCTCTCCTAAGGGACCTGGTGGACCTCCCTGCCTGGGTACCAGGCCCTGCCCCTTGGCTACAGCCCAAATTCCCACTGGCTCTCTCTGGCCTGCCCCAGGCCTGCCGATGCCACCTGCGCCTTCACCAGCAGCCCTGGCCTCGCTCCAGCCAGGCCCGCAGCTCTACGACGTGATGGACGCGGTGCCCGTGCGGCGCTGGAAGGAGTTCGTGCGCACTCTGGGGCTGCGCGAGGCCGAGATCGAGGCCGTGGAGGTGGAGGTCGGCCGCTTCCGCGACCAGCAGTACGAGATGCTCAAGCGCTGGCGCCAGCAGCAGCCCGCGGGCCTGGGCGCCATCTACGCGGCCCTGGAGCGCATGGGACTGGATGGCTGCGCGGAAGATCTGCGCAACCGCCTTCAGCGTGGCTCATGACGCGGGGCCCACCTGCCAACTGGGGGCTCGGGGGGCCCTCGCAGAAGCCCTAAGTACCGTTACTTATGCGTGTAGACATTTTATGTCACTTATTAAGGTTCTGGCACGGCCCCGCATAGAGGCGCCAGCCGGCCTCTCCCTGCACACCCCCAGGGTTCTACGTAAGGCAAAGAAGCATAAAGGAACATCGGGCGGGGGTCAAGAGACTGCGCCGCTGTTTCTCGGCCTGAGTTTGGCTGGGGCCTTGGTATTAAATCTGTGAAGAAAAGCTGCTTGGTGTTTCCGCAGGGCCGGGGTGTTAAGTGGCCTGGGCTTAGTTTCCTGGAG
Source organism: Pteropus vampyrus (assembly GCF_000151845.1). Lineage (NCBI taxonomy): Eukaryota > Metazoa > Chordata > Mammalia > Chiroptera > Pteropodidae > Pteropus > Pteropus vampyrus. Next base: position 1,927,241 of record NW_011888923.1, read on the forward strand.
GCGTCGAAAGGGCCGGAAGTCTTGCCGCCCGGGTTATGGGACCCACGGTGGGGACCAGAGTGGCCCTGAGCGCCCAAGCCCGCCCCTCCCACTCCGCTGTGGCTCAGTCACCCCCGAGAGGGAGAGGAAGTCGGCTACCGCGAGCTAGAGTGAACTAGAGTGAACGTAAGCCCCAGGCGGCTTTGAGAGCTTTAATGGGAGTGCGCGACGGCGGGACGGGGGAGGCGGCGGGGGAAGACAGGTTCGGGGCCCCCGGTGCTCCACTCACTCCAGCAGGGCAGTGACAGGGTCCAGGGAGCTCGGGGCCTGGCTGGGACGGCGCGCAGACACCACTGGAGGGAGGTGGAGGCAGAGGTGGGGGCCCAGGAACGGCAACTCCGTCCCGACGGGCAGTTTGCAGTTTTCGTCGTTTCTGGTAAACAAATGACTGAGAGGAAACCCTCGGCGGGGATGGGAAATGCGGCTGGGGCTGAGCCGGGCGCATATCTGGGTCAGGGAGGGAGGAAAACCCCTTCCCCGAGCGCGGGGCCTGCCTCCGCCCAGGATGCGCCAGCGACGCGGGTTCCGGGGTGCGGGGGAGGGGGCTGCAGTTCAGCGTACGCCCCAAGGGAAAACAAAGCCACCACCCACGGGCCTAGGAACAGCTCTGCACAAGCTGACATTAAATGGACATGCAAATGTATGTAAATAGGCATGCAAATAAGCAGCATCTTTTGCGTCAACGACTTGGGCACTTTTTCTGGGCGACTGCAGCGGTGGGCGAGCTTCAGCGGCGCACGGGCTGGGGATGCGAGGGCCAGGGTGGGGGTCAGGGAGGGGATCCAGCGCGGGAGGGGTGGGCGGAGCGGCCCTTCTGTCCGGGTCCGACAGGCCAGGGCGGGGGTTGTCCCCTACCACCCGGAACTCGCGAGCATGCCGACAGGAAAGCTGCTTCTAGTACTTAGCGATGTCCCCCTTCTTCAGGATGATCTGTCGCTGCCAGGGCGCCAGCTTGGTCTCGTCGTAGCCCAGCGTCCGCAGTTTCTCGGACTGCTCTTTTTCCCGCTGCATCTCCTCCTGTTTCTGTCGCTCCGCCTCTTTCCTAGGCATGGAGTGGGGGCAAAACCACAAGC
>NW_011888923.1:1929517-1933413 GCF_000151845.1 Pteropus vampyrus
GGACTCCCAACTCACCTCTCCTCTTCTAGCTTCTTCCGCAGGAGGTCCCGCCTCCAGGCAGGCATGCTGGCCAGCCGGGCCTCCTCCTCCTCCTCCTGAAACACAAGCACAAAGCTTTAGGGTCAGTGTGGACTGGGAGGTAGGGAGCCAAAGGGGGTGTACCCCCAACCTGGGGCACCTGCTTAAGTCAAGGACAATGGCACACAGATAGGGTTGCAGGAAGAGACTCTTTTGATGTCATTCTACAGGGCAAATGGATGAAGGTATCTGGCCACAGCTCCCTTGGAGGAGGCCTCCTGTCCTCCCACCCAATAAAAGGCCCGTGTCCGAGGTGGCGCCAGGGAAGTCAGAGCAGAGAATGAGATTCTCCATAGAGGCAGGTGGACGATGGCTCCAGGCCTGTGACCCAGAATCTTTGGGCGGATCCATACTTGGGCCCCCCCAGGCTCTGCCAGCTTAGAGTGGCTCAGGCTGCCCCCTGGTTCCACTGTGACTTTCTGGTCCACGCCTGTCCTATTCCCAAACGGAGTAGATACCAGCTCTACAACTGTGCGCTGCTGTGACATTTGTGTGTGGGGGGAGGGCATCCAACACAGGCAGCTTACAGCAAAGAGTTTTATTACTTTCATGTTACAGCGGAGAACATGTCACACAGAACACTGCACACGTGGCTCCCGTGACCTCGGCCAAAGAGGTAGCTGTGAACTCCAGTTAAAAAAACAAAGAGAGAAAGAGAACCACAGAGCCCCAAGGGGGACCCACAGTCCCTCCTCAGAGGGGCTGCTCCTTCCACCTGGCTCCACGAAGAGCCAGGCAAGGCTGCGTAGGGCCAGAGGGGGACCCCTGGTTTGCCCTGTGCAATGCCCAGCCTATTCCATCCAGCTCCCACATCCGCTATGATGGGACCTCAAAGACTGAGGCAGCCTGGTCCTGGCATTCTGGGTTTTCCAAGGCCACCGTCCTGGGTTCTTCCTGCCCGCTTCTGGCGTCTGGAGGGCATCAGACAGGCGTCCAGGCCCGGGTTAAGATGCTTGAGGGTAAATTCCGAATTCTGCTGCTCAGATGTCAAAAAGCTCTGCCTCCTTCTCCTTCCAGAAGGAGAAGCTGCGGTCGATGTAGCGGCAGATGTCCTCATTGCTGAACTCACCCATCTCAGACACCAGCTCCAGGGGGTCTTCAGCGGGAGTTTGGGAAGTAGGAGGGTTCAAGGTGGGGGGAGGCGCAGCTGGCGGGGGTGTGGGCGGGGGCTGCGGCGCAGGGACGGGGGCCTCGGGCTGCCCCTCTGGCCAGTCCTGCGTCTGAGCCGCAGCGGCCGCTGGCTCCCTCTCCTCCTCCTCCTCTTTCTCCTCTCGCTCCTTCTCGGCCTCTTCCTCCCAAGCCGGATTAGCCTCTGGGCCGTCTCCGAAGAATTGGCGCCTGAGGTCCTCAAAGCCGTCGCTCCAGCCACGCCGGCCGGCCTCGACCTCCTCGAGCACCACGCGGTGGAAGAGGCGGATGAGCTCCCACGGGTGGCTGCCCAGCCGGTCGAACATCTCGTAACACAGCAGGTGGCGGAATTTGCGCTCTTCGCGGCTCAGGCCCATCTCGAGCAGCTGGAAGTAGCCCAGCATGAAGAGGTCGAGCGTGAGGCTGTCGTAGCGCCGGGGCGCGCCGCCGTCCAGGGGAGGTAGGAAGTGCTCAGGCCAGTACAGGCCGTGCGCCAGGCCCGGGCCGCGGGGCTGGTGCGCGGGCACCTGCCGCAGCAGGCTCCGCCAGTGGCCCAGCAGCTTACCCACCACCTGCCGCTGCTTCAGCAGGCGGAGCAGCCGCTCGTCGGGACCGTCACCCTCTAGCGGCTGGGGAACGTCTGTCGCCTCTGGGAACTCAGGGGCAGGCCCGGCGCCCGCGGCCACCACGCGGGGCAGTAGTCTGCGCAGGCGCGCCTGAGCCCTGCGCCCGGGGCCGCGGAAAGTCCACTTGCGCCAGTGCTCCAGGAAGAGGTAGACGATGCGCTCCTTGCGCATGTCAATGTAGTCCTGGACGCCGAGCAGCTCCGTGGGGAATGGCGGCCTGCGCGCCAGCTGCTCCGGCTCGGGTAGCGCCGCCTGGCGGCCTGGCGCCTCGGTCGCGCCCAGGGCGCCTAGAGGCTCCCCTGCGAGCCACGGGCCGTTGGTGGCGGTGGCGGTCGGCTCACCGGGGCCAGCCTCCACATAGTCCTCCTCGAGGATGGGCGCACGGCCTGGGGCGCCGGCGGGAAGCGAGAGCTTGCGGCGCGGGCCGGGCGGGGGCGGGGGCGCGGAGCCCTGGGCGCGCAGCTCGTAGGCGGCGCGGAGGTGCTGCACCGAGACGCCACATTCGAGGATCTCGCGCGCCACGGCCTCACGGCACCAGCTGAGCGAGTGAGAGCGGCCCAGGCAGAGCGGACCCGGACGCCAGGGCGCGTCGGGCAGCGGCGCCAGCGGCTGGCCGGTGTCGGCAGCCAGCAGCTCGGCCAGGTGCGCAGGCCGGCCGCCCAGAGTGGCCAGCAGCGTGGCCATGCTCTTGAGCAGCGTGGAGATCTTACTGCACCAGGCGGGCAGGCTGGCGGCGCGGCCGTGCATGCGGCGTGGGTCGACGGTGAAGCGCGGGGCCGACAGAGCAGCGGAGATGGGCAGCAGCTGCTCCAGCTCCAGCTCCAGCTGCTCCAGGCGCGCCTCCAGCTTCTGTGCTTTGTGCAGCACCTGTAGGTTCTCAATTTGCTGCTCGATGCGGAGGATGTCAGCCTCGGTCATGAGCTCGCCGAAGGGCCCAAGGATGCCGTTGTGCTCGCGGGAGTACCTCCAGCCCTCGCGGGGGTAGCAGCACGAGCTGGCCGCAGTCAGCTAAGGCGGGGAAGACAAGAGAGGGGAGGGAGGCGGGTCTCCCTCTGGCCCGGCTCCCGCGGCGGCCGCCGGGGGGCGCCCTTTGCATGTCCCAGGTGGTGTAATGGCTCCGCGGGGCTGAGTTTGCAGGGACCAGCCGCGCCTGGCCGGCGGGCGATCACGCTGAGACGAAGCTTCGGCCCAGGCCGCCGCTCCGGGCTCTGGGCAGTGTCCACTTTGGTCGTTGGTGAGGACACAGCCGGTCGTTGGGAACTCTTGCAGAGGCAGGGCGGGTAGACGGGGGCTTCTCGCCTGGTTTGGTTGCTCATTACACCACCGAAGAACATGCAAAAGGCATCGAAGCTTTGACGAACATGGCGGCCCTCTCCTACCTCATTTAAGGTCTGCGATTTTGAAGCCAAATCTCAGCGAGGCCTCTCCTCGCCCCAGACTGATGGGCGCCCCTCAAGCTCCCCTGTGGCCCAATCCCTCTCTGCCCACCATGTCAGTGTTTTCGTGCTGAAGGAGAGGAGCTTAAAGAGGCCGAAGCCGTGGCTTCCAATCCTACCCCCCACCCCCTCACCTCTGGAATAAGAAGAAGACCGTTTAGAGAGCTAGGCTCGCCAGGCTCTTCTTACAATCTTATTCCTCAATTTGATTCACCTCTAAGTTGCTACTTTAGTGCCAGGGTTTTCCAGCTTCCGCACAGGCTTGGCAATTCATCCTGACCCACCACAGTCCCCACATACAAACACCAGATGCCACTTCCCAGCTTAAGCCCCGTCCCAGGCTCCCCACTGCTCCAAGAGGAAGTCCATTTCCTTCAAGGCCAGGCTATGATCTGACCCCTACTGAGCTCTGCAGCTCCACCCCTCCCATAGGAGTCACAAAGCCACACCCACTCTGGCTCCCATACCTTCCCTGTCCTGCCTGCTTGTCCTTTGTCCGCCTCTTCCCCATCACCTCTTGCTCATCTTCCAAGTCTACCTTAGACCTCACTGTCTCCTTCCCTAACACAGCCCCCAGCCCAAAGAGGATGGTGGGCTTAGGGCTGCTCCAGTCCGCTGCGTGCCTCAC
>NW_011888923.1:1934918-1940039 GCF_000151845.1 Pteropus vampyrus
ACTGACTGCTCAGCTCCAAAACACTACCTGGGACCAGCCCCCCGACCTTTGTTCCGGGTTCCCTGGCTCAGTCTGCCAGGGTGGAGTCTCCCTTCGGCCTTCTCTCTACATCAGCAAAGCCCAGTGACCCTTGGACTGAGTCACTTGAGCTTCTAGGGCTATTCGAACTAGGGACCCTGGGCACTACAAGCTAGCCAGTCCCCTCCCCCCTAAAAACCCACGGACAGATGCACATGCGGACACACTGGTTGCAAGCCCGGAGCACACTTATGGCAAAGCACTGCTCTGCTCTGCGGGACCCAGGACAGATGAGCCCTTACTAAGGATATGGGGTGGGGGCACCGTGGGAGGGCCACGGCAGAGGTAACATGCAAATGCCTGAAGCAGAGTTTGCATTTTTCAACTAGGCCAGCGGAGGTGACTGGGGTTTGGGGCGGGTTGTCTTTAGAGCCCGAGGATGGAGTGAGGGGGACAAAACAAGCAGCCAGCCCCTGGGTTCCCCAGGCTGGGGATCCCAGAGCAGTAGAAGGAGGAAGGAACCATTAGCTGGATGCAGAGTTCATGCACGCAGGTGCGGTGGGGCTGAGAGGGTCAGTGTGGGGTGGGAGGCCCCGCCTGCGGCATCCAGGACCCTCCGCCTGATGGCCCCTGGCCCTTCCCCTTTCCTGAGCTCGCCTCATCCCCACCCTGCGCCTCAGCCAGGAGCCGCGCACGCAGCTACTCACTCTTCCTGTGCCTCAGGACTCTCACTTCTAGGGACGGAAAGGAGAGAAGTGACAGTGGAGTTAAGAGACGGAGGGGGCCAGGGTCAGGCCAGGCCAGCGGGGACAGCGTGAGAGGGCCAGGAAGGACAGGAGGAGGGGAGCGAGATGTGCAGAGGAGGGGGAAGAGGGGAGGAGGAACTTTCCAGCCCATCTGACCCTGGCTCAGGCTGCTCTGGGGTTCCACAAGGATGGACTGCCCACCTCCCAGCTTTGCTGCTGCCCCTGAGGGCTGAACTGGACCCCCTAACAAGGGCCTCGATCTTGGCATCGGGTTGGGATAGGGCACCCATTCCAAGCTCTGCTGAGAAAGGGTGTCTGGAGAAGCTGGGAGTCTGTTTCGATTCTGTTCCTAGCTTCAGCCTTGCTCCAGGGAAGACGCTGACCCCAAAGCTGGGGGCCTTTCTGGAGGCTCGGCTGGCGGTAGACATGCTGCCATGGGCTCTGGTCTTCAGGGCATGGAGGTCCCTAGGTACCCGAGGGAGCCCGGCTGACCCTACCCTGGACCCTGCCCTGCCCCTCCACTCCTAGTCAGGGATATGAAGCTTTGGGCGGTGCCACTGAGCATGGTTCTCACAATGAATGTATAGACGCCCCCTGCCAGGCTGGGGTAGGAGCATGAGCACCCAGGCCCCACCACCTTCCTGGGACTTCCAGAAACCGCGAAGGGCAGGAGCCTGCCCCGTATTACAGAAGAGAAGCCCAGGAATCTTGGTCACCAGTCTAGCTCTTAAAAAAGGATGCCCCAGAAAGCCACCAGGAGGGGCAAGGCACGATGGGTCACTGGCTTTGCCCTCATAGCCAGGCCCTGGGGCCCCTGGGGGAGATTTGGCTAGGAAGAGTCACTGATGCATCTGAGAAGGACCCGGGGCTGTAGCTAGCTTGGAAGAACCAGAGAGAGGTGAAGAGTCAGAAGAGATAGGAAGCAGGGAGAAGGTTGCCTAGCGGCCCCCCTCCTTGACGCTAGCGCTACCTAGAGCTTCCCTCCAGCACCAGCCCATCTGAAACACCAGGCACCCGATCTGGGAGGCAGGCCCAGAGAGGGAAAGGGACTGGCCCCAGGTCACACAGCCCAGTCCTGCTTTGGCGGAGCCTTCCCTTAGGGTCTAGTCCTCACTGGGGAAGGGGCTGCAGAAAGAACAGTCGGAAAAGTGGAAGCACTTGGGCAGTCGCAACTGGGGAGGGGGCGTTGTCTAGGTTTCCCTCCCACTTTGGGGCTAGCGCCGCCCCCCCCCAGTCCTCCACCAGCCCCTACTCACTGCCAGTAGAGGAGGAGGAGCGACGCTGCCCGCAGCCAGGGCCGGCGCCCTCGAAAGGCAGAGGGGGAGCAGGCGGCGGCGAGCTCAGGCCTTCGGGCAGGGGCGGCGGCGGCGGGGGCGGCGGGGGCGGCGGGGGCGGCGGGGGCGGCGGGGGGAGCTCCCTGGACGCCTTGGGGTCTGCAGCGCAGCCGTTGTGCACGTGGTTCCCGGGGAGCGGCGCCGCCTGCGGGGGAGCGGAGGGGCCAGCGAGTGAGGAGCGGGAGGCCGGGCCGGGTCCGGGGCGGCTGGCGGGTGCAGGCTGGCGGGCACGCACCTCCTCGCTGTGTGCCATGCCCGGGCGTGCGGCCAGCGACTCCCCGGGACAGCGGCCCAGCTGGCGGTAGTAGTCCCCCGTGCTGGGCTGCTTGCTGAAGGCGCGGGGCTTGCGGGCTGAGTCCTGTCTCCGCAACCCGTTGCGGCCGTCGCGGGAGCTCAGCTAAGGGAAGACGACAGGGTGTGGGGGTTCAGGCCTTTGTCCCTTCTGCCTCCCACGCCGCCCCACCCCCAGCTCTTCACCATCCCGGGGGCTCGCGGACAGCGGCTGTCGAAGGGTGCAGCCAGCCGTGCTCCTAGACCCTCCTGTTCCCAGAGCGAGGATGGGGCGAGGGTCATAGAAGCCTCGGTAGAAGGGCAGGTTTGGTTGGCCCTACAGGGAGGGGTCTGGGCACCGGCCAAGGGGCACAGAGGCCCCCACTGAGGCTAGAAGGGGCGGGCCCAGGGGCGGGGTGGCCCAACCCAGGCGCCAGGGGGAGCCGAAGAAGGGGCAGCTCCCAGCTTAGCCAGTGCTAAAACCTCAGCCGCACCCAAGTTCTTAGAGCCACACCGTCCTGATGGTCCCCAAGTCTTCGAGGAACCCTCTCGTGGGGTTCTCGGCCCTGAGGCAGCCCTCTCGAGTTCCTTGTTCTCTAAGACTCCTGCTTGCCCAGAGCCCTCAGCCGCCCGGCCCGCGGCTGGGACTGCTCCTACCTGCGCCTGTGCCGGTGGCCCCCGCTGTGCACCTGGTGGCGGGGGCGGCATGGACCCGACACCTGCGCTACCTGATCCTTCCTCTCAGGTTACAGCCCAGCCCGTGCCCGCCCGCGCCTTTGAGCTCTGTCGGCCTGACATCACCCAGGCCCGCCAATCCTGGGCTGACCGCCCCCCAGCAGTGGGGGGGTGGGTGCCACCGGGCGCCGACTGCTTCGCCACACCTGGCGGCTGCGCCGCGCCTGCCCCGCGGGCCAGATGTGGCTCCGCCCCCTACGCCGCTCTCCCTCCACTGGGTGCACCCGGGCCTTCATCCTCACTCCCTACCCCATCCCTCCATCTGCCCAGACAGAATGAGGGCCCGACTGCGGGCAGTGAAGTACCCCCAACTCGGCCCCCTTGGGTTCCGGGTCACGACCCTGCCCTTCCCTTCCCGCATCTGGAAACCATCGCCATCCGCGTAAGCGACACCGACGCCTGCGCCCAAGCCTCGGGTTTCAGGGGCGGCAAGGCGGCTCAAGTGACAGCGCAGCGCCCGCCCTATTGCAGCTGACCCCCGCTAAGTCCAGCCCCGAGAGGAGGACGGGAGGCAGCGGGGGCCAAAGGCCTGGTCATCGGGCGGGGGCTGTCCCCTGCCCCAGCCCCAGCCCATTCGTCCCCGTGGTGGCCCTGGACCCTCCACGCCCCGCGTGACCCGGCTCACGTTGCAGGAAACGGGACACCGCAGGATTTGTTTTCTGGGCCAGCCCGCCCCCTCGGCGCCCCCTGCAGCCTCGAGGCGAAGACGCCACGACCCTGCTCCCGCGGGTCAGGCAACCAGGCCAGGGGGCTGGGGGCGCTGCGGGCACACAAAGAACGCTTTGTGGAGCGGTCGGGAGCCTGCGGCCTGGCACGCACACACGCAGGAGGGGCCCGGGGACTGCAGTCCCGGTGCTCTGGCTCGGGGAGGGGAGGGGGCATAGGGCAGCCACCTGTCTTGTGGGTTTGGGCAGGGCCCTGGTGGGGACAGTTGCTTGGGCCTCAGCCCCATGCAGGCCCCTCCTGGGCCCCCACCTGCCGGAGATGAAAGGAGAGCCTGGCAGAGCTCAGGCTGAGATGACATGAAAGGGGGCGGGTGGAGTCATTGTGCAGGCTACATCCCTCCCTTCCCCCGCCGTGTGGCCCTGCGACCTGGGTCACCTGTGGGAATTGGTTACTTAGCTTGGCCCTGGAGTGGCTTGCCTTGGGCTTGAGAGAGATCTACAAGGTCAGGGCTCCCACAGGACCCTTGGGGGCCTCCACCTCACACCCGAGGGTGGCTGTCCCCCCACCTCTCAGCCCAGCCTTGCTCAGTCCCGTTGGCCAGTACCCCAGGGCCCTCCCAGGCCTCCCTGCCCAGGACTCTCAGAGCTGTCCAGTCCAGCCCTCTGCCCCCGCCCCTGCTCCAGCCCCAGCCAGGATCCTAGAGGCCCTGCCATCCTGGGCACCTTGTGCCCACACTGGACTCGCGAGCTTCCTTCTCTGCCAGGGTTCCCATCTCAGGCGTGGTGCTTCCATCCACCCAGGATCCCAAGCCCCAAACTGGGGAGTCAGCCTCTGCTTCACCCCTCCCTCAGCCCTGAGTGCCAAGTCCTGCCCAGCGCTCTGTAGCTTTGCTGCCACCTCCTCCCGGCCCTTGCCCTCACAGTGACACGTCCCGCATCTCCCACCCAGAAGGTACCTCCCTTAGGAGGCGTTTTCCACCTGAGCCTGGGGCGGCAGGCGCAGTAGATCTGCGGAGAGGCGGTCTGCACTCATTCCCTGCCGACTCCATGACTGCCCTGCTACTCTATGCGAGAGGTGACCAGGACCCAGCTCCCTGAGGGCCAGGGCTGTCTAGCTATATATTCCTTACCCCTTCCCAGCCCTCCAGCTCCCCAGAGGGCAGTGGCTTTGTCTCATTCATATCCCTGACCCCAGTGCCCAGCCTTGAGCTCCCATGGGCTGGCCAGGAATGTGGACTGTTGAGCAGGTCATTGGCCCGGGGACCCCTGCCCTGTGCCCACAAAGTAGGCAGTCCTGGCTTCCACTGCCCTCCATCAGCCCAGGTCTGGTGCTGGGCTGTGGACCAGTGAGCG
>NW_011888923.1:1940594-1954107 GCF_000151845.1 Pteropus vampyrus
TGAGGCCACCACCTGGTGGCATGAAGCAGGCATCACAAACGGACAGACGGCCGTGCTCAGGCCGTGGTCAGTGTTTATGCGCATGCGTGCCTGGCTTCTGCCTGAGCCTTTGTGCTTTCGTGCGTGTCTGTGAGTGTGTACACACGCTTCTTTGTATTTATAAACGTGTTCGCGTTGGTCGGTGGACTTGGGGTGCATGTATGGAATGGAGACTTGTGTGCTCGTTTGTAGTGTAGGCGTGTGCATATATCTGCACAACTGTGGGGGTGCATTCATATCTGTATATTGTGTGTGCACGTGTACAAGTGCGCATTCTTGAGTGTGGGTAGGTGTGTGTAAGGTCTGGGGAACAGTTTGTGCAAGTACGAGTAAGGATATCGAATTGTGTGCGGGGTTTTGTCAGGGGGAGAGTGTGTGTGGATATACGTGTATGTTTGTGATGGGCACACAAGCACGAGTGTCACCTGTCTCTCACCAGAACCAGTGTCTGTCTCTTCCCGGTGACCTGGGCAGTCTCCGGCGTCAGCTGCGGGCAGAGTGGGCCTGGATCACAGCCCTGGCGTCTGGGTCCAGTCTGCTCTCCCTCCCCCCTCTTCCCGCCCGGCCCACTCACCCCGTGGGAGGCGCTGGCCCTTGCTACTGGACTGGCTGGAGGAGCAGGAGTCGTAGTTGGAGAGGGTGCTGGTGGGCGAGCTGAGGTCGAAGTTCAGCGGCTGGACCGACATGGTGGTGTTGGGTGAAGACATGCCGGAGTCAGGCTGCTTGGTCTCCAGCTCAGCCGATGGATCCCGGGACAGCACGCGGTGCTCCACGCTCTGAGCAGAAAGTGGGGAGGCCTTGAGGACAAGCAGCCCCAAGGACCGGCACACTCTGGGCCGGGGTCCTGCTCAGGCATGCCCTCGCTGTGTGACCTCGGCCAAGCCACTGCCCGCGCTGGGGCTCCCTTCCTCATCATGGCAGGTCTGTAGGGAGCTTCCTAGGCTGAGATTCAAGCCCAGCGCCCCTCCCCCCCGCCAGCTGCAGGACCAGGGGTTCCTGGGAAACTCCTACACCTGGCCCCTCCCTGCTCAGGAGAGTTGAGAGACGAGGGGAGCTGGGCGGGGCCCCAAGGGGAGAACTGTGTGGCAGTGACCTTCTCATCCCTCATCCAGCGGCAGAGGGCCTGGGCTGCAGCGGGCCTGTGGGGAGGGAGCTCGCAGCAGCTGGGGACAGGGGAGAGGTGCAGAGCCCCCACAACTTGCAGGAACGACTGATCCCCCATTTCCTGGCTAGCAACCCCTGTCTCTCCTGGCCCGACTGGGCAAAGCTCAGTCTCTGTCTCCCGATGGGGCCCTTGGGGAAAGGGTGAAGCCTAGGGTGGCCCAGCTGAGTGAGGCGGGCAGCCCGAGCCGAGGCTACTGAGCCAGCCGTCCCCCACCACTGTGGGTTCCCCTGCCCACAGGCCTGACCCTCCTGGCGTGGTAGTGGGCGGGGGCGGGGGTCCTGCTTACGTTGCCCATGCTGGCCCTGCTGCTGGCAAGCCTGCTCGCTCGCTGCTTCTGCCCAGGCCTGCTCCTCCCTGCCCCATGCCCCCTCCCTGCCCAAGAAGTGTCACAGGCCCCCCGGGAGTGGGAGGCAGGCCCGGCACCAGGTAACAGCTTGGCAGCCACTCTCATTGGCTCTTCATTAGGGACTCTGAGGGACTGTTTGCCTTTTCTGGGCCAGCATCCTCTGTGGCTGGGATCTGTCACTGCCACCGCTGGGCCCGCCTGGGTAAGGGGACCAGAGTTCCCACACCCCACCCAATTTAGGGGAGCCGGTCCTGCTACCTACCCCATGAGCTAAGGGGAGCCATAGGGGCTGAGATGGGAGGAGGGTCAGCTGAAGGTGCTTTTATCTTGGCCAGCAGCAATGGGCACTGGGAGTGCCGGGCCTGACCCCACAGACAACAGCCGTTAGGGTCGTGAGCTCTGCAACCTGGGTCTCTGCCTTCGAATTTTACCTCTCCGACTTACTCACTACGTGACCTTAGGCAAGTTACTTGTCCTTTCTGTACATGAGTTCTTCCATCTATAAATAGGATAACAAGACTGCCTGCCCCATTAGGTCATGAAAAGATTTGAAAAGTCAGTGGATGTCAGGGCATGGTGGCCAGTAAATGCCTTATGTGTCAACTGTTAGTACTAATTTACTGTGAAGATTAGCTGAGATTATACTATAAAGCATGAGACAGGATACCCGCTGGAGTCAGATTTCAAGAAATGGTGCTTGTTGCTTATTGCCAGCAGTTGCTGTCGGGAGGTGATGGAAGTGACTGGGGCTCTGTGCCACCCACACCCCCTGCCAACAGAGTCACAGACTCTCTCAGCTGGAAGGAATTCACTTCTGGTGAGGAAATGTCCTTCACAGTGTTTACTCCTGCTTGTTTACCCTGGTGACAGGGAGCTCACTACCTGTTGGACCACTGCTCTCTCTGGGTGGCCCTTTCTGGGGAAAATTTCTCCTCAGGTCTAGTTGTACTCTCTGACCCCCGGGCCTTGCTGTGCCCCGGAGTCCCCAGAACCAGGGTCCCCCCATGTGCTCACAGGCAGGGCAGACAGCCTCCGGCAGGGGGCCATCTCACCTCGTCTTCTCCAGGCCCCATTTTGCAGCTCCTCTCATGGCCAGGATGGCCTTTGGAGCTGGTCAGTGTCCTAACGCAGGCCCCCGTGAGGCCCACCCCCTCGCCTCAAAGCAGGCACTACACCAGATGAGGCAGACCTTGGACTTGGAGCCACCCACACCTGAGCACAAGTTCCAGTGGCTTACTTCACAGCTGTGTAACCATAATGAAATCACTTTAAATGAGTAACAGGTTTCTAGCTATAGAGAAGCCTCAAAGTAAACGTATAGCATATGGTCAACAGAGGTGGCTCTAGGCCAGGCTGCTATGTGACTTTGGGTCTTCCTGAGACTCAGTTTACCCACCTGTGAAATGGGACCATAACACTACCTACCTCAGTGGATGGTGGTGAGAATTAAATGAGTTATACATGTGGACCGTGGCCAGCTGAATGAACTGGACTCTTCCCCTTAGTGTATGTCTTGTGATTTCTCTGTGCCTTCGTTCTTATCAGGATGACTCTGGTTGTATCGTTGGCCTTTTTGCCCCCACCCCCACTCCTCGGGGGTCAGTGGGCTGAGCTAAGAGGTCACGTGAGTTAATGGTCTAGGGCCCTTACTCTTTGTGTGACCTCAGGCAAGGGGCTTCGCATCCTCGAACCTCAGCTTCCTTGGTGGTAAAAGGGATAACGACACCTACCTCTGGAGGGAGGGAGGGGTTGGGTGGGGGGGTGAAATAACGCAGGGAGCAGCGCCCAGGTGATACCAGGTTCTCCACGGTGCGCAGGTAGCGGGTGCAGTGGTTGTGGCCATTGTATTCCGAGAGGTCGGAGGCCGTGTACCCATCGCGGTCGCGGACGTCCAGCTCCGCACCGTTCACTACCAGGATCTGGCAGCACTGCAGGGGGCAAGCAGTGAGGACCCCAGACCGCGAGCCCGGCCCCCAGTGCGCCGGCAGGGCTGTACTGAGAGCGCGGCGCCAGCAGAGGGCGCCCGCGCTTCCCGCCTAAGGCCCCGCCCCCGGCCCCGCCCTCACCTCCAGTTCCCCATTCTCCGCGGCGTCATGCAGCGGGGTCCCGCCCCACAGATCCGCCGAGATCTCGCCGCCGTGCAGCAGGAGCCAGCTGAGCACTTTGGCGTGGCCGCGGCTCGCCGCAAAGTGCATGGCCGTGGCGCCGTCCTTGTCCCGCTCCGACAGGCTCACATTGGTGCAGCTCACCTGCGCGGGAGGGGGCGGGGGAAAGAGGGGCAGGGGCTGGGCTCCGGGCCCCGCCCCCGTCCCATGCAGGCTGGGTCCCCTCCCGGGCTCCGCCCCGTCCCGTCCCAGAGCTCACCAACCACACGATGATCGGACTGTGGCCCATCTGTGCCGCGGCATGCAGCGGGGTCATGCCGTCCTGGGCGCTTGTATGCGGGTCCGCGCCGCACTCTTGCACCAGGTACTGCGTCACCTCCAGGTGGCCCTCCTGGCATGCCAGATACAGGGGGGTGGCACCATTCTTGGTTTGGGCATTCACTCCCCTGCGGACAGGAAACACCCGCATAGGCTCTCAGCGCCCGCCCCCTTCTGGGGAGCTCCGGAGGCTGGCTGGTGGGTCGGATAGGGCCTAGTCGCTAGGTCCCGCTGTTCCTGACAGCCTCTGGACCCATGCCTGCGCCAGCCTCGCTCAGGGGACCACTCTGGCTCGCCCCCTCCCCCAGCAGCCTCCTTTCTATAATGCACATCGGACTGGGCTTGTCCCTGCCCTCAGTAAATAGCCTTCCTTTTTACCAAGGTGTAGGAGGACATGGTGACTTGGCATCTTCCTACCTTTTCAGCCACACTGACTGTCGCTGTAAGTCCCCGTACCTGCTGTCTGCCCTCTATGCCTTTGATTATGTCCCCCCTCTGTCTGGAATGCCCTTCCCTCCTCCCCCTTTAAGACAGCACGGATGCCTCCTCCGTGAGGCCTGCCCTGGTTCCCCCAGGCAGAGCAGGCCTTTCTTGCCTCTGTGACCCATGGTGCCCTGGGCCCACCCTGTGGACTACCTGTCATACCAGGTTGACCATAACTGATTTTGGCCCCTGATTCCTCCAGAACACTGAGTCCCCAGGGGGCCAGAGTGGCAGGGTGGCCAGGTAAAACACAGGATGCCCAGTTAAATCTGAATATCGGATAAACAACAAATCATTTTTAAAGTATAAGTATATCCCAAATATTGTATAAGATATACTAAAACATGATTTGTCTTGTATTGGAAATTAAAATTCAATTGGCTACCCTAGTAATGCCCGGATTATTAGGTAATCCAGCAACCCTGCAGGTGGCCACCATTCGCTGACCTCTTTCATGTGCTATATTAGCGGGCTGGTTCTCACTGAATACCCTAACTTGGGATCTACTGTCATTCTCATTTGCACAGAGGCAGTTGAGACTCAGAGGCTGTGACATGCCTAAGGTCACACAGCTGGTGAGTGGCATGTGACTGCACATCTGTCTGTGTGATGCAGCGCCTGGCGCACAGTAGGCACTCAGGGGCAGAGAAGCATTCCATCTCTTCACTCCTTGGGGCTTCCCTGGGGCCTAGTTTGCAGCTGTCAGTGCCCCTCTTCCCAGTTCCCCAGCTCCCACAAAAAGATCCTAACTGGGAAACAGGGAACCAGCCCCATGCGGTGGAGTACTGCTGGGGAATAGGGGAGCTGGCCTGGCCACTGGAGGAGCCTCAGTTTTTATGACTTCACAGTAAGTGCAGATGGCCCAGGATGCAGTTACCAGAATTGGGCACTAGGTGGAGCCACAATCTAGGCCCAGACCCAGGAGCTTCCCACGGCCTGCCCCACCGATTCCAAGCTCAGGGTAGGGGCTTCTTCCTACTGTGCTGGATCAGCTTGCTATGCCCAAGGAAGTGCAGCTCTTCATGTGACTTCACATCCTCTCACCCATCTGCCTCTACCAGCTATCCACTCACTTCATCAGTCACATGCTCCAGCCACACCTGCCCTCCCGCCCTCTCTCCCTCACCCAATCACCAGCCCCTCTGTCCATTACCACTGGCACCAGGCCACCCGCTCCTCTCCATCTGCCAAGTCACTCACCCTCTTGTCACCCCCAACGTGACCTAGGCCCTCCCTCTCACCCCTCCAAATTCCTGGCTGACTTCTCCCTGTCCCTAAAACCTTGGCCTCTGTCCGCTTCCCTGACCCGTGACCCTCGGCCGCCCACAGCCCCCGTCGAGCACCCAGTCCCTGTCGTCTCCTTCCTCCTGACGTGGGCAGCCCCTCCTCACACGCAGTTGCCATTTGGTGGGGCAGATGCGGAGCCTGGCACATTGCACATTTGGGGATGAGCAGGGACCATGTTTCACTGGCCTCTGTTACCCTACCCATGTCAGGGGCAGAGTGGTGCCCATAAGCCAGTTCTGCCGACAACAGCACACGGTTGCAGAGACCCATGCGCCCGCCTCTCCTCAGGAGCACGCTGGCTCGGGGCCACCAGCCTCCACAGCCCAGTGCCAGCGTTGCCCCCACCCCCCGCATTCACATGCTGGTGCGTCAGTAACAGCCCATTTAATATTTCATGATCGACACTCAGCGGCCTGAATTATTCACCCCGTAACCAAGGCACAGCGAGTGCTGGGGTCCTGGGGATCAGAGGCTCGGGGGGGCCACCATCTGGGGCCCACTGGGCTCTCTCTGGGGGTGCCCGAGGCATGTACACAGCTCTGGCACCAGATCTGCTGGGAGCCCTGCCCTCCCAGCTCATCCTACTTGGCAGGTATCCATGACCGAGGGATGCCCAGCCAGCCTGGAATGGTCTGAGAAAGTCTGAGAAGCTGTCACAGAGAAGGACCTAGGCAGGAGAGGACAGCCATGCCCACGGCCTCGTACCCGGCCACTGGCTGGCACTCCCAGCTGGAGTCACTGGTACAGCGAAAGTGCTCAGTAAATGTTCGAGCTTATCACCATAATTATTAGGATTTCACTCTCGGCACTCGTGACCCCCAATCTGGAGTCACAACTCCAGCCTGGGAGGCCCTAGGACATGGGGCAGATATGTTGATGGGCCGAGGTGGGCAAGGGGGTCCCAGCCTTCTTACCCTCTTCTACCTCAGCCTGGAGGCAAGAAGGGTAGGTACGCTCATGTTCCCTGGGCAAAATTATAGAAATATGGACGAGCAAAGGAAATAAATGAATGGTTTTAGATGGAAAGATGAATTTATAATAGTGATAATAATAATTGATAATAATGATAGCAGGTACCACTTATTAAAAGGTTTCTCTGTCCCAGGCAGAGATGAGCCTGATACATATTTGGGGTAGGTGTTAGCATTGTTCCCCTTTTACAGATGGGGAAACTGAGGCACAGAGGGCTAAGGTCATTCGATGAGAGAGAGGCAGAGAAGGACCTGCGTGTAAGAAGGACATGGCTGAGCACCCCCAAGCTGTGCCATGGTCTTTCCTCTTGTCTTTTTGGCTTCTTGAAGCCATTCGTGACGTGAGGGCAATATTCATGCATAAGACAGACTTGGAGAGCCCTCAGCACGCACCTGGTGCCATGTCGTATTTTAGGATCCCTCCTCCCTGTGCCTCCAGTGGGGCACTGCTGGCCTGGGGTGTTCAAGCACGAGTCACTGCCTAGAGGAGAAGGGCGGAGTCTCAGGGGACCTCTGGCCTCGGGACCCCATCTGGCTCCAGCCGATCAAGTTCCAGCCACTGTGACTGCCCAGAGGGAAAACATTCATCTCCTAGCCCCTGCCCCTTGCCCCAGCCTCTGCTCACCACCCTGACTCTATAGCTCACGGCACAGGGCCCCTGGAGAGTTCTTTACCCTCCTAAGCCTCAGTTTCCACATATGGCAAATGGGCAACATAATTGTCTGGCCTCTCGATGCTGCTTGGGAGTGAAGGAAAAGGAAGTTTTGCAAAGCTGAATGTTTCCTCTGAGGGAAGGTGGGTCTGGCTTCCCATGCCACTGTTACATCCTGACCTGCCAGCCCCCTCACCCACCTTCTGGGTCACGCTACCCACCCTGGTGGTTTTCCCATCCGCATCTGACTTGGCCGCCCCCGGACAGGTGCCCCTCCCCCTCTCCTGAACACCTGCTCTCCCCGTGGTGAATTAATCTACTTCCCGGGGTCAAAGGCCACCTGGACCCGATGCCATGCAACTCTCCAGCTTGGACCTGCCGTCTACATCCAGCCCCCTCATCTGCCCGCTCGTCGGTCTATGCATTGACCAAGGTTCTCGAACTTTCCATGCCTAGAACAGACCTCTCCATTTCTTCCTCAAACCTCCCCGCACCTCGCTGTCCCCATTTCAGTACAGGACATCATGCCACCCTCCTCCTGGAGCCTAAGCTCTAGGAGTCTAAACACCTTGCCCTTTGACCTACCCCCTTATAGGTCTGAGGCTCTCTAGCAATGATTACATAAATTGTGATATATTTTTTTCCTCTTGGGAAAAAAAAAATGACATGGACAAACTATCAAGCAAGTCACCCTCTGATGACACAAAAGAAACATGGACTACTCGACGGGTTTGTTGGACATCTCTGTCCAAGGCTGGTGCCGGCTTGTTATTTTTGCCGCAAGGAACAAGGAGCGATCTGCCTATAGAACCAGACTCAGGTCCAACGGCGTTTTCAGCACCCCCCACACACTGCCAATAATTTCTGCCCCAAGGGAGGGCAGAGAGGAGCCGACGCCCACGAGACTGGATCTTGTCATGGGGTCAGGCTGCTCAGAACAGGTCATGCAGGCTTTGGCGGCTCTCCCCCTGTCCACCGACCATGACTCCCGGCTTACTTGAAAAGATCCCACGTTTGGGAAGAAATGCAGCCTGATTCGAGGAAGGTTCTAGAACAGTTAGCTTTACACTCGATCCATCCGCAAACCTGGATGACTTCACAAAGCCTATACTTCCCTGCAACTCTGTCGGCCCTCCAGGCCTGCCCTGTGGTCCTCATGGGGACCAAGCTTGACCCCACCTTGGCCTCCGCCCAGACCGGTTCTTCCAGCCACCATGCTCCCACGCCAGGGACTCAGCCCAGCTCTCAGCTCCTCAGAGAGGCCTTCCTCGAACCCCTCAATCTCAAGGACGCCACCATCACTTCCTACCAAACGACCCATTTCACTTGTCACTCTTGAATTGTCTCTTGCACGTTTTCATTCATTCATTCCAGGGACATACTTCATGAGGCTGTCACATGCGAGGACAAGCAGAGCACTGAAAACGTCAGAGGCCAGCTCTCTTCAGACGGCGAACCAGCACACACACATGCAAATAAGCAAGCACTGCCCCGAATGTGGCAGGTATCCCTGCTCTGTCACCTCGTTCATCCCCGAAAAGTCAGCTCCACAAGGCCGCGAGGGCTTGCCGCGTCGCTGGTGCTGACGGGGCCGGCTCTCGGGATGTGCTCGGGTGCGGCTGTCAAATGACCACATGTGGGAGGAAGACGGGCAGCCGGGCCAGGAGCTCTGCGACGCCTCCTCACACCTGGCCTCAGCGGCTAGAGCAGGTTAGGTCCATTTGCCAGGTGGGCCCAGGGAGGCCCAGAAGGGAGCCCTGTCTGAGGTCACACAGGGTGAGCTGTAGGCAGGGCCAGACAAGGCCCAGGATTCCAGACTCCTCATTTGCTCAGCAAACAGTTACTACGCGTCAGGCACTGGGCGAACAGGATGAGGAAGATGGGGTCGGCTCTCGTTAGTCGGGGAGACCGGGGGTAAGAGAATGCACAGAGACGCACGGGATGTGATGCCAGGTAATGTAAGGGCCCCGGGGAAAACAAGGCAGAAGACGGGGAGGGAGTGTGTGTCCTGGGGCGCATTCCAATCTGAAGGAGGCTCAGGGCAGGCCTTACTGAGAAGGGTAGATGCCCCCGACTCAAAGGAGGGAGGGGTCTCTGGGGAAGAGTCCAGGCAGAGGGGAAAGCCGGTGAATGCCAGGGGGCACTGGCCTGTTGGGGGAGCAGCAAGGCCAGGTGGAACAGAGTAGGCGATGGGGGAGCAGGTGGAGGTGAGGTGGGGGGGGACCAGAACGAGGAGGGTCTCTGGGCCATCATGAGGAAGTGGCCTTCCCTGACAGTGAGTGGGGAGACTGTGGCTGATCCAGGGATCTCATTTGCATTCTCAAAGGCAGGCGGAGCTGGACAGGAAGAGGGCAGGGCAGGGAGGGCGGTCACCCAGTAACCTGACAGATTCGGACCAGGAGCTGCTGGTGGCAGTAAAGGCTGCGCCCTGAGAAGCCACTGAGAGGGGCTTCTCCTGACTCCAACAGGTTTCTCCTTTCTCAGAGTCCCCACCTGGATCCGGGTCCCCAGCGATGACGTGCCAGCTCAGGCTCTGCTGCCCAAGTGCCCTGAGCAAACACCAAGGGTAGACTTGGGGGATGGTAATTGAGCATAAATGAGCCCCTGCTGCCTGTGGCAGAAACGGGTGTCCGACAGGGAGGGGGCAGCCCCAGGTCCAGGCAGAGTCTCCAGCCTTCTGAGGGGACACTGAGCCCTTTAGGTCCTGGAGCTCCCTAAGGGGTGAGCAGCTAGGCTTCCTGCTCAGCGTGGGGGGCTGCCTGGACCCCTCTGGCTGGGCTATGGGAGCAGCCGGGCTCCATGAAGCTTTGCGCTAGAGACCCAGCTAGAAAGGAAAAATGAGACCCCAGCTAGAAAGGCCCTGAAGGATTAGGACCCGGAACAGAAGTGGGAGACAGAGCCAGAAACGGGGTGCAGTTGTGAACCAGTGGAACCTCAGCTAGTCATCTGGCCTCTCCCAGACACCCTTTCTGTATCTGTGAGCTCCATGAGGCAGGGACATTCGTTTGATTCACAGCTGTGTCCCTGGCACTTAGAATATTGCCTGCCACAGAGGAGATGCTCAATAAACATTAGTCCAATGAGTCAATCATTAAAATAGGCTGATTGTAGAGCTACTGCCTAGGGTGATTGTAAGGCTCAGATTAGTGCTTGGTGCCAGGCTCCCAGCGGGCACTCAGCAGGTCAGAGCTGTTCTGAGTTTATCCTGACTCCTGGCCAGGACACTTTCTAGTCTCTGCCCTGGGGCAGAGGAGGCCTCCGGCAAAGAAGGGAGCTGCAGGGAGCTGGAGCTGATATAAATCTTTGGGCAGACTGGCTTTCCTGCTCTCGATCACTGGCAGAGCACAGGGCCTTAGGCGAGGAAGAGCGCACAGCCCCGCCCCCGCCCTCCCCGACCTGGAAGCTCACGCCAGGGGTGCGGCTGAGCCTGGGGTGGGCTTCCCTCCAGCTGCAGAGTGAGCACGAGGTGGTTCCTGGGCCCCAGGCCCCTTCCGGCTGGTGGTCGGGAGCTCTGGGGGCCACCTGCTCCTCGTGCTTCTTAGCCTGACCCAGCCCCTGGTGTTCCTGGCCAGGAGAGACGACCCTCCCGGGTCCATCTTGCTCACACCCAGGGCCTGAAACAGCCCTGCCCAGCCTCTGCTAGCCTTTGTGCCTCCAGCTTAGAGACCCTCTTTCTGCAGGGGGCTCAGAGGGAGGGTCCCCGTGGGGCAGCAGCTTCCAAAGTCACTGAGGCAATTCCTCTGCCTCTGGAAGGATTTGCTCAGTGGACTGGGATAGACTGGGGGTGGGGTGGGCAGGTGGGTGCAGGGTGTTCCTGGGGTCTCAAGCCCTTTCTGACACCCCACGTGCAGCCTGATATTAGCTGGGCCCTCCCCTGAGGCCGTCCGGCCCTCCTGCTCCTCCATAGCTTGTCACTGCCATGGCCCAAGGCCACCCATAGCCTCCCTGGGCAGGATCGAGTTTCCCACTGGTGGGGCTGGGAGTCCTCCCTCCCTCACCTGCAGGAGGGAGCTGAGCCCTTGTGAATAATTCACAGGCTTCACAGCAGGCCTGAAGGCTCACGAGAGAGGAGAGAGGGAGAGAGGAGAGAGCGAGAGCGAGAGCGAGAGCAAGAGAGAGAGAGAGAGAGAGAGAGAGAGAGCGAGAGCGAGAGCGAGAGAGAGAGAGAGAGAGTGAGAGAGAGAGAGAGAGAGCGAGAGAGAGAGCGCGAGAGCGAGAGCGAGAGCGAGAGCGAGAGAGCGAGAGAGAGAGCGAGAGAGAGCGAGAGAGAATGCGGGTGGGAGGGAGCCGCAGCCTCTGGAGCCAGGCTGCCTGAGTCCCCTGATTGTGCCCTGCGGCACAGGGCAGCCTGAGCCTCTCCTGTCCCCAGCTCCCTGCCCTGGGGTCTCCAGCCTTGGAGAGCAGGAGTCGCCCTGAAGTAGGAGGCTAAGTGGGCACTGGCCCTTACCTGCCCTGCCAGCAGGCCCCACCCCAATTCCCAGCCGCCCCTCCTGCCTGAGCCCAGCCTGGCAACCACACAAAAGCACCTCCTTATCAGCCAAGTCACACACCACTGTGGGAACAGAGCCCTCTGTCCACCTCCCCAAGATTCATGGTGGCCTCTGGGGGGCTGGCGGCTCATCAGCCCAGGCCATCTGGCCACAGAGTCAGCACTGGACCCAATCATGGCCAGCACGTAGGAGGAGTCAGGGCACCCGAGGCCAGAGGCTTCCCAAGGCTGGGGTCCCAGCCCACAGAGGGCTAGTGGCTCATTCAAGGCCCAGGCTTCTCCCCGAGGAGGGGCTCAGGGCTCAGCCCGGGGTCTCCCCCACCCCTCCTACCCCAGGTCCTGCTCAGCACCTCCAGGGATGGCCCGGGAGCCCCCTCAGTTCACACCGTTTGGGCTAAGTTGGCATTGCCACCAGCCTGGCTTTTGTGGACCCATGATGTGTGATGAGGGAGGCTGGCAGGTGCAGCAGGGTGACCACAGCCCAATCTCTCCCATCTCAGGACCTTTGTGTCCTCTACGTTAAGTGAGGAGATGGGACAGAAGCAGCAGAATCACCACTGTCGGCGGGGGCGGGGCAGGCGGCTCCCCAACCTGAGAGTCTAACTCGGAGTCTGGGACCAAGCCCCCCAGGGGTGCTCATGGCTACCGCGTCAGGAGCCTGTCCTCGAGAGCCTCAGGGACCCACCTACTCTAAATCCCAGTGACTCTGATTTGACCAAAACCCTAGCTTGTCCAGAAACAGAGAATTCACATGAAAGTGGTACCAAGTGGCACCTGGCAGGGATGTCTGTGAAGAGAACCCCTGGCTTTGGTGGGGTGCTCACCTGCTGGTCTCCCACTAACCGAACCAGGAAACCCCTTGCTTAGTGAGATGACTGCAGCCCAAGCTGGGGGCCTCAGGGCTGCCCTTCATCCATGCCGATGTGCCTGGGCCCAAGAAGCTGCCAGCCGCAGCCACCCTGTCATGAGTCCATGGGGCCAGGCCAGCCTCCTGCCTGCTCCCTGGTGGCCAGTGGCCCTGCAGGCACCCCCAGGAGGAAGGCCAGTGGACGGAACCTCTCACTTGGTGGCCACCCTCCTCCTCAAGCTGTTGCTGCTTATATACTAGGCTGACAGTCCACTCAGACTGACAAAGGTCACTGGTCAGAGTCCCCATCTATCAGGTCCCTGGGGCCACTGCTGTCCCACTCCAGACAGGGTCTGTATGGCTTTCCCCCAGGACTCCCTTCTCCCCGCACCCGCACCTAAGATCTGGCTCCCTCCCTACCCCAGGGTCCCCCATGACGCCCCTGCTTCTCATCGAGCCCCATTTTTCCACGTTCCCCACCCTGGGATGCTGCAGCCCACTGATCAGCTGCGTTCTCAGGCCAGCCGCTCAGGCCAAGGGCCCCGGAGGTCCGGGAGCCCCACCACCTTGGTGGGCATGGGCTGAGGGGCTACAGGAAGCGATGAGCCACTCCTGGGAGGGGATGGAGGTGGGGTGGGCATCTGGGTGGGCAGCCCTCTCCCTTCACTGCTGGATAATTGCCACTCCTCCGCCACTATTCTCTTGACTAGGGGTCTAGGAGATGCTCCCGCCTCCTCACCCTGCTCCCCTTAGAACAGTCTTGCAAACCAGCACAGGCCAGAGCTAGAGGGAGCCATGGCTACAGGCTGGT
>NW_011888923.1:1954887-1956926 GCF_000151845.1 Pteropus vampyrus
TTGTCCTAGCTTCTGGCCCAGAGCCACCCTGCCTGTCACCCAGGTGCTCAGGGACTGCCTGAATGAGCGAGTGAGAGCTGCCGGGCCAGGAAGGGTGGGCTGTCAGTGCTGCACTAGGTTGGCAGGAGGACTGTGGGGAGCAACCCCTGCCCCCCTGCGTCCAACTTTTACCCCCTTCCTGTGCCCCTCCCCAGGTGTCACATGGGAAGTGGCCTCCAGCTTGGTTCACCTCCAACAACCCAATCTCAGTGCAGAGAACTGCCCCCCACCCCCAGCAGACTCCCTGCTCCCTCCCCCAGGGAACAGGCTGTGCTCTTGCTCTGTGTTCCTGCCCTGTGGAGGCAGCGGGCAGGACCTCGGCAGTCAGCCAGCGGTGGTATCTGTGCATGTGCACTAGAGGCAGCCTCTGGGAGGGGCTTGGGCAAGACCCTCTCTCAAGCACCCCAGAGGGGGTGCAGCAATAGTCTGGGCCCAGAAGTGCTGAATGTATCATCTTAAGATCATCTAGGTGTGTGTGGGAGGAGGCTGGCAGGTGCTGCTTATGTGACCTGGGCAAGGAGGATCACCGTGAACCCAGAAGTTAGGACTCAGAGGCTGGTCGGCGAGTTTGGGAGAGTGGGCATGGGTTCTAGAACGGAACGGGCTCCCAGCACCAAGTATGGGGGATGACGGAGGTGGGCAGGAAGCTGGACTGGGGCACGAGGAAGGGCTGGGGCAGTAATGAGACGTGGGCACGGTTGGCTAGACTCAGGGAAGAGATGGCCCTGTGGGGACAGGTGTGGCCGAGGCAGCAGGAGAACCTCGGAGGCTCCTATAAGGAACGAGGAGGAAAAGAGTGGGCCGAGGGTCTGGGGCCCAGGGCACGACTGTAAGTCATATCAGGCTGTGGGGACAGGTGGCGAGCGACCTGGCTATCGAGCCAGGAAGGAGTCAGAGAGCACAGAGTAAGGCAAAGGGAAGCAGAGGGTAAACAGCCCAGGAAGCCGAGGCTGACAGTGGGCCCCCTCTGCATGCTGGAATACCCGGGCGGAACGGAAGACTGGTTCGGTCCGTCCCCTGAGCCCAGGCCCTTGATTCCCACCGGCCTTGGCGACTGGGGGGGTCTGAAGCTCCAGGGGGTCCTGTTGGCTCTGGGAGGGGGGTGGCAGTAAGAAGAGGGCCCCAGAACGATGGGCTTTGGCCTGTTCTCAAGGCTCTAACAGCTGTGTAGACCCTAGGAGCCTCACGTGCAGTGGCCTGCACCTTCAATCTGCTTATCTCTCTAGGCTGAGCTGGATCGAGGTCATCCCCCCCACACACACTTCCACCCCCAGCGCCCACGCCTGCTGGGGCTTGAGGGCGGGAGACTTGATAAGCTGGGCACAAGGCCACATCCTCTGCAGTGGCCAGGGAGGCTTCTAGCCAAGCCCGGACACCCGGATCGGGGAGGCATGCCACCTCCCAAAAGAGTGGGCATGGACCACGTGCCAGGAACTCTGATAACAGAGCCAGGCAGGAGATAAGGGGCCGGGCCACCTCCCAAGAAGGGTGGAAGGGGGGCCTTGCTGTCCTGAGGGAGAAAGGTGGGGGTGGGGGTCTGGCCATCCTTAGAGCACAGCCAGCCAGCTCAGTCACCCCCACCTCATCCACATCTGATGAACCCAGTGGTCTTGCTAAGTGACAAATCAGTTCTGGTTCCTCCATCCACTGGCTTTCCCCAGCGACCAGAACATCGTCTGGTCCAGCCTAGCAGACCCTCTAGGACCTGGCCCTGGTGGCTTCTCCCACCCTCATCCCACTGTTTGCTGCCTCTGCAACAGGACAAGAATGTGTCTGCCTCCAGGCTTTGCACATCTTGTTCCTTGTGCTTGGAACTGTCTGATTGTCACCTGGCCACTTCCTTCTCATCAGCCAGGACCCCTCTCAGAGGTCACTCCTCAGAGGGGCCTTCCCTGGCCACCTTGCCCAAACAATCCCTGATACTCCCCACTGCATGGCCCAGCAGCACCTGATGGTACCTGCTTTGCTTTCCAGCTTGTGGATTTGCTGTCTGTGCCCCA
>NW_011888923.1:1958206-1959906 GCF_000151845.1 Pteropus vampyrus
GGGTGGCCGCGCGCGGGGCGGGTGGCGGGGGGCGGACTCCGGCCACAGACGCCAGTGCGCCCAGGGACTTCTCTCCTAACTTACCTCACGTAAAAACGGAGACCCCGGGGGGTGGCCAAACTGGGTTCGATTCTGGGGAGCCGAGCCCACGGACGGACCCGTTCTTCAGCGCGGTGCCCGCTACATGCTGTCCCAGTCACTGGGGACACAAGCCAGCAGACAATTACCGCAAATTCGAGAAAGTGACAAGTGTCATCGGAACAGGAAAACGAGTGATAGAGAGAGAGCCGTAGGGCTACGAGGGTGGTGAGGGGAAGGTCCATCGGAGGAGGTGCCCAGGGCTGTGTCAGGGGTCGGCAGGGCAGAGGCCAACGACACGAGGCGGCCTAACAAGTCTCGAGGGGCCCTCGCTCTAGGCCCCAGTGGGTATAACGGGTGCTGTGCTCTCAGACCTGAGGTCCTCCAGGCGCCCCAGAGCGCCCAGTACGGAGGCAGGGAGGGAGGGAGGGGAGAGGAAAGGCGAGAGATGCCCGGTGCGCTCGGATTTCTGGGTTTAGAGCGGTGGGCTCAGCGAGTACCCAGAGCTGCCGCCTGGGATGGGGGCAGTTAACTGTGAACTTGAGGGCCCCGGGCTGCCAAACGAAGAGAAAGGAAAGCGCGGATGCAGGGGCCGAGGTCAGTGGGAGATGCCGGAGCAGTCCCCAGGGGAGCAGGGCCGGGGCCCCTCCCAGAGGGCAAAGGAAGGCCCCGGGGGAGGGCAGTGGGCCCGAAGAGCATCCGTGAACCCAAGCGCCCTGCCTGCATGGCCAGAATCCCTTCCTGGGAGCTGGAGGGAGGCACAGCCGGCTGGACACCAGGGAAAGCTGCCGGAAGGTGGGGGCTGTGTAGCGGTGTGAAGGCAGTCCACACATCCTGTGACTGCGTGGAGACCTTGAAACAGCCTGTGCCCTTCCTTTCCCACTCCCCCACCACCCTCCCCCCTCACTGGAGAGCCTGATTCTGGACCGTTTCACGCAGCGCCCAGCCCTCCCAGCGCAGGGCGGCGCTGAATTGTAGAATGAGGCTGCTTCCAGGAATCGTGGAAGTCCTAATGTGGGACTGTGCGGCTGCCACGGACGCCGTTTCGCCGCCGCCACTTGGTGGCGCCATGTGTGATGGCCTCGGAGCTCCAAGGCGCCCAGTAAACCAGAGCAGCTGTGCCTGTGTGTTGGGGTGGGTTTCCAGGGACTTCTACCAGCCAGACTGGTCTTGCTCCCTTCATGGGACCTGTGGCCACTGGGGTCTGGGACCCATACTTCGTGGTTTGAGGATAAAGGGAGGAAGGAGTCTTATCCTGATAACCTCCATACTTTGCCTGGTTCTTGATGCCCGCTGGAGCTACCCCTTCTCTAGCTCACCCAGCTGCAGGCGCACCCTGAGAGCTGCAGTGACGAAGAGATGAAATGGCTCATCTTGGGCACCCCTCCTCTGTGTCTCCATGATGAAAATCATGTCCTGCAATTCAGGTCCTTCACTTCCAAGATGGCACCCCTGGCTCGGGACACCCTCATCTATTGCATGATTTTGTCATTTTGGGAGCCTTGTGCTGATGCTGCTATGGCATTAGGTAAGGCAACAGGTCCCTGAGCCCCTGCCTATAGGGACATCTCCATAAAAGTCATGTGTAAACACCCATCCTTGCTGACCATCTACTCAGAGTC
>NW_011888923.1:1961032-1978272 GCF_000151845.1 Pteropus vampyrus
GTTATGGGAGTTAATGGAGGGTAGAGCCAAAAAGCTCTTGGCCCTGAGCTTGGCACACAGTACATGCTTCATAAATGGTGGCCATTTGGCCCTTTGCGTGGCAGACGGGTACGGTAGCCCACGCTCCCTCTCACCCAGGCTGCTCGGAGCCCCTTCCTGATGGGCACGCTGGTCTTCTTGGGACCTGCTGGGGAAGCACGTGGCAGGAGGGGGGGGGGGGGGGGGTGGATGTGTTCAGCACCCTGGACAGCGTCTTCCCGGCTCTGCGTCTTCCACGGTGCCTCCTCCAGGCCTAGCTGGGTGGGTCCGCCCACCGTCCGCCCAGTGGGTTGGCGGGGCAGTCCGCAGTACCTTCCGGGCATGGTGGCCGTTGCCCCGCCAGCCGGTTGGGGGAGGGCGGCGCCGAGCAGATGGGCCGAGGACGCCCAGCCAGTTTGCTGCAGCAACGGCCACGCGGTGAGGAGGCGGGCCTAGCGGCTGCTGGAACCAAAGCAAGCAGCGGAGAGCCGGCACCCACAACCGCCCGCCTGTCCCACGAGTGGGAACCGGAGCTGGAGCCAGTTAAAATGAAAATGAGTTCCGAGGGCTCCTGGGTTGCCCGGTCTTCTCTGGACCTCAGTTTCCCCATTCAAAACCGAGGAAGGGGAACCCTGGCCAGGCAGTCCAGTGGCCGAGGCCTAGTCCAGCTTCGGCCAGCTCTCAGCGGCCAGGACCTGACCAAGCTGAGACCTCTCCCTGGGCCTCGGTTTCCCCTTCCTGCTCAGACCCTCCTGTCCGCAGAGCAACTGCCGGGGCGAATCTCTCCTGGTAGCAGAAACTCGCGTGCGAGCTCCCTGAGTCTTGGGTCTTGGTGGTCTGGCTGCCACCGGGTCCCCTGCCTGAGCCTAGGGCGGAGTTCAGAGGAGGCGCTGAACAAGGAGGGACCGCAGCCTGAGCAAGGCGAGGTCTGGCGTCACGCATGCGCCTCCTGCCCGCCGGGACAGGGCTGCGATGGCACACACGCACACCCCTGCAGGCGCTCGGGTGGGGGGGTGCCCTGGGCCTGCGACCCCACTGCAGATGGGACGCGGAGGCCTGGAGCGAGATCCCTGGGGCTCTGCCGACCCGCTCCCAGCTCCAGCACGCGCAGGAACAAAGCGGAGAGGTGGGACCCGCAGGCGGCCTGACTCTGCGGGGCGGGGCGGGGCGGGGCGGGGCGGGGCGGGTAACACCGCCTTTTTAAAGCCGGGCTGCGGGCGTGGCGCGCTCTCCACTGGCGCCCGCTGGAGCCGCGCCCTCCTGTGACTTCCCTCCCAGACTCAGGTCTCTGCTCTGCGTGGAGGCGGGCGCGCGTCTCTCACGCACCCGGCCCGCAGCGGCGCCGCTTCGCCACGGGAGCATGGGGCTGCCTCGGAGGGCGGGAGATGCGGCAGAACTTCGTAAGGTAGGAGCTGGGGACTGGGACTGGGGCGGAGCGCCCGGGACTAGGGGCTAGATTGCGACTCGCTTTACCGCGGCCTTGGTGTCCGCCCGTAGAGCTTGAAGCCGCTGCTGGAGAAGCGCCGCCGCGCGCGCATCAACGAGAGCTTGAAGCAGCTCAAGGGACTCATCCTGCCGCTGCTGGGCAGGGAGGTGAGTGCCGGGGCACTGAGGGGCTGGGGTTGGGGGTCCTGGGACGCAGGGCGAGGAGGGCGGGCGGGCCGAGGTGCCTCTGCCCCAGGAACCGGCGAGGGGGCTCCGCGCGTCGCCCAAGGCAGAACCCCGATGCGTTTGGCCTGGAGCAGCCGACCCACCGTGGACCGTTGCGCGCCGGGCACCCAGCTTCTGGCAAGATCGCGGTGCTCAGGCAGCCTGCCAGAGATGTATCTTGGTTGTCCGTTTTTCTGTCACTCTCCCTTGGTGGCCGGGCGCAGAGCTCCCGCTACTCTAAGCTGGAGAAGGCGGATATCCTGGAAATGACCGTGCGCTTCCTGCAGGACCAGCCTGCGTCCTCCTGCCCCCGGGCAGCGCCCAGTGAGTGACTCCGCCCCAGCCCTGCTCCGCGCCCCCCGTCCCGCGCCTCACCCCACGCCTCACAGGCTTCTCCTCCCGCAGCGCCCCCGGACAGCTACCGCGAGGGCTACCGCGCCTGCCTGGAGCGACTGACCCGCGTGCTGCCAGCCTGCCGCGTCCTGGATCCTGCCGTGAGCGCTCGCCTGTTGGAGCATCTGCGGCGGAGGGCGGCCGGCGCCACCCCTGACGGCGGGAGCGCTGGGGACTTCTGTGGCCCTCCCTTGCCCTCCCCGCCGCCCGCCCCCATGCCCTCGCCGCCTGCGCCACCTTGTCGCCCAGGCCTCTGGCGGCCGTGGTAGCCCCCTGGCGGGTCCACCGACCCTGCTGACTGAGAGGCACCTGGAGGCTGGACGGACTGAAGAAGCTCTTGGTGATGACTGTCATTCCCACCACGAGGGATCAGCCCAGCGCCCACAGCCAAAGCAACAGCCGATGTTTGGGATCTGGATGGAAGACCTGGGGGACTCAGCTCGAGGACATAAGGGAAGAGGCCCTGCCTCACTGCCAACTTGGGGTGTCTGGGGAAGGTGGCTGCAGTGGAGGATGAAACCCCACACCCTCTCTGTGGCTGGTGGCTCTAGGACTGGGCCAGCCACAGCTGCTGGGACTGTCAACACACCTGCCCCAGCACTGGCACCAGCCCAAGGCCTGGGCTAGGAGCTCACCTGAGCCAGGTGCAGCCATCTGATCTGACTGGTCCCTGCCCTCCCAGCCCTTCTGGAACCTGCCTCCTTGACAGCTCTGCTTGGGAACCTCTGGGCACACAGAAGCAATGACCTGAGGGGCTCTGCAGGTGCGGGAGCCATCACCTACACTTCTGGGCTCGCCTGCCTGACACCTCCAGTTGGAGAGACTAGATGCAGCAGGGTCTCTGAGTCACTGGGGGGCGGGGACTTTGCTAGATGGTCTTGGGAGGATTTATTTCCTCAAGCATTAATTTAACCTGGTATATGTACCAGGTGAGGAAGGGGCGGGAAAAGAATGAGGGAGCCTTGTGGCTTCAAGGAGGCCAGCATAGAGAGGGGACCAGGACCCATGACGCATCAGCAGAAATTCAAGGGATAACAGCAGGCGAAAGACTAGGAAACACCTTTCCTCGTGTCGTCTTGCAAACTGCTCCCTGCTGCTCTTCGAGGTGGGTTCCTGCAAGCAACTCGTTCTTAAGACTTTTCTCTCTTCCCTGCGGAAGCCAGGAGAGCCTGTGAAGGCTCAGGGAGGGGCCCACAGATCCCAGTGGTGGGTGCCCAAGAGAAGGCAGTCATGTTCCCACCATTTCACAGGAGTAGGAGAGTGGGAGTGACCTCCCCGGTGCCTAGTCCAACAGCCTGAACGAAGGACCAGGGCCCTAGGGGCAAGAAGACAGAGCTGATGAGGGATGGAGGGTGTCACTAAACCCATGATGACCTTGGCAGTGATTTGATGGCAGGATGTGGGGAAGCTGTGCATGTTATTGAAGAAGTAACTGTTAAGATAACAGGGCGAGCCTCTAGCAAGGTGTCTTTTCTGGGCCCAGCTGGCTGGACTGTCAGCTCCTGGAGGGCAAGGCTGGGACTGAGGGCACCTCTATGTCCCCAAGGCACTAGGCACTCAGTGGGTCCTCAATAAACACGGTGGGCTAACGAACGGGTGATGTGACCAGACCCTGATATACCGTACCCTGGACAGCCTGGCTTTTGCCTCAACTTCTGCCCCTGGGGCCTGTGCTCCCAGCCAGTTTGGAAAGCAGGGAAGGTAGTTTCCGCTTGCTTTTGCCTGTTCCTGAGAATTCAAGACGGCTGGCGACTACCCTGCTGAGATACAGGTAACCCGCAAGCCCACACTCACTGCACGTGAGCTGGAGTTTCTTCCTTGGGTCAAGAACTCCGCATCCGGCGTACACTGGGCTGGCTGCAGCATGTCCCCATAAAAAAGAACTTTCAATACAGATTTAAAACCCGGGAAGAACGAACAAACAAAAGCCCCTGTCTTTCCTGCAGCCGTATCTGTCACTTCTTGTTTCCAAGGCCCGTCTAGGTCCCAGGCTCTGTGACTCTCATTGACCTGACCCCAACCAAGCTATAAAATGCAAGCAGCCAGGGAGGGGACGCGTAGATAAGCCAGTGACTCACAGGGCCAGGCATTCTGGGCACCTGGGCCTGTCGGCCAACCTGGTCGCCAGGAAGCTGGGACAGGCCCAGGCGGGTAAGGTTCCGGGCCTGAGGGGAGAAGCCAGCTTCCTAGCAGGGATGTGTAAGAGGTGCCCTGAGGTCACTGCGGGGCTTGTGAAACTGGACGCAGACACCCTCCTCCCAGCAGACACCCTCCTCCCAGCAGACATCCTCCTCCTGGCCCCAGTAGGCCCAGCCCCTGTCTGACAGCCAAAGGTGAGCACGGGGCCACGTGGGCTTTTTCTCTGTGGAAGGGAGGCTACCTCATTCCGAGAGGATTTCATAATCCATAGCGAGGTCCACGCTGTGCCCAGTGGCCGGTCTCGCACTGCCCTTTCTGCCATGGCCCCATGACTGCCTCTAACTCTGTCTGGTCATCACGCTCGGTTGGCGTGTTCCTCATAAACCAGTGGGTGAAATGATCCAGTGACTCAAGGACAACCAGAGCACTGAGCTGTCTGGGAGACTCAGGCTGGGGCCGGGCCCCACCTGTCCCCTGGTACCAGTTAATTTGGAGAGGTCAAATCTCCTTGTCATGAGGGAGCATAAAGAGCAGGTTGCCAAGGAGGCCTCCCCTCACAAACATTTACAAATCGCTCTGCTCCGCCTGCGAAGCCCGGACTCTGTGGCTGAGTCCCCACTGGTTTATCTGGACAGGAGTGGAATGCACGCAGGCTGTGGGGAGGGGTCTGGAAAGATCCACCGCTCTGCAGAACCCTCCCTACCATGCTTTGGGGCGACCCCTCTGGAGACCATGGCAGGAGAGAGGGGCGCCTCCCCCATCACTTGTAGCCACCTCCTATTCTAAACATCAGGCCATATTTTCTTTTTCAAAATAAGCCAGGTGGTTCCAGCTGTTCCAGAAAAGAACTAATCCAGCCAGTGGGGTTGTTTCCTTGGCTTTACATCTTGTCTGAGCTCCTCATCAGTGTGGCTGTGTCTCTGGGGTGCTGAGTGTGCGAGTGCGTGTGCGTGTGCATGTGTGTGTGTGTCACTGTGCAGCCAGGTGCTCGCCCTGCAGAGAGCTGCCCGGGCATGCGATGTCAGGGAGAAGCCAACCACCTACTGAGGAGTCGCAGTGAGCAACTAGTTTCAGTCTGGGTTTTGAGAGGCCCTGGCAAAGCCCCAGGTGCTTAAAACAGCCATAATAAAATGTCGAATGGTTTCAGGAGCGTGGGAACAAGGCTAGAGGGCGCCCCAGAGGTCCACTGGCAGGCAGCAGGGAGCAGGGGTGGGTGGCTAGTCACAGGACCCGCCCCACTTGTGAAGGAGGTGTTCCCTGGCCTGGAGTTGAAAAAGGGAGATTCTGAGTTGAATATGTGTCTGCTGCTGGTTTTGTTGTGGACGGTGGGCCCGAGAGCCATCTGTCTCGGGGTGCAGTATGTTAAAAACCTCGGGGTTCACAGAAGCAAATCTAAGCTGTGTGGGGACTACATTTTGAGGCCGTCTGTAAAAAATAGAAAAAAATATATACACACACACACACACACACACACGCACGCATACGTACATATATATAATTATGAGTATAGACTTATTATAAAAATGAATACTTGTTCAGAATGAAAATAAGTCACATCAAACCAGTGGCGCCCACAGACTGACGTGTCATCCTTTTGGGTTCTTTCTAAGCAATTTGCCAGACACACTTCCATAGAAATGCTTCCTGGTGGCAACCCTGGCCTCCTCCTCTCTGCTCCTAGAACATTCTACTTCTCCATGTCTAAACTCTGAGCAGCTCCAAGCTTACACCTCATCAGCCTCACAGAAAAGCCACCTCTGCCCCCAATGGACTCGTGATCTGCTCAACCGACAAGATAAATGCTTTCCATTCGCTGTGCTCCTTCATTACAGGCTCTACGTGAAAAGATACATGTTTTACACAAACGTTTTCATCATTTACGGCATTTTTTTTCCTTTTACTCCTATCTGGGGAGCTCATGAAATGGAGATTTCCAGGTGCCCCTCCAGGGGTTCTGATTTCCTGTGTCTGAGTGAACAGCCTCATCTTATTAACCCGAGGACAGGTTGATCTGTGCCAGCAAAGCCCCCGCATCTGGGAATGGCAGGTGCCACGGGCTGGAGAAGGTGGGCGGGGTGGGGTGGGGTGGAGAGGGAGTTTGTGTTCTGTGGGTACAGTTCCAGTTTTGCATGATCACAAGGGTTCTGGAGACGGATGGTAGTGATGGTTGCACAAGCACCGATCTGCAGACTGGAGAGCGGTTCAGATGATAAACTCGATGTGTGTTTTACCACCAAAACACAAGCATGTCCGCGCCTGAGACTGCTACGTGATGGAGTTTGCGGTAGGTTGCTCTCCAGGATCCACCTGGCTTTCGCAGGAACTAGACTGTCAGTTAGAGGAAGCTGCAATGCGCCTTCAGGTCCTGTAAGGGCAGCACCCACCTTTAACCGCTCTGGGGATCCAGATTGCTTAGACTTAGTGTCTTGGTGAAGGGCCGTTTCGAAGTTTACACTTTCCAACAAAACAATGTGTTAGTCATGTAATATAACTTTAGCAACTTATGCATATACATACTTTAATTTGATGGTGGCTTATCATCCTTCCATGCCAAAATTAACACTTATTTTTAAAAAATTATATGTGATGACAGATGTGGGGCAATGCTTTGCTCCCAAATGAAGCGTGGCATGGGAAAGTATTAAATTAAGAGACATCGATTTTCCCGCTATGCGTCACTCATTTTTCTTGTATCTGGTTTTATACATCTTTGTTTTCTCTTTAATTTCACTGAGTCCTTCATTCTCCCAGCCTCAGCAGTATAACTGTCAAGGTTAGCCCAGGTACAGAAAGCCTCGGGGCTCTCTGATGGCGACGGAGCCATGTAAACAAACCTAGAGTGAAAAACTCTCACGCGACCTCACCATTCTATGTTCTTAGAATCCCCATGTCGTCAAGCTGGTCCCCGTAGGTCAGATGCTGAACTCCAGGAGGTTTACACTTGACCTTCCCCCCTGTGACCGCTCTCACCCCACAGGCCACAGGCGGGTTGTGTCAAATATCAAGTCTCTGTAATCCAGTTATACATTTAGGCACCAGAAAAATGACCACAGTGTCCACACGCCCAGTGGACCCATCGAGAGCCAGATAGGACCTGGACTTATTTGTCACCTGGCCTCCACCATGTCTCTATTCAAAGGAGGACATGTGGTGACACTGAAGATCTCTAAGGAGGCTGTGAACTTGGACTCTAGGTCTGATATTCCTAGAAACGTTTGCACGTTCCACCTCTCCTGGGATACAGTTATCCAAACAAGCATCACAGATTCCTTTGGAGAAGGCCAAGGGAAGCCATTACTATATACCTGTACTCCAAGTTGTGGGTTCTGGACCCGAAACCTGTCTAAGGTAGGGAAGGCGAGCAAGGAAGGGATGGTTATGTTTTATTGAGGTCACTGCCCCAGTCTCTGATGGTCCATCCTGTTTCCTTTCATTGGACAGACCAAGCAGTGCCCTGACTGGCTGCCCATCTATTTTACCCTTCTGGATGCCAGGCTCTTTTAGTCATGTCCATTACCCTCTGTGGGTCAGGCCTCCCTGGCTTCCACCCTGTCTTTGCCACTCGTTAGAATAATTCTGATCTCCTGGCTTGTAACAGTTAGGCACTGCCACTGGGTGTCTGACGGTTTGGAGTCCATCATCCCAGGATGACAGGATCCTGGTCCCTTAATGGCATCTCCTACTGTCGGCTACCGCTCCGCTCTAGCCCTTCCTTACTCACTTGCTAAATGGTGTATCTGTTGGGTCCTCCCAAGAAAACTACTCATTTGCTAGTTTTTCCAGCCTTGTAAAGCACGTCTATCGTAGCATGGCTCCTTCTCTGAGCCTCTTACGCACAGCCGGCCTCACTTGGTGTGAGCTGTCACCTTGCCCACACGACCAGAGTCATCTCAGCAGCACGACGGCACCCTCTCGACGCCAGGGCAGTCCATCCAGTATCCTGGACAATGCTCCCAAAGCAATACACTCTGCCTTGGCCAGCTCTATTTTCCACCCTCTTTGACTCAGTGCCCTCAGAATCCAATCTCACGTGCTCTCTCTAGAACTTGCATCTCCTCTGGGGCATGGCCCCTGCCCCCCAATATCAGGCTCAGCATGCCCCAGCCAGGCTAGACAATAACTCTAGTTATTAGCCTACTTACTTGCTACCTGTGCTAATAAAGGACAGCGGGGGCCTTCTATCCACTTCTGCACTGTGACAAGGCTGAAGTATGCCACGAAAACCTGGCCTCATATAAAAATATAGCTGGAAAAGGGAAGAGCATTTTAATAGTCTTTTCAGAAAGTTGTGCATGTTTTTCTTTGATACTACACCAAACCCAACAAGTGTTAGTGTCTTAAAGGTCAACCGAATGCAGATGTACTATTTTTTCACGTTCCCTTACGTTACACTCCATTGATCTAGCTGGCGTTTGAATAAATCTTTTACCTGTGCGTGATTATGTAACAACGCGCATTAGTTATCTGAACAATATTGGTTCCCTGTGTTATGCAGATCTCCCAAATGGTGACTCATTTCATTTCATGATATCATCACGCATCGAGTAGCCTCTGGGAAAACGCTGCATATTTGTGAAAGAACGAGAATGGAAAAAAAAGAAAATAACATTTCGGTATAATTATAAAACAGTTTTTAGCTCGCGGGTCCCCTGGAAGGGTCTTAGGGACCTCCAGCGGTCCACGGGAGGACCTGGGAACTGCTGCCATAGTACAGGTCTAGTGAAGAAGACAAAATGTGGAGACGATAAAGAATTATATATTAAAAAAAAAAAAAAATCCAAAACAGGGCAGGGGAGGAGGGACAAAAAGAGCAAAGGACAGATGGAACAAACAGAAAAACAAACAGCAAATGATAGACTTAAACCCAAGCACATTGATAATCTCATTAGGAATAAATAGTCTAAACGCTCCAAGAAAAAGGTGAATATTGCCAGACGACATAAAAATGCAAGACCCTGCTACCGTGTGCGGTTCCACGAGAAGCACACTTTATTTCTTTTCTTCTGTGGGACCCCCTTCCACGCCTTTTTTTTTTCCCCTCCAATATTTGGATTTGGTTAGAGCAGCTCTGAAGGGTCTAGAATGAGACCGAGAGAGTCTCACTAGAGATGAAGGTGATAATGGAGAAGAAACTAAAGTCAATTAGAAGGCATACGGTGAAGCCTCGGTCACCAACACCATACAGAGGAAGAGCGAGAGGAAATCAGATACGCCTGGAGAGGACCCCGTGATTTGGAAAATGAACAGCCTTAATTGATTTCTTGAAGTTTTCCTCTATCCTCATTTGCCATGGTAAGTAACCCCAGTGTGTGTTGCTGAAGAAACACGCTTTAAATACAGAGACAGAAACTTAACATAAAAAGACAGGAGGATGGCGATGGTTAATTTCACATGTCAACTTGACTGGCCACAGAATGCCTAGATTAAATATTTCTGGGGGTGAGCGTGAGGGTGTTCCCCAGTAAGGTCAGCAGTTGAATCGGAAGACTCAGTAAGATAGACGGCCCTCCCCAGGGTGGGACAGGGACTTACACCCCTGGTTTTCATGCTTCAGACTTAGATGGATACCACCGACCTTCCTGGGTGTCCAGCTCACAGATAGCAGATCAAGGGACTTCTCCACCTCATCATGTGAGGCAGCTCCCCATAATCTCATAATAAATCAATCTCTTTCTCTTTCTCCATATATATCTATATATCTCCCACTGGTTCCTCTGACTAATACAAAGATAAATATTATCAACACTAATCGAAAGAAAGCTGGAGTAGCCATATTAGCATCAGGCAAAATAGATTTCAGAACATGAAATATTATCAACGATAAAGTGGGACATTTCATAATGATAAAAGAATCACTTCATCAAGAAGACATAAAAATTCTAACTGTATACGTGCTTAGTAACAGGGCTTTAAAACACACAAAGCGAAAACTGACGGCTAAAAGAAATAGTTAAAACCACTATTATAGTTAGGGATTTCAACACTCTTATCAGAGTAATCGATAAAGCAAGTAGAACGAAAATCAGTAAGGCTACAGAAGACTTGAACAATACTATCGAAACACTTGACCTAACTGACTCTTCTACAGCCTTGCACCTGACATCAGCAGTCACCAAGATGGGCCGTATGCTGGGCCATAAAAGGAGCGTTTCAATAGACTTAAAGGGATTGGAAATGTACAGAGTGTGTTTTTTGACTACAACAGAATTCAGTTAAAAACCAGCACTGGAAAGCTATCTAGAAAAATCCCCAGATACTTAGAAATCAAACAACAGACTTTTAACCCATAAGTCAGAGATGAAATCACAAGGAAACTAGGAAGTGTAATGAAGTCAATGGAGATGAAAACAGATCACATCGAAACTTGTGGGATACAGTCGAAACGTGGCTTGGAGCTCAATTTATAACTTTAAAGGATCATACTAGAAAAGTAAGGTCTAAAATCAATGATCTATCTAAGCTTCTACCTTAAGAAGCCAAATAAACCCCTAGTCCATGAAAGAAAGGGGTGATAAAGATAGGCACAGAAATCTAAAAAATAGAAAATAGAGAAAATTCTTGAAAAGCTGATTTCTCAAAGTCATCAATAAAATTGACAAATGAAGCTTGACTAATCAAGAAAAAAGCGACAAGTTTCAAGTAATCAATAGAGAAACCACTACAGGTGCCACAGAACTTGAAAGACTCCTAAGGGAATATTAAGGACAATTTTAAATGAAGTGACAAATTCCTCAAAAGACACGAATTACCAAAAGTGATTCAAAAAGAAATAGAAAACTCGAATAACCCTATATTTCTTATGTCTCTTAGAAAATAAACTTTAGAAGTTAAATCTTCTTGAATTCACAAAGAAAATTCAAGATTCAGATGGCTTCACCGGTAATCTTATATAAAATATTTAAGGAAGAAATAATATTTTTTAAAAAAAGGAAATAATATCAATTCTATACTAACTCATCCGATGAGGCCAATATTAACATGATGCCGAAACCAGGCAGAAAAATGACAAGAAAACAAAACTACAAATGAACACAGATGCAAACATCCTTAATATCACCCAGACGAATACAGCAATCTATAAAATACATCACGACCAAGTGGGGTTTATATTAGAAATGCATGGTTTTATTAACATTAAAAAAAAATCAATCTGTGTAATCTACCATATTAACAGAACGAAGGAGAAAAATGCGAGAGCTCAGAGGGGTCGAGGAACTTACTCGAGGCCGCATAGCCAGGAGGGCTCTGGGGTCTGCTTGGGATGCCTTAATTACCTTGGTCACCAAAGTGGTGAGTCTCCCCACGACCAGTCATGAATCCCCTTCAGGGACACGCACACTGGTGTAAAATCCGACCTGCGGACAGCCGGCCCTGAGTGATGATTGTCGGAGGCTTCACCCAAATCTCCGCCAGGCAGGAGCTGGGTCACAAAGCGGCCCTTTGTCTCTGCCGAGCGGTGACTTCCAGGCACTGCGCTGAGGGGCCCGCTCTGCCCGGCGGGGCTGGGAGGCTGCGAGCCGGGGCGCAGTGCCCCTCACAGCCCACACATTCGTGTGCAGCTCAGTTTAAGCGTCTCTAGCAAACAAAGGCCCTTGGGTTCTTCCAACAGCAACTACTCCTGCATAAAACCAACATCACTGTTTGTTCTCCAGGGCCCTTGAGAAACATAATTATTTCCCAGTTTTTTATCAGACGTGTGAGATAAGTAGGATTACATGACTCTGGGTGGCTTTCGTTGCCATCACGGGGTTCCTGGTATACGTTTGAGCAAGGGGAAGTTTATTCTGGTTTTTATCAAGATCTCAGGGCGAGTGGAGCCCAGGCTGGGGCCCAGCAGAGGAAAGGGAGGCACCGCGAGGAAGTCGCTCAGCCACTAGGTGGAGCCAGCGAGCTTCAGGCTCAGAGCCCGGGCCTGCGAAGAGAGCCGCAATGGCATAGGCCAGGACGCCCAGAAGATCTCCCTACTAAGCCATCGACGTGCTGGCACCTGGACAGGGCCGTAATTTTAGATGCAAAGTCTGACCTACTTAAAGTCGAAGAGATGATTGCTACATTTCTTTTGGAAAATCAATCTGCGCCTATTCTAAACTCAAGGGCGTTTTTCTCCCCCACGTAATGACCCATTTGTTCTTGGCGTGGCCCTGCTTTCAAATGGGCCGTTTATTCGTTTTAGGTTTCCTCGGAGTGCTTCATTCTGGGGTCAGAACCCCACGGCTTGGTTTGAAAGGTGTTAGGAGCAGGGTACAAATGAGGTCACAGGGCCCATTCTCCTCGAGAGGTTGGGGGTCCCCCTGGGAACAGAGAGTCCCATTCCGTATTGACATAAATTTCCTGCTGGAAACATACTGAGTCTCATCTACTCGAATTCAGTGGACGAGAGGTGTAATCTTACGAGGAAAACACAAATCTTTAGTAAAACGGCTAAATATTATTAGCATGAAAAGAAACAGGCTGTGTGAGCAAAGGGGCCAGGTCCCCTCTCCTGGCTGCGTCCTATCCCTGACGCCCAGGAGGACACGAAGGGGCCCTGGAGAACTGGAATCCCAGCTTGAACTTGGAGTCTTCCTCGTGGACGCCCAACGAGGGCGGTCTGAACGCCCTCCGGACCTCAGAGCAGCTTGACTTTGCCCAAGAGCTAGTTCACAAAGCTTTTCTTCACACTGTCCTCCTTCCATGCCAGGGACTGTTCCAAGTGCTTTGTAACCCAACTGGGCAAACACTATTGTCTCCCTATTCTTCCCAATATGAGAAGCAAGGCACAGATGTATGAAGAGCTCGTTTAAGGCCATACAGCCCAGCGGGGCGCTCACGTGGTAGGACTAGGTGCCCCTGCTCAGAACTGAATATCGCGCTGCCTCTCTCTCTGATTGGCAACCCCTCTATCTGCAGTTACTCTCCATGTCCCTCTCAGAAGGCCTCTTGACTCTGCCCGCCTATCCAATCTCTCCAAGGGGTGACCTTAAGGTGACTTTTGGACACAGGCTTGCTGGAAGGTCCCTCTGTTTACTCAGAGCCCTTGCTTGCCCACGCAAAGGAAGTGACAAGCAGTGGCACTCGGAGCTGTAAGCATCTTCCCTGGGATCCACAGCGAGCCTGCTGCCCTGCCTCTGTCTCACGCCTTGCCCAGATATGGGTCAGACGACAGGGCACGGGGTAAATATGGGGAGTTTGGGGGCACGAGCCTTGCGATCATCACGCCCCTTCTCTTTCATAGTTCTGAGTTATAAATTCAAACATACACAAGAACCCGATTTTCAGTTTAAAAAAATATATGTTTAATGGAGTTAAGTATAGTAATAGTTAATATTTTCGAATGCTTGTTGCTTCTCATTCCTAATCTATCCTATCTCACCACTGTGATTACAGTACTGACGAAGTAACTTAGGCAGAGTGGGTAGGTGACTTGTCTAAGTAATAAATACTGAATATAAAATATGAGTGTATAGATCTGACTACATAGTCCCCGCCCATAACCACTAGGCTCACTCCTTCCCTAAAAATATAAAGAAAAAAAGGTCCGTAATCCCACTTCCCAGATATATTAGTTTTTAAAGTCATGACTTATAACGGCTAGAAAATGCATAATACACATGTGTGCAATTAAAAACCGATTATAAACCTGTACACCATCACTCAGGTCAAGAGACAAAAACTGAGTCCTATTCTCCCTATCCTGTGTGACTCACCCTGATGACAACCCTCTCTCTCATCGAGAGAGAACCACGATCTTGACTTTCGTGACAGTCATTTCCTTGTTTTTCTTTATAGCTTTACCACTTACTTATGTTTTCCTAATGACTTATTCTTAGGAATCTTCAATTACGCAACACCGTGTTATCAACTGTAGCCGCTATGTTTTGCGTTAGATCCTCAGACCTTACTCACCTTAGAGCTGAAAGTATGTACTCTTTTATCAACCTCCCCTATTCTCCCCACCCTCTAGTCCCGGCAACCACTTTCTTAACTGTTTCTATGAGTTCGATTTATTTTTTTTCAGATTCCACATACTGTATAAGCAACACCATGCATTATTTATCTTTCTCTGTCTGGCTTATTTCACTTGGTGTGATGCCTTCTGGGTCCATCCATGTTGCCTCAAATGACAGAATTTCCTTCCTTTTAAAGCTGAATAATATTCCATTCCATGTATGTACATATACGGTCATCCCTCTGTATCTGCAAGGGAATGGTTTCAGGAACCCCTAAAGATACCAAAATCTGAAGATGCTCAAGTCCCTTAGCCTTCCATATCCACGGATGAGGAACCCATGGATACAGAGAGCTGACTGCATATCTCAAATATTCTTGATCCATTCATTGGACACAGGTTGTTTCCATATATTGGCTATTGTGAATAATGCTTCAATGAACACAGGAGTGCAGATATCTTTGATAACGGTTTTGTTTCCTTCAGATAGACACCCAGAAGTGAGATGGCTAGGTCATATATAGTAATTCTATTTGTAATTTCTTGAGGAACCTCCATGCTGTTTTTCACAGGGGCTGTACCCACTTATATTCCTACCAACAATGCACCAGGGTCCCCTTATCTCCACATCCTCGCCCGTATTTGTTATCCGGTGTCTTTTTGATAACGGTTCAAATGCAGGGTAGATCTTTCTGTTCACGGTTTGATACTATACATCCTTCTGGATCTCTTTTCCTCTACGTTGTTAATTCTCCCTCGATGTCTGTAAATAAATTTCATTGTTTTTCAAGGCTATTTCATGGTACTCCATTGATGAGTATACTACGACCTATCGATCCAGTCTCCTGTTGATGGGCATTTGAGTTATTTCCAGTTTGTGGTTATTACAGTGTTGCTATGAGCTCTCTTTGAAGTGTGTGTGGGGGTGCTCAGACTCGATATATAGGATGTATACCTAGGAATGGAATTGCTGGGTAAAGGGTGTGGCTATTTTCAACTTTAGTAACTTTTTAAAATCTATTTTCCAGAGATTACACCAATTTATATTCCCAACAGTGTATGAGAGTCTCTGCTGCTTTATATCCGATACTCCATATTGACATGAAAAGATATTAGATGAGTAGTTAGATAACAGCACAAAAACATATAAGTGAAAAGTAAAGACCTTACTCCTAGTCCTTCTTCCAAAAGGTTACCAGTATCAACAGTATCTTCAGTATCTTTCCACAAATATTAGATGAAATTATTTAAATACGTTTGTTTTTTAAATGACAATTTTTGGATACTATTTCTAGTCCAAAGAGAGTGTGAGAACGTGATATACTGTTGTTAAATATATTGCTGTTGTAAACCCCTATTCAATCATCCATAAAATATTTATCGAGTACCTATTATGTGCGAAGGACTCTTCTAGGAGCTTGGGATGCGGCAATGAACAAAACAGTCAAATACTCACGCCCGCATGGAACATACATCCTAGTTGAGGGAGACTCAATAAATAGATGAGCAAAATATCTGTTTAATGGTATTAAGTACTAAGAGAAAAAACAAGGAGGAGGTCAGGAAGTTTGGGGAACTGTAATTTTAGATAGTGTAACGAACTGAGAACGTGAACGGGTGGGCCACACGGGTCCCCAGGGAAGAGTGGTCCCAGTATATTCATGGATTATCAGGGATGGCAGAGAGGCTGGAACTCAGTGGTGAGGGGGAGGCTGAGGTAGTTGAGGCCAGACTTTGGGAGGTAGGTGTAGGCAGATTTTTGAATGCCACGGAAAGTGACCACATTCTAGACTTCTTTTGAATGTAAAGGTGACAGAATTTGCTTATGGGTTTGGCGAGAGGTGTGGGAGATTCTGGGGTCAAGGATGACTCCTGGGTTAGCTTGAGCACTGGAAGGGATCCAAACATCCTCAGATGAGAAGGCTCGGTGGATGCCAGATGCCTATTACATAACCCGAGTGAGCGGTGGCAAGAGCACATATGAATCTGGAATTCAGGGGTGCAGTCCAGGCCACAGACATGTGGCAGTTACTGAATTGATGGGACTTAAAAGTTATGAGACAGGATGAGACCTCAAGAGTCCAAGCACTGCTCAGGTCTCCTCCAAAGTCCTAAGAGGAAGGAGGTGAGGCAGAACCAGCAGAGAAGGCTCAGTAGGTGGCCAGAAAAACAGGAGCCGGTGGTGGCTCCCAAGGCAAGGTGTAAACGTTTCAAGTAGGGATTACGTCTGTTCAGTGCTGTTGAGAGGTCAGGTAAAATGACTTCTGACACGGATTACTGGATTTAGCAACTTGGAAGGAATTAGTGAACTTAATAATTGAGCAGTAGAAACAAAAACAGAAGGGAATGAGTTAGAAAGAGAAGAGGAGGGTGTATGAACAGCTCTGAGAGAAGGGTAGAGATGGCTTAGTAGTTTGAAGAGAAAGTAGAAAAAAACTGACATGGAAAGTCAGGCTGTGTAAGGAGAGAGACCGTGTAACTCCATCGGCGCTATAGCAAAAATAACTCGTGGTGTTTTTGCCGAGGGATTGGCGCCCCCCACCCCCATTACCATCCCCCTTGAAAACAGGGCAGCCTCATAAACGGTTGGCAATCATATACGAGTGGTTAACCCCGGAGCACCATTTTCTCTTTACAGAACCCCGGACACAACAACATCCGGGCTGGGCTGTCATGGTCCCTGGCTAGCTCTGCAGTGTTTGCAGCTGGTCGTGTAGACAGACGTCTGTTCCTTGCTTCTCTTCAGCCCAACTGGGCAGCTTTGTGGGGCTGCTGCAGCTGCTGCTGCTGCTGCTGCTGCTGCTGCTGCTGCTGCTGCTGCTGCTGCTCTGGCACTTGCTGGGCCTGCCGGCTCCTGACTTCCTGTTTTGTGCACCCACGTGCACCCTACAGTACAGGCCACGACAAATCGGCCATGATCACCCGTTTACGGGAAACCGCCTCCGATTTCCTCTAGGGGCTGCTTTTAGAAGGCGAGACCTCCACGCTCGCTCCCGGAG
The DNA here is from genome assembly GCF_000151845.1 of Pteropus vampyrus. Classification (NCBI taxonomy): domain Eukaryota; kingdom Metazoa; phylum Chordata; class Mammalia; order Chiroptera; family Pteropodidae; genus Pteropus; species Pteropus vampyrus. Next base: position 1,978,160 of record NW_011888923.1, read on the forward strand.
GCCTTCCTGCCGTGCGACGGCGGCGGGGCCTCCGCGCCCGCCCCCCGGCCCTGGCGGCCGGAACGCCACGCACAAAATGTGCCGCGCGGGGAGAGGATGCCCCGCCGGCACCG
>NW_011888923.1:1979161-1981321 GCF_000151845.1 Pteropus vampyrus
GTCCGGCGAGCCCATCGGGCGCGGGCTGCAGGTGTACAGTCCCTTTCAGTGCACCGTCTCGGTTTTTGGGAGGAGTCAGTGTGCACCCGAAGAGCAGAAAATACCCTTCCCCTCTAATAGTTTACTGCTAAGAAGAGGGAACGGTCCGTTGAGCGTGGAAGCATCTCACACAATGGGGGAAAACGGTTCTCAGCGGACCACCCCTGTCTTCCTCCACGGGCGCCGGTTAGATGGGTTAGATGGAGGCCCCCAGAGGAAGCGGCAGATCGGGAGCGGGCCCGTTTCCCACCGGAGGGCGGAGGGCAGCTTCAAGGTTACTCTCTATTCCTTTGGGCAGAATCGGAAGCAGGGCACGCTGGTCTTCGAGCGTGCGTGAGCTAAGTAAGGGCAAGTGTGGGAAGGCCACACACTGTGGCCTGCAACAGGCCCCGTCCTGTTTGATGCACTGCTTCCTGTTTGGGAGGAGTGTCACACATTTGTGGACGGTGACATCTCTCTGGAAGAAGAGTAAGTGCTAGATCAGTGGGACGCCTTGCCTGCACCCCCTTTTCTGGCCTAGTCCAGGGCCTTTACTGACATTAAGGCCAGTTTTGACTTTTCTAGGGAGAGGAAATCTTTGGGGGAGCCTTGCTTTATTCTCCTTGTTATTATCGGCTGTGTGGTGGTCTTGGCCCCACTCACTCCTAGTTCGTGGGCAGCAATGATAGAAGTAGCTGATACTTGAGACGGACAAGCCTGGAATCAGGTCCTTCCATCAGGCTCTGCCTGCATTGACTAGGTGACCTTGGGGTTCATCTTCATCTGTTGCAGAGGGCTTCTACATCTCTCATTTGACTTGGTTCCGTCCAGCTTTCCCAGATGGGAAGCAGGGATCTCCACTGCTCCCTGTGTGTGGAGAGGGTAATTGAGTTCTGGATATCCAGAGCCTTTGTAATTTCATTCAGCCACTAGAGCCTGAGTGGCAGCGCCTACCACGTCTGTTTCCAGACTGGTGTTTTTTCCACTGCGCTCCCTTCAAAAAGGAGATACTGATTTCAGTTTATCTGTGGAAGGCCGTGCGTTTATTTACTTCATGGGGATGATGAATAGTCAGTCAATACATATTATCTTTTAAAAGCGGCTTCTCACCTGAAATCTACATAATGTTATTAACTGTTACCCCAATAAATTTAATTTAAAAAATAATACTTATTAAAAATAAAAAAACACCTGAAATTTATTAGCCAATGTTAATACATTTAATTTAGTAAATTAAAAGTAATCATTATGAAAAGGAAATAGAAAAAAGCATCTGAAATTTAGATAATGTTAGTCAGTGCTACCCCAATAAATTAAATTTGAAAAATAATTATCAATAAACACAGTTTGCAAGAGTCGATCGATTTTGGATAGTTTTAGATGCTTCCGTGCGTGGGCTTTTCTTACCCATCATGCTTTCAGGGCTCCCCCTTGCATATTCACAATTGCATATTGTCTCCTGAGTGGCCACCTTGGCTGTGGGTCACTTGTGCAGGATACCTGCCTGAGGTGAGCCTCCAGTGCCCAGCATAACTGCCGGTGGGGGGGTGGGTATGGGGCACCTGTGATGAGGGCCGTGATCACAAGGGCTTGGCCCAGAGAAACCTCACGACATGTAAGAATGGACTCACCCTTTAAGGACATTTGAGCTGACACCCTGTGTTGAAAAAGGAGCCTCCTGGCCTAGGACTGCGGGGCCCATGAATTTAATGAGTTTCACCAGATGCCTCCAAGGAGCAGAGTTCCCTGAGGGAGGGATACTGACCTGGAAAATTTGGTCCCTACCCAAGGGGGTTTCAGGCAGGGAGAAGATGCCCAAACCCCCACCATCCTGGACAATTAAGAGTGGTCAAGTGCTTTGGGCCCAGGAAGGAGGTATCCAAGATGGATAGGGGCTCTAAAGGCTGGGGAGGGCGGTGGTTAGAGCCACCTTTGCAGTCCTAGGCCTGGGTGTGAATTCTGCTTCTGCCACTTGGCTGCCTAACCCTTCTGTGCCCCCATGCTCTCATGGGTTGTTCTGAGTGTTTAAGAAAAGAAAGTGCATCTAGCGCCTGCTGGAATGACTGGCTCATTGTAAGTAAATGGTAACTTTTTTTTTTTTTGTCCAAAATGTGGGACACAGGCTCAGGAGGCCGACAGCCT
>NW_011888923.1:1981371-1999255 GCF_000151845.1 Pteropus vampyrus
GTCTGTTTCCAGACTGGTGTTTTTTCCACTGCGCTCCCTTCAAAAAGGAGATACTGATTTCAGTTTATCTGTGGAAGGCCGTGCGTTTATTTACTTCATGGGGATGATGAATAGTCAGTCAATACATATTATCTTTTAAAAGCGGCTTCTCACCTGAAATCTACATAATGTTATTAACTGTTACCCCAATAAATTTAATTTAAAAAATAATACTTATTAAAAATAAAAAAACACCTGAAATTTATTAGCCAATGTTAATACATTTAATTTAGTAAATTAAAAGTAATCATTATGAAAAGGAAATAGAAAAAAGCATCTGAAATTTAGATAATGTTAGTCAGTGCTACCCCAATAAATTAAATTTGAAAAATAATTATCAATAAACACAGTTTGCAAGAGTCGATCGATTTTGGATAGTTTTAGATGCTTCCGTGCGTGGGCTTTTCTTACCCATCATGCTTTCAGGGCTCCCCCTTGCATATTCACAATTGCATATTGTCTCCTGAGTGGCCACCTTGGCTGTGGGTCACTTGTGCAGGATACCTGCCTGAGGTGAGCCTCCAGTGCCCAGCATAACTGCCGGTGGGGGGGTGGGTATGGGGCACCTGTGATGAGGGCCGTGATCACAAGGGCTTGGCCCAGAGAAACCTCACGACATGTAAGAATGGACTCACCCTTTAAGGACATTTGAGCTGACACCCTGTGTTGAAAAAGGAGCCTCCTGGCCTAGGACTGCGGAGCCCATGAATTTAATGAGTTTCATCAGATGCCTCCAAGGAGCAGAGTTCCCTGAGGGAGGGATACTGACCTGGAAAATTTGGTCCCTACCCAAGGGGGTTTCAGGCAGGGAGAAGATGCCCAAACCCCCACCATCCTGGACAATTAAGAGTGGTCAAGTGCTTTGGGCCCAGGAAGGAGGTATCCAAGATGGATAGGGGCTCTAAAGGCTGGGGAGGGCGGTGGTTAGAGCCACCTTTGCAGTCCTAGGCCTGGGTGTGAATTCTGCTTCTGCCACTTGGCTGCCTAACCCTTCTGTGCCCCCATGCTCTCATGGGTTGTTCTGAGTGTTTAAGAAAAGAAAGTGCATCTAGCGCCTGCTGGAATGACTGGCTCATTGTAAGTAAATGGTAACTTTTTTTTTTTTTTGGTCCAAAATGTGGGACACAGGCTCAGGAGGCCGACAGCCTGGGTTTGAATCCCAGCCCCGTCTCTTGCAGGTGTGTAGCTATGCTCCTTAACCTCACTGGGCCCAGGCTTCTTATCTGTGAATTGGATAATTGCGCCTGTTTTAGGGTTGCTGTGAAGATTAAAACATTTGGCACTGTGCTGGGCATTTGCAAATGTGAGCTCCAAAGGGAACCCTTTACCTTTGAGAACCTGAACTTTGGACGCCAGGCCACTGTGGGATGCTGTTCCCTCCTTCCTTTGATCCAGCCCTACAGATGCAGGTTCTGGGACAGCATTTTAAAGTCTCAGAAGAGCGTTTTCCTGTTGGTTTTCTTTTTGAGTTATTAATTAATGTGTAGTCAGTGAATTACATTTTCCTCGTTGGACTCAGAGTTCTAGAATGTCAGACTCAGAAGGACCCTTAGAGTCCTCCAGCCCAGCTCTGTTATTTTACAGATGAGGAAAGTGAGGCTCTCAGAGGTTAAAGACTTGGCCAACATGACCTTGACCTTCGAGGGAGCCGAAGGCAGCTGTTGGATTATTCCACTGTTCGCCCAAGTTTAGGTTTGCATTCTGTTGTGCGGCTTCATCGCAGGATCACTGTAGGCCCCTCGTAGGAGTCCCGAGTGTTTGCCGAAATAAAGCTGAAGGACGTGTCACGTAACAGGTTGTTGGAGAGTGGGTCGTTGAGGAGCAGCACATCCACTAGAACTTTCTGCAGCGATGGAAATGCTTCACGTTTGTACCGTTCTGTATAGTAACCGCTAGTCACAGGTAACCACTGAGTGCTTGAAATGTGGCCAGCCCTGGAAAAACTGAATTTTTAATTACATTTATTTAAGTTTATCGAAATGTAAATGTAGAGAGCCTCCTGAGTCTGGTGGATGCCTTATGGGACTGTGCAGTATGTAGAAGAATTTAAAAATGAATTCCTGGTAGGTTTCTGGGGAGAAGGCATTTCCTGGGGGAAGCTCGGGAGCTCTCTGGGGACCGCAGTCATGTTTCAAACAACCGAACTAACAGAGGTGGACCTTGGTATGGACGTGGCCCAGGGCAGGTCACCTGGAACCCTTGCTTCACAGGTAGCTGTGTGAGGCCTACATGCTTTTGATGTAGATCTACTTAGAAATGTTTTGAGATCAGGGACTTTGTTCACTGCTGAACCATGAGTGCCTCGACAAGTTCTGGCATCTAGTGGATAGGTCCATAAATAATAGTGGGCAGGACCTGAATTTTAGCGTGTTAAGGGGTTGGAATTTTTCCCGTTGGAGCTTTGTCTTTGGGTTTGTAGTGGAATTATTGAAAACATAAAACCTGATTTACAGAAACCACATTCAGAGCTAGTGTTCTGGAACATTCCATAAGACGATGCAGAGTACTGGGTCCTGCTGGGATGTGGGGGCCCTGGGCGAGGCTGAGTCTTTGCAGCTCAGAGAGCCTGTGGTCGGGAGGCCGTGCTCATCCACTGTCCAGTCTCTCCCTGTAAGTGGGCCAGGCAGCCTGGCATCATCTTTGGCTTGGCATTGCCACCGACCGGCTCCCGGATTTCAGTCAGGCCACAGGTTGCCTCCTCCTGGGGACAGGGCTTCTCCAGGTGGGGTCCGAGCCAAGGCGACCACACCGTTACGTGCCTTGTGTCTGTTTAGCTTTTTCTTTCACTCTCAGAGGTGTCCTGGGAGGGGAATAAATGATCACCCTACCTGGTCACTCTACTTTTGACTCTTGGACCGCCTCCGTCTGAATCATCAAAGAAGCTTGTTACACATGCAAATTTTCCGCACTCAAATTATGCTTTGGTAGACAGTCAACAAAGTGCAGATTTTAAAGCATTTATGAGATATTTGGGGAAACTCGAATAATCCCTTGGTCGTTAACGATTGTAAGAGATTCCTGTTGTATTTTAGGGGAATAATTGTTTTGCGGTTCTGTTTTTAAAAGGAGTCTGTCTTTTAGAAGGAACGCTGAGATATCTGTGGCTGCCAAGCTCCTGTGCAGTGAGGGACGGTGTTGGGCAGAGGGACCAGAGTCGATAGTTGGGAGCTGTTTGGTGGAGCTTGGGGATTCAGTTCCTTTTTTCTCTACTCTTGTAAGCCTTCGATGTTTTCTACAATTAAAGAATAAAAAGAAAAACAGACTCTTGAATCCCCTCCCAGACCTACCGCTTTTGCCTCTTGGTGGGGGCGCGGGGGGAATGGCAATCAGCACCTTGCTCAGCTTCCGTGGGAATTTGAGAGCCAGCCTGAAGTAGGAATGGGACCGTCTGCTATGGGGTATGTCTTCTTCCCTCAGCCTCCCTGCTGTCCCGGGACCCTGTGTGAGTCGGCAGCCTCCCAGCCACCCTGATACATGCTGTGTGGAGGCCCTTCTAGCCCAGGTGGAGCTGCTGCCCACGGGGGCCTGGTGTTTCCTGTGTGTCTCAGCCTCCCAATAACCAGGGGCTGAGGCGGCCCTGTGGCTCTTAGGATTGCAAGACGACCTTCAGCAACAACCATCAGGAAACTTTGAAACTTACCGCTAGTGGGATCTGGAACTTAGTGCACCTGCAGCCACACGATGAGGTCGAGGGGGCGGGAGAGAGAGGCAGCCCACGCGTGAGCTTGTGCCTGGGGTTCTGCTTTTATCGGGGGCGAGGAGGGGGCCTGGGGTTTTGCGGGCCCACTCTTCATTGGCGAATTGAAAACCTAAGAACCGGAACTTAAAGCACGGGAAGAGGAAAAGCAAGTGGCTCAGATGATCAGGTACTGGAACGACGGTCTCTGGGACAAAGGAGGCTTGGTGTGGAGGCGGCCTTGGCTCTTTATCCCGGGTTTGTTCGTGAGGCGGGGCCTCAGCACTCAGAGTTTAAGTAGGATGCTTGTGTCACAAAACAGATAACCAACCTCGTCAATGTTTATCTGACACCGAGTCAGTATCTGACACCGGGTCTGACCGGTTGGTGAGGGCGGGGCCCTCCAGGCCTGGCTGGGGAAGCTTAGTGGGTGTTGCTCACAGCTCCACCCACTTCCTCCTTGACCATGACTAGCCATTTGCTGTCCTCTGTTAATGGGAGAGCTGGGCTGACCTCAGGCTAGGTCATGGATTCCTTGTGTCTGTGGGAATGGCTGGTAGCCACACTTGCTGCTGGGAGAGGGTGGCCCCAGGAGGGGGCCTCCGGAAGGGGACAGGCTGGGTTCCTGCAGGGTGGGGTGGCTGAGCCTTGTGCAGGGACTGGGTAAAGTGCTTGGCCCTGTCACCGAGGGATAAAGCTGCCGGCATGGGCTCTCTGCCTGTGCGGGCATTTGCCGGGGGGTGTCTGGGGCCCACGACCTCCAGGGCAGCTGTGGGAGAGATGACTGGCTTCCGGCTCGGCCGTTGCAACCAAGTCTGAAATGCTGTCTGGATCCCATGTCTCTGAAAGGTAGTGAAGAGGAATTTCCCACTTAATTGGCCAACATTTCTAATCAGCTCCTTTCTGCTTCTGTAAACATGCTTGTTGCAAGGCCAGAGATCTCGGGGTCAGCTGAGAACTCATCCTCCCCTGAAGATGTCTTGCTTTAGTGCTTGTTAGAAAGAAAATCCTATGATCTGTAACTGCCCGTAGCCCATAGCAACTTCAGGGGTCTGTAAATGAGCCCATGCTGACTGTAACAATACGAGTATAAAAATAAAATTGCCCCTAAGCTCGGGGGCCCAGATTTTCCGAGCACTAGCTCTTCTGGGACCTCCGGTGTCATAAAATTGAGTTACTCCAAACCTCTGGGTGCTGCTTGATTTCTTGCTGGTCTGAAAGTTGCAACTTTTCTGCCACAGTAGGACGCCTGGGACACTGCGCCCACAGTAGCGCCGTCTCCACCCGTGGCATCTACCGTATGAGGCCACCTGGGCCACCTGAAGATTTACTAGAAATGGCACGGAATGGACAGTGGGTGCCAGGTGTTCAGGGTTCTGTCAGAGTGAGTGTGCCCACATGCGTGTTCATCCTCAGTGGGGACCTGGCAGGTTTTCCCCTTAGAGACCAGTGCAGCTGGTGCAGGACGGGGTGGCCCCGAGTGGCGGGGAGACCAAGCCCCGCCCCGAGAGAAGGAGAGGGTTCTTTGGCGGAGAGTGTGGAAAGAATTCAACACACACGCCAGAGTCGGAAGGAAATGTATTAAAGAAGAGAGAAAGCCTGAGACCAGGAGAAGAAAAGCCGGAATGTTCGGGAATTCAGCTACTGTCTCATTCTTTAGTTCCTGGGAGTTACAGTTTAAAAGATTTCATTAACCCATTTCCTTTGACTTGGACACACCATGAGGAAGGGAAGGGTATGTAGCGCTGAAAGCCCGCTGGCAGTCCCCAGCCTTTAATCAATCCTTAAATCTCCCACGGTTTTCGTCAGAGGGAATGACTCTCTGTTCCTGTTTCCCCTTCATGGTGTGGGGAACGGGTTGTCAGCAGTCCCAGCAGAAATGTCCCTTTGTTCTGCAGGTGTCCCCCTGGCCTGGCCGCAGGGCCGATCAGCACGCGCGTCGCAGCCTCTGATTGTGGCTTGATTAACAATTTGATTCTCTCGCTTCCTGCCCCATCGGAACCTCGCCGGGCTTGTTGGTGGAGATGGCCTTCCAGGCCTGGACTCTGGATGCTGGCACCTTTGAGGGCTTGAGACAGGTGTGGTGATCAAAGCACCCTGCGTGCCAACAGCTGTGCCGCCAGATTGCTCCCACGCGACATGGGTGTTCCCCTTTCCCCTGGAGGAGGGCGAGCTGCGATTTTGTGTGGTCTTGTTCTAGGGCCAGAGGGAGCTTTCCTTGAGCAATCGGTTCATGTGTTTCCTTTCTTCAGAACTTTACAGAAACCGTGTCGAGTGGCTGTGCGTGCCCACGTTTTGTGCCAGCTTTCCTGGGACATAATTCACACCCCATGATTTCTCCAGTGACGTGTATAGTGCAGTGGCTGTTAGTCTATTTAGAGCGACCATCACCGCTATCAATTTTAGAACATTTTCGTGTCCTGGAAAAGAAACCCCTGTACCCTTGAGCCCAGAGGTCCCCAACCTTTTCAGCACCAGGGACCAGGGCTCCTAGGAGAATCTAGTGCCTGATGGTCTGAGGCGGTGATGCCGGCGCTGGGGAGCGGCTGCAGACACAGATGACGCTTGGCTCGCTCGCTCGCCCGCCACTCACCTCCGGATGCATGGCCAGGGTGGGGGTGGGGTTAAGGACCCCTGCTGTAGCTCTTTCTCCTCAATGACCCCCCTCCGCCCCCCGCCAGTAATCTATAGTCTTTCTCTATAGATTTGCCTATCTGGACATTTCAAATAAATGGACTCAAGAGACTGGCATTTTTCACTTAGCCTGAGGTTTTCAAGTTCGTCTTCATTGTAGCCAGTGTGGGTGAAGGGAAGGTGGGTTAGTGGACATGTCCACGTTCCACCTTTTGGCTGTTACTCATAATGATACTATGGACATTCGTGTACAATTTTTTGTGTAGACAGATGTTGAAATATTTATTTGGTTTTTGTCCTTGGATCCCTGCACACAGCTTCAGGATGGGTGCTGGTAGCTAGAAAGACCTGGGTAGGATTGGAGTTGGAACTTTCAGCCTCGCCCCTGACCCAGGTGTAGGGGACGAGGGGCTGGAGGTTGAGTGTCACTGGTAGTTTAACTGATCCTGCCTCTGTGGTGAAACACAGCGCTTCCTGGGAGAGCTTCCGGCTATTGGTGCTGGGGGGGGGGGCGGCGTGCCTAGAGACCCTTTGGGTGCTTCACGCCTCCCTACCCCATACTTTCCTTGCCCTGGACATCTCCTCCATTTGCTGTTCCTGAGTGGTATGTATCCTTTATAATAAACCAGTGAACTTAAATGTTTTCCTGAGTCCTGTGAGCCACTCCAGCAAGTTATCCAGCCTGAGGAGAGGGTCGTGGGAACCCCTCACTTAGCTGGTCCATCACAAGTACAGGTTGTCTGGGACTTGTGACGGGTGTCCAAAGTGGGGACAGTCTTATGGGACTGAACCCTTCAACGTGGGGTCTGTGCCAACTCTGAGCTCTTTGTGTCAAAACTGCATTGAATTGTAGGACACCCAGCTGGTGTTGGAGAGTTATTAGAGAACTGGTTTGAGTGAGAAAAAAATTAAGTAACATCAGCTCGCCCAGGAATGGAATTGCTGGGTCATATGGTAATTCTGTGTTGACGTAAGAAACATTTAAACCGTAGAGAATTTTTGTAAGATTTTATTTGAGCCAAACTGACGACATATGCCGGGGAGGAAGGTTGCAGATGCTCCCGAGAATAACTTTTAGTTTCTTTTATGCATTTGAAATTAAGGAGGGAAGGTGAAATTACATGGTGGTGGGGGAAAGCCGGGCAGGGATTGGATTACAGGCTAGTTACCAAGGTTATGTGCTCTCTGGAGAGTTAACGCCCCTGCGCCCCCCCCCCCCCCCCCCCCCGCCCTTCTGGTATTTCAAAGGTGTGTTAACTTTCACTAAAGAAGTCACAGGCCCGAGGCATGACCACCTACCGTGACCTGTCCAGGTAGGAATTTACAATCAGGTCACCCCGTGAGGTCACTTTTCCACAGAACCCCTTTTGTTGGATCCACATCTGGATTTCACCTTTTGAAGAACTGTCAGACTGTGTCCCCAGGTGGCTGCCCCATTTGACATTCCTCCCAGCCATGCAAGCAGTCTGGTTTCTCCACATCCCGCCAACGCTTGTTAGATATTATCTGTCTTTTTGGTTCTAGTCATCCTCGTGGGTGGAAAGTGGTATCTCATTGCATTGTGGTTTTGATTTGAATTTTCCTGATGACTGACATTGAGTATCTTTTCATGTGCTTATGGGTCATTTGTACATTTTTGGAGAAATGTCTGTTTGGATCCTTGGCCTGTTTTTTTAGTTGGCTTATTTGTCTCTATTTTTCTTTTGTTAGAGTTCTTTCTATATTCTAGATATATTCTTTCTCAGATATATGATTGCAAACATTTTTTTTTCTCATTCAGTGGGTTGTCTTTTCACTTTTTAAAACATTGGGGGGGTGTAATTGACGTATAACGTTATATTAGTTTCAGGTGTAAAATGTAATGACTCAATATTCGCATATATCGCAAAGCGATCAGCACAGCTGGTCGTCAGCAGCCCTCACCACACGCAGTTAGAAAAGGTTTTTTCTCGTGATGAGAACTTTTATTCTCTTAGACACTTTCAAATCTGCAGTGCGGTGCAATTGGCCCCAGCCACCACGCTGCGCATTACAGCCTCGTGACTTTATTTATAACTGGAAATTTCTACGTTTTGACCCCTTTCAACCATTTCCCCATCCATCTGCCCCCTGCCTCTGGCAGCCACCAGTCTGTTCTCTGTGAACTTTTTTTTTAAGGATTCCACATGTAAGTGAGATTATAGCTTGTCTTTTCTGACTTATTTTACTTAGCATAAGGCCCTCAGGGTCCATCCATGTTGTAGCAAATGGCAAGATTTCATTCTTTTTTATGGCCGAATGCTATTCCATTGTATATATGGATATACGTATATGTGTACATGTAAATGTGTGTGTGTGTGTATGTACACATATACACACGCATAAATACACCAAATTTTTTAACCCATTATTCCGCGGATGGACACCAGGTTGTTTCCATGTTTTGGCTATTATGAATAATGCTGCGGTGGGCGTGGCGTCGTATATCTCTTTAAGTTACTGCTTTATTTTTCTTCAGCTCGATGCTCAGTAGAGTTGTTGGATCATATGATAGCTCTACTTTCCATTTTTTGAGGAACCGCCACACTATTTCCCATGGTGGCCGCATCAGTTTCCATTCCCACCGACAGTGCACGTGGGTTCCCTTTTCCCCACGTCTTCACCAGCACCTGTTAGTTCTTGTCTTTTTAAAGTAGCCATCCTAACAGGTGTGAAGCGTTCCCTCACCGTGGTTTTGATGGCCTTTTCACTTTCGATGTTATCTTTCGAAGCACAAAATCTGTAGATTTTGATGTCCGGCTTATCTTTTGGTCATCGTCGTCACTTCTGCTTTTATCGTCACGTCTAAGAAACCCTTGTCAGACCCACAGCCACAAAGGTTTGCCCCCATGTCTCCTTAGAAGAGTTTTACAGTTTCAGCTTTTACATTTAGGGCTTTGGCCTATTCTGACCTATTTTGAGTTCATCTCATAGATGGTGTGAGGTAGGGGTTCACTTTCATCTTTTTTTTTGCATGTGGTTTCGGAGAGGCTGGGTTACTTGTCAAGGTCACAGCCTGGTAAGTGATGGCTGAAACCACAAACCTGACTTTCCAGCCTCGGCCTCCGCCCACGTCACGGCCTCCGCCCACGTCACGCCTCCCCTCATGTCTGCCTCAGCCGTGCTTTGACTGCCTGTTTCTGGGGATCGTTTATCTCTGACCCTGAAGACAGGAACCAAGTCCGAGAGTGACAGTGAAAGTCATGCCCTGCAGAACCTGGGGTGCTCATCACGTGTGTTGTTTCCTTGCGGGAGTAGGCCGTGCCTTGGAGGTCTGGGCATGATCCATGCATGTCTCCATCTCTCCGTAGCCCTGCCTGGTAGCCCCCTCCCTGAATGCCAACCCTGCCTCTGCTGGCCTTCCCGCCTCCCGCCAGTGTTCTGCGATTTCATCCTGGCCCATGGCAGGTGGCAGGCCCTTGCTGTCCTGGCCTGCCTGCCTGCCCATCGAGACCTTCCCAGGACCAAACCCCTTTATGCCCCTGAATTTAACCCCGTTAGGCGTCAGGGCCCAGAGGCTCAGGCTGGGGTCAGGCCAGGGGCCGGCGGTCATGACTGGGGCTGTCTGAAACAAAGAGTTGGGAGTTGGCATAGAGCAGCCACGCGCCGAGCTGCTCCGCAGGCACATTCGATTGCGCATCAGAGATGTTAGAACAATTGAATTTTAATCTAAACTGGAGAGGTAGCTCTCAGACTGGGAGTTAAAGTGTCAGGAGAAAGAATTGCTTTTGCAAACCCAATTTTCCCACCTTTTGATGCATTGTGGAGCAGAGGACCCTAACAGCTGTCGGGGACCAGCCCTGTACCCCGGAGGCAGCACTCGCATTCTGAGACCAGCCCTGGCTCCCGTCCGCACCCCGCACCCTTCGTAAGTGTTTGGTTAGCTCTCAGCCCTGGGGGCGGGCACAGGAATCACCTTTTACAGATGGGGAAACCGAGGGCAGGAGTGAATTGTCCAAGGTCACCGCAGTGGGTCTCCTGTCTGTCCCTTATCGCCTACCCTGACCGGGGGCGAATGCAGCTAGAGGAGGGATGGGTGATGGCGACAGCTCTGACCAGCGGCGGCCCTGGCAAGGCCCATGGCTGACTTTGGTCTGTGAAACGGTGGGGATGAAAAGTCTAAGGTCTGATGTGTCTCCCAAACCCGGCCTGAGGCTCAGAGCCCCTCTGAGCCCTGGTGCCCCGAGGAAGTGAGCGCCCTGATGCCACGGGTGCCGGGCGCGTGCCACGTGGTAGCCGCCCCCCGGGTCCGTGGAGAAGGCCCTGCCTGCAGTGCCCACCCATGGAGCTTGTCTAGTGTGTGTGCTTTGCTGTCATCCAAAGAAAGGGGGCTGGAGGGCACGGGGGCTGGATGCTGGTCCCTCCACCTCTGTCCTGGCATAGCCGGGCCACTGGCAGGGTAGATGCTGCCCCTTCTTTCCCCCTGTGGAAGTCTCCAGGCTTCGCGTACCCGCCTCTTCTTTAGCCAGCTAGGTGTTCCGTTCCTTCTAGGCACTCGGCAGGTGGCAGCTTTAGCCTCGTGACCGATCGGGACCAGTGAGGGTGGGGGCCGTGGTATTCGGTCCGCGGTTCACTTTTGTTTGGCGTTTCTTTGCTGTGCTGGTGTTGCGTTCGCTCAGGTGTGGTCGTTCTGGGACTCAGCGCTTTAATAGCTCAGTCGCTCTCTGGTGCCCTTTGGTGCCTAATTTCTCAGGAAACTAGATCTTGTTTGCTTGATATTCTGTGCTTCCTCTGATGATGAGTGGCTCTATTGTGTCATGTGCCTCATGGAAAACAGGTTCTTGGAAGTGATGACACTACAGATCAGCCTGCAGGTGTCTGCTTGACCAGTTATCGGACACACATCACCGTGTTCTTATTTCGGCCATACCCGTGGCAATTGTTTTGACTCTGATTTAATTGTTTTGGCTTTTTTTTTGATTTTGCTTTAATTGCTTACATGCACCTACTGAATTTTTACGTTTGTTTTTATGTAATGAATGGCATATGGATACAATAGAAGTAATTAAAAGTATGCTCAGTTTTGTAGGAAGTCGCCAGACTGTCACATTGCTGCACGTCCCCGCGGCGCTGAGCGTGAGTCCTGCTCCACGTCCTCGCCAGCCTTGGTGATGTTGGCGTCCGGATTTTGGCCATTCCAGTGGGTGTGCAGTGGTTTGAAGTCACAGTTCGCTAATGACCATACGGTGCTCAGCAATTTCTCATGTGCTTACTTGCCATCTATGTGCCTTTATGTGGTGTCTCTTCCGATCTCGTGCTCATTTTCATACTGGGTTGTTCGTTACTGTTGGGTTTTAAGAGACCTTTGTATATTTTAGATACACATTCTTCTTCGGGTATGTGTTTTGTAAATATTTTCTTCCAGTCTGTGCCCTGTGTCTTTATTCTCTTAGTAGTGTCTGGGTTGGTTCCTCCAAGTGGCCCAGCCTTGGCACTCAGCCATGTTGGGGGCTTTTCCTAGATCCAGGGAGTGTCGGAGATCATGTAAGGTGTGACAGTGCAAGGGACTCCCAGCTCTGCGCTCAGCCCCCATGGTACAGGGGAAGAAATCGACCCTACAGATGCCGTGACTGACTTACAGGCACATTGCAGGCGTGGCAGAGCCAGGACTCTGACCCAGATCAGGTTTCCTGGGCCAGCTGGCCCTGGACATTTCCATGCTGCCTCTTGGGGCACCTGTGGACGTGGTCTGTGGGTGATGCCCAGCTGGCTGGGCTACTGGATGCCCAGGATATTGGGCGGGGCTGGAGTTCCACAGGCTGAGAGGGTCGCTCTGCTCTCTCCTGCGCCCCTTCACGGTCCAGCCTGACTTTCCCCCCAGGCCTTCAGGCCCAGTGTCTTCAGGGGGCGTCTCCCAGGGGAGCCTGGGAGCCCTGCCAGGTGAGACTTGGCATGGCCATGTGGAGCACAGGCCTGTGATGCGGTTACTCTGGAGGAGTACTCAAGACCAGCTCGTCTGCCCACCGTGGCTTCGCTGCTAGCCCTGTGGGCGTGAGACGCCTTTGATTGGTGCCACAGTGGCAGGTCGGGCTCTCAGCCAGGGCGCACCTGGAGCTCCCAGGGTCATCCACGACCTCCCTCCTGCCTTTTCCGGGGGCCTCAGGCACAATGCCGTTGGCCGGGGCACTTGGGGGACCCTACTTCCAGCACAGCTCAGCTCCCTAGGGACTTTGTGGCAGTCACTGCCACCTCTTGGAGAAGTGGGCTGAGTTCCAGTAAATTCTCCTTGGGTCAGTGAGTGAAGTCGGGATGGAAGGCGTTTCTGCAGTGGGGCCGGGGTGGGAGGCACGGCTCTGCACCCCGACGACTATGCTGAGGTGTCCTTCATGTGACCGCTCGTACTTCAAGTGAGCAGCTTGGTAAATTGCGACATGGGCACACCTGTGCCGCCGTCGCTGCGTCGAGGGAATGAGTGTGCCCAGCCTTGTACGGTGCCTTCTTGCCCCATAGGAATCCCTCCCTCTGCCCTTCCCACCCCAGGCAGCCACCGACCTACAGCTGAGTTTACATCTTCTAGAATTTTATAAAAATGGAAGTACCACGTGCTCCTCTCCATCTCGCCTCCTCCTCCCCCAGCACGGTCACCCCGAGACCCACCCACGCTGTCGCATGGCCCTCGGCCTTTCTTTCTGTCGCCGAGTGGCGCCCGCCGCGGGCCACGCACTGTGCGTTCACCTGAGGGTGGGCGTCCAGTGGTTTCCACTTTGGGCTGTCACAAGGGACACCTCTGGGTGCATTCTTCTCGTGCTTTCGACCCGCGGCTGGGGAGCCTTGCGTGGCGAGGGCCCACGTGAGTCATGTGTGGACCTTCCGCCGCGGGGCGGGTTGGCACCCCAGCCCCCGTGGTGTTCGAGGGTCAACCGTGCGAGTCTTTGCGGGGACGTGTGCCTTGTTGGTGCACTCAGGCACGTTCCAGGGAGACACGTCGCAGTCTGGTGCTCCCAGCTCCTCGTCAGCGCGTGGCACAGGCAGTAGTCACTCTCGGTCGCGTAGGGGGACCGCACTGTGGCTTTCATTGCATTTTCCTATCGTCTGGTGACGCCGAGCATCTTCACGTGTGTATATTTGCCTCCTGCGTATCTTGCTGGGCGAAGTGTCTGTTCAAGTCTTTTGCCCATTTGAAAATTGGGTCATCCGTTTTGCTGCCTGTGAGCGTTCTTACGGGGTCTGCATCTAAGTCTCGCCCCTCCGCTTCCACTGCATGGGGAGTGAGCTGTGGCGGGAGCAAAGCGGCCTCCGGTTCTGGGAAAAGTGACTCGGAGTCCCCCTCACGGCCTCTCTTCCGAGGTCCCGCCGGTCAGTTAGGCTGACCGATCTTTTGAGTTCTGGGTCCCTGTCTGTCTCACTTCCTGCCTTTCTGCTTGGCTCTGGGACGACCCTGCCCCTGACGCTTGGGCAGGTGCGGGACCGGTAAGGGAGGAGGAGCTGCCATCTCGAGACCTTTTTCAGTCTCCAGATGTCTTAGAAAGCCCGCCATTGGAGGGGTCATTCCAAACTGAAGAGTCTTCCCTCTGAGGACGCCTCATTTTGGTTTTAACGTCTATGGTTTGTTTAAAAGCTTTCTCTGCATAGCGTTTCCTCAGTCACGGGTGCCAGTTTCTTTTCTGCATATTACTGGCCTGTATCTCAGCGTCAGGTACAAATCCTCCGTCCCCTGTTGGGCGACTCATTTAGGAAATTCTTACCTCGTCGAGGGTTGCATCGGATTCTGCCTTTTGCTGCAGTGAGCACGGCTTTATCTTTAAGCCAGTCTTGCGGTATCTTAATGATTTTTCTATATCTTAAAAAGAGCCCGATGGGGCACATCGTATCTGGTTCTCCTGTATGTGAGTCGTTTTAACTCACTCCATTTTGTCGCTTCTTTGGTGTTTTGGTAGCAAGCACAGTAGATCTTCGCAGCGGGGTGGGGTGCGCCTCCTTCTGGCCGACCTTGCTTTTGGGGACCCATCCGTATACTGTGCGTGGCCCTTCGTGGACCGGTCTGAGCCATGTGGGCCTGGGGCAAGCGTCCGTCCTTCTTCGTTCCTCCTTTCCACACGGGTGGAAGCTGGGGCTCGAACCAGGCAATTTCATAGATCTCTCTCAGCTCCGATTTCCTGTGAAAGGTCAGGGCACACACGTAGCACTGGCAGTGAGGCCGTGGCTGCCCCTTCTCTGGGTGGTGTGGGGTTGAGGGAGGAGCCGAGTTCAAAGGGCACTGCTTCAGTGGGTGGGCCCTCTCCAGTCTCATCTGGCTGCGGCTTTGGGAGGGACCGGCAGAGGCCATCTTCCTGCTTTGGCAAGACATGTCCCTAAAATTCTTCTGGAAGCTAGTCTGTCCTTGTAGGAAAATCACGAAGTGAGCTGGGAGCTGTGGGGAAACCTGGGATGACCAGCGGCAGGGTGTCTGGGGGAGGCCCCAGTCTGGTGCACCAGGGTGGGCAGAGCTGAGGTGTCTAGACACTTGGCTCTGGGGTACCCCACGGCCTTGGGGGCCTTTTCTCCACCTGAAAGTGAGAGCTATCTGGACCGCACCCGGTGTGCGGCCCTCTTGGGGGTCACTAGTGCCGTTTATGGTGGTCTGTGTCCAACGTGGCCTGTGCAACACATTTGGCCTTTTGGTCCAGGCTTTTCGTAGGGGGCAGGACGGGCCGCCAGCCAGGCATGTAAAGGTCTTGAGTGTCCAGCCGACCCAAGGGGACTCAGGGTCCAGGGGTGAATGAAGGCAGGATGGGGGCATCTCCTCACTCACTCTGCAGCTTGGCACATATTCAGGGTGCTGTGCTGTGCCTGGCATGGAGCCAGGTGCTGGGGGCACAGTGGTGAGACGGACTGCTGGCCTTGCATCATGGGGATGGCTTGGGGAGCTGCCCGTAAATGGGGTCACTTCTACTCACAACTACTCACAGTGGAGCACCCTGGGGAGCAGCTGAGGCACTGAGGGACCCCTGCTCAGCCACGTCGGTTGGGAAGGCTCTCTGGGAAGGTTTTCAGCCCTGACCTCCTTCAGGTAGACATCTTGGGTGTGATCAAGCCTCTTTGCCCCTTCAGAGCCCCCTCCCCTGCCTGGCTTCTAGGCACGACGCACGCTGGGCTGGCAGAGCCCAGGGTGGCCTTGCTACCACCCGCCCTGGCCCAGGCCTGGGCCCAGGTTCCACCAGCCTCTCTGTGGAACCTGGTGCTGCGGCGTCGGCCAGGCTGGAATTTTCTTTCTCTTTCTACGTAAAGGTGGGAGGGCTTGTGGCTGTGGCGCCGGTGCTTCTGGTCATTATATTTAGGGAAGTCCTTGGACTGGGGCCTGTTTAAAAGGCAGAAGTCCGCTCGCTTTTGACGAGGGGTTTGTCTGAGATGTGTGCAGGCCACGTATGCTAAGTCTAAGTGGCGCTCTGCCACTTAGACTTTACCCCTGAGGGCACACCTGCCAGATGTGCCCCACGAGCCAGGTGGCCCGGTGGCCAGGAGGCAGGTTTTTGGGAGCATGCCTTGAGTGGTCCTCAGGCCGATTCATTCATTCGTGGTGGCCAGAACCTCTCCTGATTGACAGTGCACTGGCTGGGAACTCGCTGCAGGCTTCCTGGGAGGCAGCGTCTCTTGGGGGTGGTGTTGGGCACTGCCACAGTCAGTCACACATGCAGCCTCCTCTCAAGGCTACCCTGATCCGTGGACTGCTTTCTTCCTAACCTGGAAGCGGGGGGCAGAAGGAGGCGGAGGGTGCGTGCAGGCCCCCCGGGACAGGGAGGTCTGGGGGGGGGCAGGCGGGGCTGCGGCTGGGAGGAGACGAGGACGGCGAGCTGAGCGTGGTTGGGGGGAGGAGGGATTGGTGGGAGGACGGCTGAGGCTGGCGGAGCTGGCGGCACTGCCTGCCCACTTCTCTCGCCAGTGGTTCATCGGACCCTAGAGCTCGGGGAGGTGGCCGCGGGCGTGGTGTCAGATGCCAGCGCCCTTGAGCAGGAAGCCGGGCTGCGTATGTGATGGGACCTCTCACTGTGAGCTGCACTCTGCCCCGTGACCCTCCTCCCACCTGCTGATCAGGAAGCTCTGGAAGGCTTGCAGCGTGGGGCCAGGCCTTTGCACAGACACCGGAGAAAGACTGGGCGGGCGTCACCCTCTCCGCCGGCCTCCCGGAGGCCTCTCAGAGGCGGCCCCTGTGACTTCTTGATCTCATGGCAAGGCAGCTGGAGGGCTCGCAGATTCACTTCTTCTCGTGAGGACGTACAACATGAGGTTTTTATGACACTGGCTTCTTGTGGACTCTTCCTGGTTCAGTGGTAGCCCAGGGGGCCAGGCTGCTCCCCACTAGATCCGGCATGGCAGGAAGTTGTGAAGATGTTTTTGGTGGGGAGGACGAGTGAGTCGGTGACGCCAGCTGTCCCCCTTGCCTCTCTGGACCTGGGATGTCCCAGCTGGCATGGCTTCCCAGCTGAGCAGGTACCTCTGGTCACAGGTCCCTTGTGCAGCTGCCACTGTGGCAGGTGGTCTGACCGGGGGCACTGAAGGGGTCGGTCAGGTAGCAGAAGGGAGGCGGCCCCTGTGTCCAGCAGGCTGGCTGGCTTCATGCGGCCAGCAGCACCCGTCCCTGGCCCGGTTCTTGCCAGCCCTGGATGTTAGGTGGTTAACCAAAGCTGGGACAGGAAGTCCTGCCTTGGGCGGCCACCTGGGCTCCCAGCAGGGTCAGGTTGTGGGTGCTCAGAAGAGTGAGGCACGCTCGGCGTGGCACGCTCCCACCCGGCCCGAGCCCCCGGGATGCTGGCCAGCTGCTTCTCCTTAGGCCTTGCTGCCCGGTGCTCCCCTTTGTCACACTGGTGGTCTTCTTGGGGTGGGCCGAGCGCTGCAGAGCTCCTGCCTCAGCCCAGAGCCCTGGGCGCTTGGGGCTGGTGGGTGCTGGTCGGCGGGCCGCATGGGGAGCTTCTGCTGGTCCATTCCCTGTCCGGCTTGGTGCCTCACTGGGCCCCAGGGACTGTTTCCCGGCCCAGCTGGTTTTCGTGCCCCTGCCTCTTCTGGGCGGTGTAGCGGTGTCTCTAGGGGCTGGAGGATCTTTGCCACAACCTTCTCAGGCAGCAAATTGGAGAGGACGAGCAGTGCCACTTCCATCAGGGTCCCCTGTGGAGAGATGGGGCGTTCACGTGTGCCTGAGCCTGGCTTCCAGGCCCCGAGGTCAAGGCTGCTGGTGAAACAGCCTGTCCCCCAGGCAGTCCTCCTGGTACGTCCCGGCCGAGAGATTGAGCCACAGCTCCTTTCCTGCCTGGAATGGCGATTCCGGCTCTTCCTCCCTGCGTCCTCAGAGCCCAGCTCAGGCCCAGCTCAGACCCGCCAGGGTACTGCTCCCTGTGCTGAGTGGGAAGGAAGCCCCCTGGCCACCTGTGGCTCCACAGGGAGAGAGGGTCTGCTGCTGCCTCTCTGGTTTGAGCCGAATTCAGAAAAGACATGTCCAGGGAGCTTCCAGCACCTCCAGGCCCTGCCGGGACCTCAGCAGCTGGCCCAGCGGCTCTGCCCGTCTTTGGGCGCAGGCGGAAACCCTGAGAAGGGCGTACTTGTCAC
>NW_011888923.1:2000883-2014288 GCF_000151845.1 Pteropus vampyrus
GGGAGAGCAGGAAACAGGGCAGAGGACACTCAGGGCGTGCACCTGCAGAGAGAAGGCTGCCAGGCCACCGGCCAGCTGAGAGGACGGGGTGGGGGGTGTAGGAATGCCCCCAAGATGGCCTTCCTTTCCCCGAAGTTTCTGCGGTCCAGGAGTGGGAGGATGCGCAGGGTGGCTGGGTGCGGGAGGGTGGCTGGGCAGAGACGGCTGGTGGCAGCTCCCGGGACTGGTCCCGCCTGCCGCCTGAGCTGCCCCTGTAGTGTCGGAACCCTCAGTCAGGGGCCACCGTCCCAGTGTCAGGGGCCTTCACGTTAAACTCTGGGTCTCTGGGCTGTCTTGAAAATCCCGAAGCTTTGGCATCCTGGACTCATTCCTGCGCGGCCAGTCTGCCAGCCCCCCGGCCAGCGTGCGTGCCCCGGCCTCTCGGGCCCACCACCCGCCGCCTCCCTGGCCAGGAGACCGGGGCAGTGCTGCTGGGGGTCGTGCTCGCTCCATTGGGCTTTGTTTTCTTTTATAATAATAGCAAAGTGGAAAGCGAGGCCCTTTTCATACCCGTGTCTTTATTTAGAATGGAAAAAGGAAAGCTTGCATTAGGGCTACGCGTTCCCCTGGCTGTCCTCCAGGATGACCAGGCCACGGCGGGGAGCTCTGGGGAAGGCGAGTCGAGGAAGAAGGGCCTGGGAGAGTTACCGGGCAGTTTGGGGGGTCCTGGGGGACAGCCCTGCCCGGCAGCTCTGGAACCATTTGGAAGGAAGGAAGGAAGGAAGGAAGGAGAGAAGCAGAGGCAGACGGGGGCAGATGGCCAGCGCATCACTGGGCAGTGGGATGAAGGCGGGGAAGGGAGCAGCCAAGGCTGCGGGGAGGGCGTCTGGTTGGGGGCCGAGGGGAAGGGGTGAGCCTGCTTCTGTGGTACTGCACAGTGCCTGGTCAGGATCAGGTCGTAGGTAGAGGTTTGTGCCTGCACCATGTGCCTGAGTGGTCGGCAGGCCTGGGGAGTTGGGACAGGGCTTGGTGCAGGACCCAGGGTGACCAAGTCGGCTGGGGGCCAGCTGGCATCCGTGGGTCTTCATGTGCAGAGCAGGCAGTCTGGAGTGCCTGGTGTTTGCTCCCACTGGGAGTGCACCAAGTGCCCCAGTCCCGGGGTAGTGGGAGGCTGTTGGCGCGGGGTCTCTGGGGACCCCTAGTGTTGCAGGGTGACTCAAGACTGTCTCCGGCCTCAGGCGCTGGCCCCTGTTCTGTCTCCAAGGGGCTCGCTTCCCTTTCCTTCCTCATTGCCACTTCTCTGAGTGTCAGCACCTCCTCCTCCACGCTGGGGCCTCCGTGGGCACCTGTCTTCCCAGCCGCGCTGTGTGCAGCCCCCCTGCACAGACAGACAAAGCGAAGCCCGCACGGGGCGTCAGGCTCCCCCAGAGAGGCAGGCCCTGGTGCTCGTGGGCAAGGACGGACCTGTGTCCTCACCTCTCTGGAGCCCAGGGGCTCTGTCGCCTGCAGCTCCACAGCCTCCACATGGCACCTGTGTCCGCAGGAGGACCGGCCCGGGAGCACAGATGGACTGTGCCCTCCCTTACTAAGTTGAAAACAAAACAAATGCAAAGGAAAAGAGGTTGATGTAGCAGTTTTGTTATTTAAATTGGCTACTTTTCATTCAGACTTAAAAAAAAAACAACAAAAAACAACAAACCCCAGCATAGTGGTATAAGGTTAAATTTTTAAAACTCAAAAATATTTTTAAAATTTTTAACTATTTTTTTTTTCGGTTTCATTGCGAGTAATTGACGTGTGACGCGCATCAGCTTCAGGGGTAGGACGCGGGGTCCACGTGCGTGTGCTGCGAACGATCACGGCCAGGGAGCACTGTCGCCTCACATAGGCATGTTATGGCACAAACGATTCTGAGACCCACGGAGCCAATTGAGATGAATTATGAGCCTTTGTTAGCCGGCCGGCGACTGACTCTCTACCACGCAGGGCTAGAGGAGATCAGCCCCGAGCTTTCAGAGCAGGCAGCTGATAAAGCTCAAGACCATATCCTGGTGGTCTCCTGAACAAGCCAGCAGATTACAGAAGTGGAAGTTGGCTTTTAGCATATCTTCGCCCGGAACAACACCCTTAATGAACAAGTAAATGGATTACAGAAGCAGACATTGGCCGTCTACATATTTTATACAATACACTTCCTAAACCACACACAAGCAAGTAGGACAACTTCTGCTATCTAAAGATATTTCTTCCCTGTAGCTAGCTGACTTAGCTAGTTTGCTCACATGAAAATTTTCCACCCTTAACAAGGCACAGTTTTTGTTTTTGTTTTTTTTTTTGAAATTAATTATTTTTTATTATGGTGACATTGGTTAACGAAATCCAGTAGGTTTCAAGTGTACAGTTCAACGGTAAGGCGTGTATATATTGCGTTTTGTGTTCGACTTTTGCGATGAGAACTTTTAAGGTCTCCTCTTAGCAGCTTTCAAATATATGATACAATATTGTTAACTGCAGTCGCCAGGCAGCGCCTTTCATCCCAGGGACACACGCCTTTTCTAACTGGAAGCCCGAAAACCCCCTCGACCCAGCCCGCCCCTCCCCCACCGCTGGCAGCTACCAGTCTGTTCTCTGCATCTTTGATTTCCGTTTTTGTTTTAGATTCCATACCTATGCGCGATCGTACAGTATTTGTATTTCACTCAGGATCACGCCCTCAGGTGCGTCCACTCTTGTTGCGGGTGGCAGGGTTTCCCTCCTGGACACGGCTAACAGTCCGTGCTCTGGACGCAGCCCCTCTTTACCGAGTCCTCGTTGCTGGACGCGCAGGCTGTTGCACATCTTGACTACCACAGACAATGCCACGGGGAACGTTGAGTACGGACATCTCTTCTAGAGGGCGACTCCATCTCCTTCAGATAAGTACCCAGAAGTGGGACCGTGGATCACCACGGCAGCTCCGTCTACAGTGTTTGAGGAAGCTCCACTTTCCAGAGCGGCTGGGTGCGCCCGTTTCCTTCCCGCCAGCGGTGCACAAGGGCTCCCTTTTCTCTGTGTCCTCGTCGTTTGTTCTATAGATGATACATTGTGGCAGGTGTGAGGCGATATCTCATTGAGTCCTTTTTTTTATTTTTTACACCTACAGCACCCGGTCTTCCTAGGTGGTCTCCCATCCAAGTACTAACCAGGCCCGACCCTGCTTAGCTTCCGAGATCAGATGAGATCAGGCGCGTTCAGGGTGGCGTGGCCGTGGACTCATTGGGTTTTGATTTGCATTTCCCTGACGATTAGTGATGGGGAGCCATGTACTTGTTGGTCATTTATATGTCTTCTTTGGAAAAAGGTCTATTAGTTTCTCTGCCCGTCTTTAAATTGGATTGATTTTTTTTTTTTTTTGGTTTCGTTTTGCTTTGAGTTTTATGACTTCTTTATATATTTTGGATATTAACCCCTTACCAATATCTGATTTGTAAATATTTTCTCCCGTTCCATAGGTTGTCTTTTTCATTTTGCTGATGGTTCCTTTTGCTTTGCAGAAGCTTTTTAGCTTGATATAGTCCCACTTGTTTATTTTTGCTTCTTAGTGTCAAATCCAAAAACAACAAAAAAATCATCGCCAAGACCGATGGCAAGGAGCTTACTGCCTATGTTTTCTGCTAGGAGCTTTTTGGTGCTAGGTCTTAGGTTCAAGTCTTTAATCCATTTTGAGTTGATTTGAAATATTCTTAAATGAACATTCAAGAAGCCAACTGAAGCTTCTTTCTTGTGCTCGGGTGGTTCCCATGGCTGCTGCTGCCCCTGAGCCAGTGATGCAGGGTGAGAAGCCAGGTGGCCCAAACAGGCTGTGATTTTTCCTAGCCAGATCTTCCAGAATGAAGGGGCAACCTTGGGCATGAGTGACAGATACAGACAGCTTTCAGTCACCCTGGGATGCAGGTGTTCATGTTCTGAGAAAATAGCATCTCCTGGCTCATGCTTGGAGTCGGCTAGCTAACGACTTAGAAAGCAGTACAGATCACACTACAGGTGGCACTTGCCTTGCTGGCTGTGTGCCAGGCTTACCCGTTGGGTTGGTTATCTGCATTGTCTCGTGCGATCCAGTTCCTCCTTTGCAGTCGTGTAGGAAGTTCTGTTAGGCTTCTTTTACACGGGAAGTGGAGGCGTGACAGTTTTGGCAGCTTGCCCGGGTCACCCAGCTAGTAAGAGGGAAGCCAGGACCAACCTCAGTCTAACTGCCTCCGAGCTGCCAAATCGAGCCATTGGGCACTGCCAGGCGGAGGGTGGCGGAGCTCCATGGCCCAAGGTGGAGGGCGCCATCTCGGGGACACGGGGGCAGGCTGGGTGGCCCGCAGCTGGGTGCTGGGCATGCTGGAACCGTGGCCTGTCATTGCCTGTCACCTCTCTCTGGGCCTGAGGCTTCTGTGGACAGATTTCATCAGCCAGATGATTGTCTGGGAAAGTTCCAGGCCCCGTGGGGGCGGAGCACAGTGGGCAGCACCACAGTGGGGGCACCATGCTGGCTTGTTGGGGTTCCAGGGGCTTTCCCTCCACTGGCTGCCCACGCGAGGGCATGGTTTTTCCTCTTTGGGGAAATGCGGTGGCGTTTTAGTTCTTGACCCTGGGGAGCTCCTGGCCCTCAGTCCCAGGGACTTGGCTTCCTCTGGTGCCGGCAAGGAGCTCGCCAGGGGCATGTGGTCAGTGAGCTGGCAGGTGTGTGCTGACAGGTCTCCGGGCTGTGATGCATTTCTGATCCTCAGGACTGAAGGTGGTGCTCTCAGAGATTTGTCCATTTTCCAAGTGGCCACAACCTGTGTCCTCGTGCTCATTCAGCTCTGCCGGCTGTTTGGGGACCTGGGAACCAGGAGGGACAGGCATGTCAGGAGCCCCCATAACCATGCCAACACCTTGCTTCCTTTGCCAGAAATCCCCACCACCCCAGGCTCCAGGGGTAGGTCCCCCTCTCTGCCCTCCTCTCTCCCGAGGAAACAGCCCCCAGCCCCTTGTCTGGCCTGTCAGTGAGCACCCCACCCTGACTAAACACATGGAAGTTCTTTCTTCTCTGAGAGCCGTTGGATCCTCTGGAGGACCTCGTCCTCTCCCGGGGTTGTCACTGTTCCGAGCGCCGTCCTGTCCAGAGGCCTCATCCTGCCGCTTCTCTCCCCTCTGCCTAGGATCATGCGGCCAGACGATGCCAACGTGGCCGGCAATGTCCACGGAGGGACAATCCTGAAGATGATCGAGGAGGCGGGGGCCATCATCAGCACTCGGCACTGCAATAGCCAGAGTTCGGTAAGTGTCTGGGGCCACTCACCAGCCTGGAAGCGTCCAGCCCGTAGCCTGGTGTCCCGCTGTGCTCAGGGCTGCCCCACTGTTGGGTCAGGAAGGAGTTTGGGAGGAGGAGCCATCCCCTGGGCTCTAGGGCCTTCCGGAAGCTCCACCCACCCAGCCCTGTTTGTGACCCCTGGGAATGGCGTTTGGTGTAGTGCTCAGCCAGGAAGGGTGGGGACTAAGCTGATAGCCTGCCAACAGCTGCCTCTTAACACTTCCCCTCCTGTCTGGAAGAGGCTTGGTTTCTGGAATCTTCCTGAAGTCCAGCCCTTACAGAGCCATGCCTGCATGGGCAGCAGACTGCCCTGGGCCCAGTCCCTCCCCTGCCCTACCCCTGGGTGGCAGTGGGCAGGTGCTGGTGCTGTGGCCCGTGGAGCCTCGCAGACCCACATAGGCGTCCAGATGCCGAGGACAAGGGCAGGGCTTTCTGGGTTTAGGACGTGGAGGCAGCTGTGGGGCGTGGCTCGTCATCTCCTGCCATGCCCACGGCCCCGAGGGTCCTGACATTTTCTCTGCGGGCCAGCCAGCATGAGAGAAACCACCCTCGGGTGCTAGGGGAGGGGTCTGCCTTGTGCCACAGTTGCTAACTTGGGCCTAGCAGGACGTCTGTGGCCTCCGTGTGCCTGAGGCTTCTGCTAGCACCTGTTGTGCTGAGAGAGAGCGGTGTGTGTGTGTGTGTGTGTGTGCGTGCGCACACACACATGGGTGGACGTGGGCGTGGGGACCTCGGCTCAGAGAGGAATGGAAGTGGCCTGGGCCAGACGGGGATGTGGAAGAGGGCCGCCCTCCCGCCCTCTGGGAGTTTGGTTTGATCCCAAGCCCAGCTGCGTCCAGTGCACCCTCTGGTGGCCATGGAGAGGATGTGCTTGAGCCTGAGGGGTGGGGTGGGGGCCAAGTGCCTTGGTAGACTCTCTGAGGGACAGTGAGGGTCCCAGGCGGGCCTGGAAGGAGAGGCTGGACCTCTGGGGAAAAGCCCCAGGATGGGGGAGTGTGAGAGGGGGCGTTGGGAGCCGGCGGGAGACCATGCTGTAAGTCGCTGCAAGTTCTCACGCCACCCTAAGAGACAGAGGGTGGTTTTACTATCCCCACTGCACAGATGGGGAAACCGAAGCACAGAGAGGTTGAACACTGGCCTGAAGCCACACGGGGAGGCAGGTGGTTGGTCTGGGTTGTGAATCCAGGCCTCCAACCCGTGCTGCGAGCCCCGGCTCCACCTCACTTCTCTGGGGGTACGAGGGGAACATGTTGGCTTGGCGATGCCTCTGGGCTGGTGGTGCAGGATAGTAATATGCACGTTCCAGGTCCAGGAGGGGCTTGTGGGCCTGAGGCAGCTCCTCCGAGGCAGGTGACTGGCTGCTGGCCTGGGGGCTGATGATTACCTTCAAGGGGCTTTGCTGGGGCTCTGGGCAGGGCAGGGGACACCCCCATGCACCCTCCCCTGGTGGTCTCACCCTGTCTGTGGTTTAGCACCATGATGTGGCCCCAAGTTCCAACTCCACCTGGACGCTAATTCGCCCCTTGACCTTGATGGGCCCAGAAAGACACTCCAGGCCTGCCCCCAGGCTGCCACCGCTGTGCTCTCCCTCTGCTTAGTTAAATGACCTCTGTGGCCTCCAGTTACTCAGGCTCAAACCCAGAGCCTTTGTTGACCCTGTTCTTCCTCTCAACGCTGTGGACACTGGTGTCCAGTCCTGTTGGCTCCTTCTGCTGCGTATTTCCAGATCTGAGCGCTGCTGCCCAGGTGCGCTGCTGCCCAGGTACACCGCCACCCAGTTCGAGCCACTGCCACATCTTGGCTGAATTACCAACAGCCTCGCAAGCGGTCTCCCTGCTTTGTCCAAGCCCGCCCCGTCTGTTCTCTAGCTTCAGCCGGAGAGACCCTTCAGCTATGAATGTCACTGAGACTGGCTGCCGTCTCACACAGGGTAGAAGCCTGAATACACGCAGCTCCCTGGCCCTGTCCCACCCCCTGCGCCCCTGCCCGGCTCCCAGTCCTCATCTGCTCCTTGACACTCCCTTGGGCCGCACCGGCTCTCCTGCCCCAGGGCCTTCGCACTGGCTCGTCCCTCTGCTGGAGCTGCCCTTCACCAGACACCCGCACGGCCGCCCCCGCCTCCTTCCAGCCTGTGCGTGAACACGCCCTCTGCTCACACCTTTCCGGTGCCCAGCTCCCCACTGCCACCAGCTGTGTCTCCCCACAGCGCTGTCGCCCCTGCTGTGCACTTTGCTCATCTGTCTTTGGGCCCCGTGAGGGCAGGGACTTCTGCCCATTGACTCCCCGCCGGGTGCTCAGCATCGGACTGTGAGCCACCTGCGGTCGCCGGAAGTTTGTGTCTGCAGTAGCCACCCGTGGGGTGCTTTTGATGGGCCAGGCACACGCCGAGTGCCCGGCCTTCCTTTCTGGGGGTGTCTCCCCAACAGTCTTCTTATCCCCACTCTGTAGGGCAGGAAATGGAGGCTTAGGAGTTAGGTAGCTTTCAAAGGCTGTGCAGGGCTGTGTCCTCTAAGTGGCGTGAGCCGAAGGTGGCCTGGGTGGGCACGGCGCCGGCGCACACACAGGATACAATCAGCCCGAGCTGTTTCTGGACTCGTCCAGTTCGGTCACTTGCCTGCTCCCCACCCCTTGTCCTCTCTGTACGTGACGTCTGGCAGCCGCCATTCAGTGTCTGTATTTTACAAGGAGACAGACATGGAGTGGAGGAGTCGCTGCCTCAGGTAGCGAGCTCGTCAGCGGAAGAGCTAGGATTCGAGCCCAGGACCCAGCACTGTCCTTTCTGGCTCTGCTTCTGAGGCTCTGGTCCTGGTTCGAAGCCCTGTGGCCACTCAGGAGCCCAGACCGTGCGGTTTGCCAGGGCATCTTCACCTAACGGGCAGCGCGGTGACGGCCACCTTTGGGAGCATGGCGGAGGGCGCTTCTTAGGGTAGATGGTGATCCAGACGCTGGCGGCTGTCCCCCAGGGTGGGGCTGCCCCTCTCGCCTTGAGCCCCGGATGCAGAGTTACAGGGCACGTGACGCACAGGAGCCAGAGTCGCTGGCAGCTCAGAGAGCCTCACAGCAAGTGCAAATGCAGGCTCGCCCCGCCTCCTCGCACCCCGTAGATGAAGCGTTTTTACAAATTGAAGGCAAGGCCCGCCGCCAGCAGTTAGAGTATGACTCGCTCGGTTGGAACTGAACCCCCAGTGTCTGACGTGTACCTGCACCCGTCAGTCCATACTTTGAATTTTTGGATCGTACTGGTCTCTGGAACGCATGGGGCAGGCCTGGTGCCCTGCTAGGTCCTGGGAGACAGCAGCTCACAGTCAAGTTAGAGCCACCCTGGGTCCCGGGCCTGTGTCCTCACCTCAGCCGGACGTCAAGTCACCAGCAACCCAGCCAGCTCTCAGAACAGCAAACACTCTGTCACAGGGTCACGTAATCACAAAGCGAGAGCGTGGCGAGACTGTCTGCCCAGTAAACAGTGTTCTCTCCTGTAGTATTTTAAGCTGGGAGAGGACCAAGCTTAATGTTTATAAATGGCCTTCTCCCCTGGAAGAGCAGGCACCAGGCTGTCCCCAGGTGTCTCTGTGCTTGGCCTGAAGGCTCTGGACAGGTCCGTGTTATGAGCGTCCCTTGGGACAGCACTGAGAGGTTTCTATGTCCTCTGCCTCACGTCATTCCACCCGCGTTCAGGTTACAGAGGGAACACAAATGCCCTTTGCCAGAAATTCATGCAGCTCTGAAGTGTGCAGACTAAAAAGTGAGCCAGCCTGTTCCTGTGTCTCGTGGACGCCTCCCAGAGGGGCCTGGCCTGGCCCTGCTGACCTCCTGCCTGTGCCGTTCGCTGCTCGTCCTAGCACACAGCCCGGCCTCCAGTTCCCTCTGCAGGGTCTGCCCTGCCCTCCCTCTGCATGGGGTGCCCACACCCCCACACCTGTCACTTGACGCTTTGTCATTCAGGTCTCAGCTCCAATGCACCTTCCCTAGAGAGTCCACCCAGCCCCCTCATCTGAAGCTGTCCCCTACCACCACACGCCCTCTTTAGAGACCCACCACCGTGTGGCATTGCCCGGCGTAGGTCCTGATCGTCCGTTCCCCCGCCAGAGCCCAGGCTGGGCTCAGCACCTGGCTGCGTGAGTGCTGCGGGCAAAGGCTGCCTTCACAGCCGTGCACGGCTCAGGTCCTTCCAAGCCTCGGATGTGCAGGGGAGCGAGACATGGGCCGCGTCCCCTGTAAAAGCATTAACGTGCATGTCTGTGTTGTCTGCGTGCAGGCACACACACCACCACTCCCATGAAGACGGCAGTTCCGTGCGGCGTGGGTCCTGTAACAGCGCTCGGCCATTTCCCACCCCTCCACCGCGCTGCGTTTCCAGCGTTCTGCCAGTGGGTGGTGCTGTAGCCACACGAGTTTACTTAAAGCTGAGACACAGTCCCTGTGTTGTTTTCACATCGGGGTGTGTGTGTGTTGGGGCGAGGGGGACAAGCACACAGCACACGCCCTCACTGCCTGCCTTCTGAGACCTGACTTAGGGACGTCGACAGGAGAAGGAGCAGGAGCTGTCCCAGAGCCTTGATCTGCATGCCCAAGAATCACCTGGGGGGTGCAAACAGGGGTCCCTTGCTGTTCCTCCACAGAGGCAGGTCATACAAGCTTGGGGTGGGCCAGGGGATTTGCACGTTTGCCAGGTACCAGGTGAGTTTTTGGGCGGGTAGGGGAGCTGCGTGTTGGTGTCATGGTGGCAGTAGGTGGCTGATGGCATGGCTCGGACGACAGTGGCTGGCAAGCCAGCCTCTCCAGCCCTTGCAAAAGGGCTGCCGTGAGGATTAACTGGGAAAGTGAATGCCGGGGCCGGCAAGGGGCTGACGGGCTCTCAAACTTGAACCCCGTCTCCTGGTCCTCGCTCCCCGCCTAGTCTTCGGGGCACGTCTCAGACGCGCACGTCCAACGCCCCGAAGAGATGATTGCTTTCGGGTAAGGTCAAAAAAGCATTACGTGCTCTGTTTGGCGGTGGAGAGCCAGTCTCCGCTCGAGCACCAGGTGTCTTTCTCGTTAGCGCAGGCGCACAGTGGACGCTGGTGCCGCAGGCGCCTCAGCCGCGTCGGGCGCTGCTGTCCTGTCGCGTACTCTGGGGACACGTCACAGTGTCTGTCCCTTCCACCCAGGAAACAGTTCCCAGTACTGAGGACGGTGTAAGTGGGAGGTTGCCCATTGCAGAGTTATTCAGAATAAACAATGGGGGTTGACCTAAATCTCTACCGACAGAAGAATATTCGATTCTATTTGGCCATTAACGCTGTTCGGAAATGGCGTGCTGGGAGGAGGCCGTCGTGGGAAATGCCGTGAAAGGCGTGAGGAAGTCCTTCACATTGTGGCCGGGGATGCGCGCCCCAGAGGGCTGTCGGGACCCCCCCGGCCGAACCCCAGTGTCGGAACCCCAGGGCCGGACACTCCCTGGTTCTGTCCCTCCACTACCGAGGGCGTCCTGGGTGGCGGGGACAAGTGGCCAAAGGCAGACCTGAGACCCTTTCGTTCCTGTTGAATTTTGAGTCGTAAGGATGGATTGCTGTGTTGAAGGATAAATAAAATTTAAATGACAGAACAGCGATCGCTCAGGGCTCGTCATAACATGGCAGGTTAGTTTTCCTCCTGTCGGGTGAACAAAGCAGACCGTGGAAGAGTAAATTTAGCTTTCGTACAACTATGTAAGACTAAAACGGCGAAACAGAGATCAAGGCAGAGGAACAAATGAACAAGTAAAACCCCCATTCTTAGGGGGGAAAGTCTGGGAAGGAAGATCCCGAAATAGAAACAGTGCTGATCTTTGGATGGGAGGGGCGTTTTTCCTCCTTCCTCTACTTTTCTGTGTTTCCTGTGTTTTCCGTAACGTGTATGTGTGTCTCCTTTCACTTTTCGTTATCCAAGTACTGCGTGTCTTTTGTAGAAACATTAGATCGAAGGAAAAAGCTGCTTCTGATCCCTCTGCTCAGAACCACTTGAGGTTCGCCCAGCAGGGCTCCAGGGCGCGTTTGGACACCTCCTGTGGCTTTGCACTTAGGACTGTGTGGTGTCAACGCGTCCCATCTCTTTCACAGTGGAGAAAAACCACGACAGTTCTGGGGGTGCATCTCCGGGGCGGGGGCCCCGCAGGCCAGGCTGACCTACACCCCTGTCTCTGCAGGAGCGCTGTGTGGCCGCCCTGGCCCGGGTGGAGCGCACCGACTTCCTGTCGCCCGTGTGCATCGGCGAGGTGGCGCACGTCAGCGCCGAGATCACCTACACGTCCAAGCACTCCGTGGAGGTCCAGGTCAACGTGATGTCCGAGAACATTGTCACAGGTACCCGCGCCAGTCGCCGGCTGACGCGCGATGGGCAGGTCCGAACACTGCCTGCCGTGGCCTCCCGTCCTTCCCACCTCCGCCCTCACGCTGCGGGCGGGAACGGGGCGCAGGCCGGCTGAGCAGCCAGCCGAGGCCGTGTGCCCAGAGCAGGGCTTCGGCCTGGCCTTCGGGCTCTGGCCCTGAGTGTGCAGTTGCTGCCTGCCCTGCCTGCCGCCAGCTCGTGCCAGGCAGAGGGCGGGAGCAGCTGGGGGTCACAGGCGCCCTCTGGCCCCTCTGTTGCCTCTCCCCACCTGCCTCGCCCTACCTGCACCGTGGGGCTGCCCCCCCCCCCCCCCCCCCCCCCCCCCCCCCCCCCCCCCCGCCCAAAAACCAGGCTCAGGCTGAAGCTCACTGTGCGAACCTTTGACTCCAGTTTGATCTGAATGTTCTCTTCCTTGGCGTGGTAACCATGGAAACCCCTTTTTCATCCTCCCACTGGGCACTGCAGGGGAGTATGGCTCCAGTTTCCTGGTGCTGGCTTTTTATAACCTGGTTGCTGCCGAGGAAGGCAGGCTCCTTTGTCCCTTGCTGCCCACCTCCCGTCCCAGACCACCCCCCCATGCGTGGGAGAGTCCACACTGCTTGTGGCAAGAGCGGATGGGTCTCACACCTTCCTCCGTGCACAGTGCTCCGTAAAGAGATCCAGGCTTCTGCCGCAGGGGCCAGGAGTACAGTTACCCGCCCGGAACGTTCCGGTGACCTCAGCAGGTCTGGCTGCAGCACAGTGAACACATTAGCTGAGCAGAGGCCTGGCGGGGGCAGCGGTCAGCGCTCCTATGTCTGTGGCCCGGGCCCCGCATGGCACGCAGCCTCGCCATCAGAGACTCCTTTTGCTGCAGGTCTTGGGCTGTGGCTTGGAAAGTGGTGCTCAGGCGCTGTCCTCCCACATCAGGGTCTTGGGGTTCCTGTCATTCCTCCCTCCACCTGCAGTTTGTCCCACCCATGGGTGGCCCACCCTCGCCCCCCCGGGCTGTGCTGGGGGTTGACCTTCCCTCTGACAGAAGGGGAGGTGCTGCACTTTGCCCCTTGGGACCCCCGTGCCTGCGTGTCGAAGGCAGCTGTAGCAGTGATGTCTTGTCGTGGTTTCTAGCATCTGGGAGTTGGCGACTTCACAAGCGAGGGTGGGGCCGGCTTTGCAGATTCCTGTCATCGAGGCCTCCCTTCTGGCACGTGAGAGGCCGCAGCCCCGTAGGGACCCCACCGCCTGCCCCTGGTCCCGAGCCCGTCAGGCGCTTGGGACGGGAGAAAGGGCTTGCACCTCCCTGGGTGCGGGGTTGGGGCAGGTTTGGAGGTGCCCGCCTCTGGGAGCGAATGGGGGCGGTCAGCGGCCCCTGCGGGCCACGCTGAGCCTTAACTTAAGGGAGCGCAAGAGTCCCCAGTGCGTCATCAGCTGGGAGGGTGCGCAGAAGGCACAGGCCGGCCGGGCAGTTTGTCAGGATGGGCCCACTCCTGGCACTGGGTGCCCGAGAAAGCCTCTCAGGCCTCGTGGGAGCCTCTGCCCAGCTCCCGTTGTCCCCAAGCTTGGTGCCCACTGCCACGTCACCTCCTCAGACATGTGCTGTGCATCTCTGCAACAGCATCATAGGGACGCTGGGGTCCCGGCTCAACCCCCAGCATGGCGGTTCTCAGGGGGACATATTTGGTGGTCACAGTTGGGGCAGTGCTACTGGCCTCCAGTGGGTAGGGCCCAGGGATGCTGCTGCACACCTCATGTCGCACAGGACGTCCCCAGAGCTCTCTAGTG
>NW_011888923.1:2015543-2018883 GCF_000151845.1 Pteropus vampyrus
TGGCCCCTCTGTTGCCTCTCCCCACCTGCCTCGCCCTACCTGCACCGTGGGGCTGCCCCCCCCCCCCCCCCCCCCCCCCCCCCCCCCCCCCCCCCGCCCAAAAACCAGGCTCAGGCTGAAGCTCACTGTGCGAACCTTTGACTCCAGTTTGATCTGAATGTTCTCTTCCTTGGCGTGGTAACCATGGAAACCCCTTTTTCATCCTCCCACTGGGCACTGCAGGGGAGTATGGCTCCAGTTTCCTGGTGCTGGCTTTTTATAACCTGGTTGCTGCCGAGGAAGGCAGGCTCCTTTGTCCCTTGCTGCCCACCTCCCGTCCCAGACCACCCCCCCATGCGTGGGAGAGTCCACACTGCTTGTGGCAAGAGCGGATGGGTCTCACACCTTCCTCCGTGCACAGTGCTCCGTAAAGAGATCCAGGCTTCTGCCGCAGGGGCCAGGAGTACAGTTACCCGCCCGGAACGTTCCGGTGACCTCAGCAGGTCTGGCTGCAGCACAGTGAACACATTAGCTGAGCAGAGGCCTGGCGGGGGCAGCGGTCAGCGCTCCTATGTCTGTGGCCCGGGCCCCGCATGGCACGCAGCCTCGCCATCAGAGACTCCTTTTGCTGCAGGTCTTGGGCTGTGGCTTGGAAAGTGGTGCTCAGGCGCTGTCCTCCCACATCAGGGTCTTGGGGTTCCTGTCATTCCTCCCTCCACCTGCAGTTTGTCCCACCCATGGGTGGCCCACCCTCGCCCCCCCGGGCTGTGCTGGGGGTTGACCTTCCCTCTGACAGAAGGGGAGGTGCTGCACTTTGCCCCTTGGGACCCCCGTGCCTGCGTGTCGAAGGCAGCTGTAGCAGTGATGTCTTGTCGTGGTTTCTAGCATCTGGGAGTTGGCGACTTCACAAGCGAGGGTGGGGCCGGCTTTGCAGATTCCTGTCATCGAGGCCTCCCTTCTGGCACGTGAGAGGCCGCAGCCCCGTAGGGACCCCACCGCCTGCCCCTGGTCCCGAGCCCGTCAGGCGCTTGGGACGGGAGAAAGGGCTTGCACCTCCCTGGGTGCGGGGTTGGGGCAGGTTTGGAGGTGCCCGCCTCTGGGAGCGAATGGGGG
Organism: Pteropus vampyrus; assembly: GCF_000151845.1. Taxonomy (NCBI): domain Eukaryota; kingdom Metazoa; phylum Chordata; class Mammalia; order Chiroptera; family Pteropodidae; genus Pteropus; species Pteropus vampyrus. The sequence goes on from NW_011888923.1 coordinate 2,016,636, forward strand.
CGGTCAGCGGCCCCTGCGGGCCACGCTGAGCCTTAACTTAAGGGAGCGCAAGAGTCCCCAGTGCGTCATCAGCTGGGAGGGTGCGCAGAAGGCACAGGCCGGCCGGGCAGTTTGTCAGGATGGGCCCACTCCTGGCACTGGGTGCCCGAGAAAGCCTCTCAGGCCTCGTGGGAGCCTCTGCCCAGCTCCCGTTGTCCCCAAGCTTGGTGCCCACTGCCACGTCACCTCCTCAGACATGTGCTGTGCATCTCTGCAACAGCATCATAGGGACGCTGGGGTCCCGGCTCAACCCCCAGCATGGCGGTTCTCAGGGGGACATATTTGGTGGTCACAGTTGGGGCAGTGCTACTGGCCTCCAGTGGGTAGGGCCCAGGGATGCTGCTGCACACCTCATGTCGCACAGGACGTCCCCAGAGCTCTCTAGTGCGGGTCATGACCTTCTGAGGGGAAAGATCGAGGCTTCCTCTTCCTGGCAGCCTGGCGCGTGGTGTTGACACGTAGCAGCGGATCGAATCGTTGGCGAGTGCAGGAGTGAATGGAGCTTCCGCAGTGAGCACAGTGGGAAGCTGATGGTTTCGTTGAGAATGACATACTCATTTTCTCAAGGGTCCTGCTGGGGACAGAAGTGGACAGAGAGGCAGGAGGCTCTTGCCCAGGGCCAGTGTGGGCGACATGACAGGCCGTGCCCCGGCCTCGCTCCTTCCCCGTAGGTGGGCGCACGGAACCTGACCTGCCCCACGACGAGGGACCAGCCAGGCGCACTGCTGCAGGTGTCCGCCCTCGGGACGATGGGGCAGGCGCTGTTACCCCGTCCTGCACACGAGCTCAGGGCTCAGCGAGGCCGGGGACAGGCCGGCGCTGCTCAGCTTCCCGAAGCGGGGCCAGACCCCAGCCTCCCCGTACCTCAGGGCGGGGACAGTGAGGCGACGGCTGTGGCTTTCCTCCACGTCTTGGTCATCTCACCCCGGGGCCCCCCGCTCCGTGCCCCCCTCTCTCTGCGTCTGTCTCTCTGTCGTCCTCCCTCTTGTCTTTCCATGTCTGGATCTGCTTGAATCTACTATTCTGGGACCTTGGGTCACAAGGCCTCCTGTCTTGACGTGTCTCCTGCCCACGTGTTGCCTCGCATGTGAGCGCCCCGAGGGCAAGGCTCATGGCTGCCTTAGCCACCGCGGCTCTCCCAATGCCTAGAGCGGCAGCTGGCCAGCGGCCCCCTGTACGCTGGCTGGGCAGGCAGGTGAGCTGACAGGTGGGGAGCCCGCAAGGCTGAACCACGGAGCCGTTCGAGTGATGTCTTCGCGTTTCTCGACCCCGGAGGCGGGGATCCCCTGTTTGGCGCGTCCCCTTCCACCGCGGCTGCGTTCCCTGTCAGGCGGTTGAGCAAGCACACGCCCAGGCAGACAACAGCCTTTACGCCTTTGACACGCCTCGTTCATCTCCGGCAACTGTCAAAATATTAAGCTAACTGGGACGTGATGGCTGCAGATGGCTCCAGAGAAGAGCTGGGCCCTCTTAAGATTGTAAAACAGATATTTTTAATCCTGCGGTTATCTTTTGATGGTTTTATTAAAAGATAGAAAACGTACAATTAGTATGTTTTGCCTCGTTTGCTCCATGGCGTTCATTTAGGTCTAGAGGAGGGCCATTCGGGGTTTCCATGGAAACCAGCTTGTCAGGCTGGCTCTCGCTGAGTCAAACAGGAAATCTTTATTCCCAAAAGCAGGTTGTCAGATTCACTTTCAGTCAAAGTGCAGCGAAGATATTTTTCCGTCTTTGCCTGTGGTTCCCGAGCGTGGGGAGCCTGTTGTCCCGATGGTGCCATGTTTCTAATTGACCCCCAGGGCTTGGTCCCCGGGGGGAGGAAGCTGAGGCTCCGGGTTCACCTTGGGCTTTTGGGGGTCGCTGGGCTGCGCCCCGCCTTTCCCACTTTCTCTTCCCCCGTTTCACTGTGTTCCTCTGCTTTGGGACGCTTCCATGTTGAAGAGGCAACTTTTTACAAGCATCCTTGCACACGCTCCCCAGGAGGCCCGGGTCTGTACTTGGAATGGCGGTGGGTTGCTGTGTGACCCTAGACAAATGCCTTGACCTCTCTGGGCCACAGGCACCTTCTGTACAAGCGAGGGCTGTGGACAGGCAATTTCTTCTGGCCTGTGGTTCTCAGCAGGTGGGGCAGCCCCACTCCACCCTGAGGCCGGGCTCAGTGCACCCAGGAAGGTTCTGTTCCCTTCCACCCAGAGTGGAGGTCATCAGC
>NW_011888923.1:2021243-2027510 GCF_000151845.1 Pteropus vampyrus
GAAGCGTGGGTCTGTGTCGTGGGCACGGCGCGGCCAGGGTCGTGACCCGGTCCGGGAGAGCTTGGCGTCTTGCCCCGCGCTGGCGGGCGTGGACAGGTCGACCTCGGGCGCTGCGGCTGCGGTGCCGGCCACTGCAGGAAAGTGGGTCGTGATCCGTTTGCCGGTGCAGGGACCCGCCTCCAATTTATAAACACGCAGCGTCCGTGAAGAGCAGTAAAGTGAGGTGTGCCTGTGCCCTCGTCCGCTGGGGGCTTGAGCGCAAGGCCTCCGTATATTTTTCCAGCACCCTCTGTCACCTTTACAGATAGCTGTCACTTGGGAACACACACTGCTCTCTCTACGAGTGTGTTTCTCTTAACATACTCACGAGCATAGATACATGTTACACGTATGTCACATGCCTCACCCACAGAGATCTCACACACACATCTCTCGCACACCCTCACGTGCTCCCCGCCCTTCCTCCCGCACACGCCTGCGCGCATGCCTGGATTCACTGTGTGCCTCTGGACACCCCGCCACCCGCCCCGTGCGGTGTCACTTGTGTGGGACTTTGCCACAACATTCCCCCTTCGTCCCCAGGGAACAGAGGCCTCAGTGGCCCTTGAGGGGAAAAGGAGGGGCACTTGTGGCCCCGGAGAGGCTGGGCGGCCATTGCAGAGTGGACACTTGGTTTTTTCCATAGTCTACACACGCGCTTGAGTGGAGAGGCTCGCACACGGGCTGTCGTCCTGGACGTTCGGGCTGAGCCGCCTTCTGCTTTAAGCCCGTGAGGTTTGATGAGCCCTGGGGGCGAGAGCTGGGTGCCAGCCCGTCATCCGAATGTTCTGGCGACTTTAATCCCGACTTAAAGCCAGCAGGGACGCGTCGGTGCAGAGGCCGCGTCTCTTCCATTGGCACAGGGGCCCCCATCAGTCCCCGTGCGACAGCAGCGTCTGGGGACGAGCGTGCTGCACACGACGAAGCTTTATTAGACCAAGGAGGGCGACTCTTTTACAGAATCTCTTTAAAAGGCATTTCTTGGGGACACTTAAGTTCAGCCACGAATTTTACTAGCCAGGCGCAGCACAGACTGCTCTCACAGGCATTGCTTTGCGTGGTGGGACATGAGGATATAGTGTATTTGTGGAGGAAGAGGTTAAATTGCCCACTGCAGCTTAGACACTCTCCACGGTTTGCTGCTTTTGAACAAACCACTCGAGTCCTTTTGCAGCCCCCTTTGGCGATGGGCTCTGAAGCCTGAGATAAGGGCAGTTAAGCCACAGAACGGTGTTCAGACCCTGTGCAAATTTGGAGCAGAGCCACGAGCAGGGAAATCAGGATGTTCAAACGTGGCTTTTGAAAGAAAGCCCGAAATCGCCGTCTGAAATGAATCTGACTGCGTTGGAGGGCTTCAGCGGATCGCAGAGTGGAGCGTGAGGGGCCCGGAGCTCTGGCTCTTCCACAGAAATGCTGGCCGAGTGGCAGAAAGGGCAGAGGTCAGCTAAGCAGAGGAGGGCAGCTGGGCAGCGGTCAGCAGCGAGGGAGAGGGGGCCTCGGGGAAGTGGGTCATCAAGAGGGCCCCAGGCCTGCCTGGGGCCTCCGTGCGGGGCCCCTGGGGGGTATTCCTACACTGGACGGGAGGACAGCCCACAGAGGGCCCACCACCCCCTTTCGTTCCCAAAGGACTCAGGAGCCCCAGTTTTTATGCCGAGTTTTATATTTGTGTTTATTTTTAACTTCTTGGAGAGCTTTTGGGGGCTCTTAGCTTTAACTGCACGTTCTCTGTAAATGTGCAGCCTCTTTGACTGGCTGAAGAGCGAGGCTGCCAGGTGCAGGGGGCACTCGGGGAACGGGAGGGTGGCTGTGGCCTTGATTCTGTAGTTCTGTGCCCAGGAATGAATCCTGGGAGGGAATGGGGCCGGTGCGAAGTGGTGATAAGTGGCCGAGAGTGTCGGTATGATATTTTCATAGTGAAAAACCGAGAGCAAGCTAAATGTCCCTTTGTGGTGGATCCATGACGTCAATTCTGTGGATACAGCCAGAGGAGGAAATGTCACTCACAGCATGACGGAGCTTACGTACACGTGGGTCTGAGAGTAATTCCAGGAAGGTTTGACCCAGCTTACCTCGGCGGGGACTACCTGAGCTTTTCACCTTCTCTGTGTTTTTATCATTCACATTAAATACATACTATCAATAAGAGAGCAGTTCCCGTTATAAAAAGGAGAGCCCCGGGCTGGGGTCGGGGCCGCGCGGCCGGGACTGGGGTGCTGAGCCGCAGGCCCCGGCCGACGCTCCGTCTGCTCCCCGCAGTACTCCCGACAGGAGCAGGAGCAGGAGGGCCGCAGGCGGTACGAGGCGCAGAAGCTGGAGCGCATGGGGACCAAGTGGAGGGACGGGGACATCGTGCAGCCCGTCCCGAACCCAGGTGAGCGAGGGCGGCAGCCGGTTTATGGACATCCCCGTGGGGCCAGGGCACCATCCAGACCCCTTCCCACTGTCACGGCCAACCCCGATGGCGGGGCGGCTCGGCCGGCCCCCAGGGACCCCGCGTGCTCTTCCTGTGGGGGCACGCGTCAGGCCAGGCGCTAAGGGCGTGGCGTGTGTGCGGCTGGCCTGCCACCCAGCGGGGTGCACACCTGTTCAGAGACTTGGCGTCCCCAAGTTCACCTAGGAACATGTCTGTGATGGGATCTCCCCCTCGTAAAAAACCGACCCAAGGGCAGTGGCTTCCCCGGGTGTCTTTCGCCAGCCTGCCCACCCAGCCGTCGCCGTGGTGAATAGACTGGCCACTTGGGCAGGAAAGCTTTGCGGGGTGCGCAGCCTGCCTTTAGGGCATCGTCTTCCCTGTCCGTCATCCAAGGTGGTCCAGCTTTGAGAAAGCATCCACCCCAAATCCCGACTGGGTCGGGGGTGTCCTTCTCCCAGAGGGGCCTTTTCCTCCGAGTCCTGGACGCGGGACCCCCTGGAGCAGATGCAGCTTGGGGCGGGGGCCTCTGGGGCGGCTGTTCCCTTTGGGACACAGCGAGCCCTGGGAGGGGTCTTCCGGGACGACGCGTCACCCCTCCACTGCACGCAGTGAGCACGTGTCATCAGTGCGGGCAGGACCTGAGAACGAGCTCTGTGCCTCTGCCTCTGTGTGGCAGCGCAGGGGACACCTCCAGGAGCCCTGGCCTCGGGTGCCATTTGGGTCTCTGACTTGGCCTTGGCAGCCGTCTGAGGACCTGCTCCGATTAACTCCCTTCCTCTCGGTGGTGCTGCCTTGATGAGCACCAGGCCCAGGCCCCGGGCTCTTCGAGGGCTCCTGCCGAGGGCCAAGGCAGCTCCGGGGCACGGCCTGGGTGATGCTGGCGGCCCGCCCACCTTCGCGGTGTGGTCCACACGGCATGGGGGCTGGTGGACCCCCACGGGTGTGCAGGGCAGCGGGTCCCTGGCGGACATGCAGGACTCTGGGGACTGAGTTCAGCCGTCCAGCCGTGGGCACTGGGCTTCTCAGGCGGGACCTACACGCTTCCTCCCAAGTCCGCAGATGTTCAGTTTCCTCAAGCTCTGCACCCCCTTCCCGTGTTCCGACCTCCACGTGCCCAGAGCAGAGGCCGGCATTTGGGCAGAGGTGGTTTCTGTTCTGTTTGTATATCTGCTTTTCAACAAACACCAAAAAAAAAAAAAATTTCCTGCCAGTGTTAATAAAAATGTTGTTGCCTTGACGAAACTCCAATAAGCTGGTATCTTTTTAAAGTAAAATATAAAAAGATGATCGGTTTATAATGGTGATCCAAGACAGGCCTGCGGTCTCTTGTGATGACTAAGCCCCAGCGACCCCAAGCCCACGCTCTGCTTTCAGGAGGGCACACAGGTTAGGCAGGGGCCCGGACGACTGCAGAATGACACGAGGGACTGGAGGTGTCTTAGGAAAGGTATAAACTCGGTGCTAGGAGACAGAGGCTGGAGTGGGCGCCTCCCCATTCCCTCCCCCCCGCGAAGAAATGTCCACATCCGAATCCCCGGACCCTGTGACTGCGACCTTATTTGCAGAAAGGGCCTTTGCAGATGTGATCACATTAAGGCTCCGGAGATGGATGAGGCCATCCCGCGTTACCCAGCGGGCCCCAAATCCTGTGACAGGTGTCCTTATAAGAGATGGCGCGGGGAGAGTGTCAGCCTCCCAGCAGTGAAGAGAGAGCTGGGAAGCCGTGCTGAGTGGCATGCGGGCCTGCTTGGACCTGCCCCTCCTTGGTTCTGATTTCTGGCCCGGGCTTGGGGTGGACACCAGGGCGCCAGGGGGCCAAGGCTGAGTCTCGGCCTTTGAGGACCAGGAGGCGAGGTGCTGGTTTACGCCTGACTGACTGGGAAACTAAAATTACTCGGGGTTTTTAACCAATAATCCCTTCACCAATGAGATTACTTTCCACCTGCTATTCTCTGATTATTAAATCTGATTTATAATTTTCAGAATCTGTATTCTCCAGTGATATTAATGAAAGGTGGCATTCTGAACGTCAAGAATTCTTGATAAATTTTCACAGGCTTTATTTTTTATGTTGCTGTGTTTCGCTACAAGTGCATCTTTGTGAGATGATCGGATTAGGGGCTGGCTTTTAAACACTTCTGAAGGAAGTCGCTTCTCTGTTCTTTCTTTAGTCTTTTTGGACATTCTCTACGTTTTTGGCCTCAGTTTCCTGGTGGAACTGGCATCATCCTGGCCGGGCAAGTGAGGCTGGGTCTCCCCTGGCTTGGCTCCCGTGCCCAGAGCAGGGGTGGCCTCAGCCTGCGTGGTGGCTCGGCATGGGCTGGATTTGGCGGGTATGGTTGTGTCGATGGGGACAGCAGGTCAGAGTGAAGGGTTAAGCCTGCCCTCGGCACTGGGGGTCTTCCTAAGCCCCTTCCCGTGGGAGGACCGCCTCCCCGCCCCAGTACGGCAGGCTTGGCCCTAGAATCGCCACCCTCCTCGCCCTTGCTCCCCACCCTCCACCCACAAGTCTCCCTGTATCTGCAGCCCTCCATCCCTTTGAAACCAGAACCAGATTTCAGCTGTCTGCAGCTGTTGCCTAGCAACCCCCACAAGAGGCCAACCTTATCCTTCAGGTGTCTTCAGAGAGCCTGGGAGTTTCCTAAAACCTAGCTTTTCTTATTGTTTTCTCCATCTGACAAGAGAACATACGATTACCTTACACGCTTCCATCCGTGCCCATCAGTTATCCAGCTTCAGCTGCGGATGGATTATTTGGCCATGTGACTGACCATCCATTTTGTGGGCTGTTGGGTTTATAACAAAATCAGCCCTGCCCTCATCGCCGCCCCTGGGTTTAACACAGTGTTCACCTTGAGGTCTGGTCCCCCTGCCAGGAGAGCTGGAGTCTTCGGAAGTCAGCCCAGCCCTGGTTCCTGAGCCGTGCTGACACCCATCAGGCTGGCCAGGAGAGCGCTCAGTGCCCGTCATGGGCTCACCCAGGGCCGGAGCGCCTTCTCCCCCGAGTCTGGACAGGCCCCAGCATCCTGCTCCGATCAGCATTCGATCTGGGGCAGGAGCGGATGGAGGCCGGGGAGCAGGCACACAGGTCCTGCCGTCAGACCGCTGGGTCTGGATCCCAGCTCTGCCTCTGTGGACTTAGCCTCCCTGTGCCTCGGTCCTCTGAGCCGGAAACTTCCCCCAGAGAAGAGAGGGGAGCTTTGTATTTGCTTATGGCCAGGCTAAACCCCGCCTGGTGGCGCCCTGAGTATCTAACTCAGGCTCTCGACATCATTTTGAAATTACAGGTTCAAAATTAGGCACTGTGTTCATCAAGGTCATGGAGGCTGCTAAACCCTAAAACCCTGATAATTCGGTAGAGGTTTGTGTCTTACAGAGCCCAAATCAGAGTTCCCTCCAGGGGTGTGGATTCGGGCCCTTTCTGTCTTGTGGCTCCCCACCTTTAATAGGTAGCTTTTGGGGTTACCCCGAAAGAGGAAGAGCAGGGAGGCTCACACGCCTGGGTCTCGAGAGCTGGTCCCCACCCATGTAGTGCTCTGTGGGGTAAAGTCTCACGGCCGAGCGGGGGGCGGGGTGCATGGCTGTATTCTCCATCGGGGTCTTGGTGCTTTCACTTATTAAAAGCTCATCAGTCCTAAGAATATTAAATTATTAGACACGGACATCGCTTAATCAATATTTTTAAGCATTACTACAGAAACGGGGCATTTCTGACTAGGTTGTGATAGTTATTTCAGATTATGATTTGAATAAGTAGGTATTGAACATGACAAAGATTTTTATCTGCAATTTTCCATTGTTTGAAATTTTTAAAA
>NW_011888923.1:2028035-2053650 GCF_000151845.1 Pteropus vampyrus
CAGGAATCAGGTCAAGGTGTGACAATCTCCCCCGGAGGCCAGGCGTTGTTCCGTCTTTTTGTTTGATGTGCAGCCTCCGACAGAGATTTCAGCTGCAGCATTGAGTGAGCGCATCACCCTTCTCAGAAGATGAACTGGGATTAGCGGGCTGCCCGGTGGGAGGGGAAAGCCGGCCGCCTTTGGGCGCTGTGTCTCCCTGGGCCAGGTCAGGGACTGAGGACTGGCAGGTGTCCCAGGGTGGGGTCCAGGGAGGCTGGCCTGCCACTGTGTTTAATGGCGTATGAGTTGGGACTTTCAGGAGGTTGCGTAACAAATTGCTGACATGCCGTCGGTGCCCGTTTATGAACTCGGAATGAAAGTTAGACGGAAGACTTCCCTAACGAACGGAGGGTCCCTCGAAACCTGGGAGCTTGTTGCCACGAGGTGTGTCGTGGCTGACCGTGGGTCGGGGCAGGGCCTTGCTGGGGACACCGGTGTCTCCAGGGAGTAACGTTGTGACCCACTAACAGAGTGGCTGGTCGATGCTGGAAAGCCATCCCCTATACCAACGGGAGGCCAGTTTTCCTTAGAGAAGTCGGTCAGCCTTTGGTGACCATGTGAACATCGGCGGGCGTCAGCGTGGTCACGCCATTCAGGGTGGGAATCGGTCTGTCCCGTGGCCTAACCCCTCTGCTTTGCATTGCAGAGCCGAACACGGTCAGCTACAGCCAGTCCAGCTTGATCTACCTGGTGGGGCCCTCGGACTGTACACTGCACGGCTTCGTGCACGGAGGTAAGGAGGAGAGCCTGTCACCGTGCGTTCCCTTCCCACTTGCCAGGTCCTCGTTAATCCTCTGGGAAGGCGTGCTGCTGTCTGACCCAGTTTAGGCTCTTGTGCTTAATGGAGCATACGCTTAGATTTTTTTCAAGGGTTGCATAATAAGTTACTGAAACACCGTCGGCGCCTGTTTTTAAAATTGGAGCGAAAGCTGGATGGAAGGCTTTCTAACAGAGGGTCACTTGAAACCTTGGGAGCTCGAAGCCAGGAGGTGTTCAGGCTGCCCAGGGGGCAGGGCAGGGCCTTTTGGCGGTGGGGGTGCTGACGTCCCCAGGGAGTAACATCAAGACCCACTGACAGTTGCTAATAAAAGACGTTTTTGCCGCTGATGTTGGCATTTGCTTTTTCCTTCGGTCAAGTTCCAGCTCAAACGACACAGGCCTTGAAGTTCTTAGCTTGAGGCACGTGGCCGGAACACGCGAGCACTCGGCTCCCGGTTCACGGAAGGGCACTTTTTTACTTTAATAGCGTGTAATTCTTTTTTTGTGATCTAGGGAAAATTTAGTACATTAAGCCCACAAATTAATGGACGTTATCATCTTAGATGAGGTCGAAGTAAACTTTAGAGAACAAGTCGATGGAAAGGAAACCATAAGGTGAGACATGGTGAGGTGGTACGGACGATCGCCGAAGTCGGAAGGGTGGCGTGTGGGTGCTGGAAGCGTGGGCTCTCGGTGTCCTGAGCTGTTTTTCCCTCGCTCCCCAGGCGTAACAGGCTCTTGCGCAGTGTCGTTCATTGGCGCTGTTGTTTCCAGTTGCCTGGGATGCTTCTCCACTCAGGAAACTCCTGCTCATCCTTCGAAACCCAGCTCTGGGGGCACCACACTGTGCAGGGTCCCCAGGGGACGTGTCGGGAGCAGGGCCCGGTCTCATCCATCGTGTTGGCTCCAGGGCCTCACACGCAGTCAGGCCCCTGCGCAAGCTCGTCCGTGAATGAGAGGCACAGGTCACGCTCAGGTTGAGAAGCTGGGGAAGGTGCGCCCTGGGCCTGTCGGAATTGGAGAATGGGCCCTGATTTGAGATGTGCTTTGAAAGTTGGCATCTTTTTTTTTTTTTTTTTAACAAATCCTCTTTTGTGTATTTCTGTTTTCAATTTCATGATTGCTTTCCTCTTTTAACTAGATGCTGGCTGCAGCACCCTTAGATCCGCTTGACTTGGGTCCTGCCCAAGGAAAGCTGTATTTTACAGCAAACAGTACTTTTGTGACAATCAGGGTGTCTGCCCTGGGGACAGCTCTGGCCTCGTACAGCTATGGCCTCATACGCTTTCTTGTTCATCTTCTCCAGCCCGGTCTCCCTCACGGAAATGGGGGGCAGCCCCCTCTTCTGAGCCTAACCATCAGGGGCTCAGGCTTCTGTAACTGCTAAGGACTGTCTTTGAGCCTCACAGAGCTCCATTCTGCCTGAAACGTGCGAAATGCCAGGCTAGAATCTTTGCTTATTTCGTCCACACGTTCATGTTCGTGAAATGTGGCGTTCCCGTCATCGCTCGCTCCTGGGTGAAAAGTCCACACTTAATCTTCGCAAGCTGAGGCGACAGTGAAATTGTGGGAACCCCCCAGAAATTAGCGGCGCATCCTCACGTTTGCAGAGCCCGAGCTGCTTTGTTCGGTGCAGGCGCATTTTTTAATGTGCACTTCGGAAGCGTGTACGATGATTTTACAAAATTAATGCCTATTTTAGTAGGGCCTCTTGCCCAAAATTAAGGGGAAAAAGCCTAATCATTACACGAGACTCCATCGTCTCTCACAGTGCCTGCGCCCACACCAGGGCTGTGGCTCTGCTGCGTTTTCCCGTGGCGAGAATTCTGTCGATGGGAGCGGGACTGAACGTCGCCTGACAGCAGGTCCTCCCTGAACCGTAGTTCAGTGGACACTGGTCGCAGGGGGGCGTGGTGACCCACGTGCGCGCAGATTCAGCTTTTATGCGATTCTGCCCCACGTGCATGTCTTCCGAAAACAACTCTTGTGCCTCATTTTCTGTGATTTTCATATATTGGATAGTCTTGATCGTGAGGACTAACTCCTGGTACGCGTACACACACACACACACACGCACACGCCTGCGCGCGCGCGCACACACACACACATGCACGCACAGATGTTGGCGATGCTGAATGGTGAAATGTGTTGGGAAGGGCCGGAAATCACAGATGGACGCCGAGGCTGCAGTCAGACCTGAGGGCTTCCCTCCTTCCCTGGGCGCGTGGACAGGACTCCCATGATTCCTTGAGGGAACAGAAAAGGCGCAGGGAGGGAACAAGGGCAGCGGAGGACGCTGGGTGTGCGGGAAGGCGGCCGGCCGCATCCCTGAGGCTCTGAGTGTGAGGGCCTCTGTGGAGAGGTGCCCGCCTGGCTTTGGGCTCCTGCCTCCCCGAGTCCCGAGTGAGCTGTGCGTGGTCCTCTCTTCCTCCCCTTGCAAGTGCTGGGATCTCAGCCCCAAAAGGCTGCTCCCCCTCTGCTCTCCCCTTCCCCACTGTTGGCTGTACCTGAGGGATGACCCGCCATACCTGTGGTGTGTTTAGGTTCATGCAAGTCACGACCTTATAAACTCACCCAGACACCCACCCCTGATAAAAAAACATTCGGCAAGAATAAGAATTGCTGGTGCTCGTTGAACGTGACAGAACACGTCTCGCTGGAAGAGGGAGCTTGGGGGACCGTCCCCGAGGTCGGCAGTGAGGCGAGGGCGTCCAGTCTCTCGTTGCTAGTTAACGCTGTTCTGGAGATTTTAGCCACTGCAGTTAAACAAGAGGAAAACATAAGAGGCACAGGAATCAGCAAGAAAGGAAAGCTACCTGTCTTTGCAGGTGGCACAAACCCAGAGGACCTGAGATTCAGTGATAAAAATAACTCGGATCGTGAAAGAATCCAATAGGCAATAAGGTGAATGATACTTAAAAAAGAAAATGATCTGAAATAGAAAAATTACTTTTCATTATTTTTGTTCGCAAGTATGTTTGTTTTCAAAGATGTTTTTATGTCTCAAATTTTAGCTGTATCACCAAACATGGCTTTTTAGTAATTTGGAAGGTCTTGTTCTCTTTCTGTTAGTTCCCAAGATGTGATTTGCTCTGATTTGTTTCCTCTGGGACTCTCCTTGCCTGGCCCCCTGTCAGCTGTTCCCACGTGCGTTTCCCAGCCTGCGAGGGACAGTCCCCGCTCACGGCCAGCCGGATGTCGAGAGGAAAGGCCCCCCAAATCCGGCTGGCTGCGGCCAGACCTCGGGAGCAGGAGGCCTGCTGGGGGTCCGCGTGGGGCCCGCTCAGGCAGGCCCCCGGCACCTTAAGTAGGAGCTCCTCTCTTCTGAGCGGTTGGCAGCCTGGGGCTTTTCTTTGGCACTTTATTTTCAAATTACTTTAAACCAGAGCATTCCGCAGGAGTCGTCCAGAGGGCTTTTGACAAAACAGGGCTACTGCTTGTCCCCCCTTCCCTCTGGCCATTCCACTCCGCAGCGCTGGCGGCCGCTGCTGGGGCGCGCGCCTCGGCCCCGGCGCATGCTCAGGTACACGCCTGGGTGCCGAGCCAAGCGCCACGAGAGTGCCGCCCGTGTAGTGTTGCTGCCACACGCTGAACACCAGGTCCCCCGCCCTCCAGCAGCCGTGTGAAACGCTTCTCAGCACAGTTACGCCTGCCAGACAGTTATCGGTGCCGACGTCCCCCTGGAGAGATCCGCCCCCACCCCTCCTCCACGTTCTCAGGGTGCATTGCTCTGCACTGCCTTCCTGGGCAGCTTTGCCCCCCACCAGGGCTGCCCTGACTCACGTGTCTTGCATTGTCCTCTTGGCTAGTTTTGCTGGAGCACGTCCTCCAGTGGCTCCCTACAGAAGGCGGTATATTGCCCAGGGCAAAGGCTCCGCTGCTGTGATGAAGGCCCCAGCAGTGACTTCCGGAGAGACGAATACCGTGTCCCGTGTGACGATGCAGTTGTACACAGTCCAGGGCTGACCTGGCTGCTGTGCTGTTGGGGACCCAGGCTTCCTCCTCCCGTCGTGCGGTCCCTGGGGGTTGCCTTCTGCGTGGCACATGATGGCATGTCCCTGCGTCAGTGTCCCAGCCTGAAAGGCCGTGGCGGACACCCCAGCAGACTATAGCCGCATCGTGCTCTCGTCCCGTTGGCCTGACAAAGCCACATGGCCACGTCTGCTGAGGGTGGGTCTGGCTGTGCAGACATGTGTCTGTTAAAACCTGGAGTTGATGTAGAAGAGGGGGGACCGATGGCTGCTCTCTGTCACAGATACCCGAGAGAGAGAGATGTTTCCTGTCTGGGAACGGCATCCTCCCTGGGGACACAGGCATCACTGCATCATCTTCCAGTATCTGAGGTTTCTGTTCAGAAATCCGGGGATTGTGGGACGATGGCCCGTGGGCCTGATCGCTCTTGATTTCCCCTCCACTCTGGTCACTTCTGCCTGTTCCTCTAACCAAGCTTCGCTACCTGTCCTGGCCTCCAGCCCGCCCCACCCTCGTCTTCCAGCTGACTTCTCATTGCTTAACCTGCTCTTCTGTGCGGTTTGCAGTTCTTGCGTGTCTTGTGTGTGATGTCACGTCCTCCCCCCCCTCCCCCATCTCTGCCGTGCTGCTGCTGAATGCCTCGGTTAGCTGGCCACCAGTCTAGGTTGTGGGCCCCACCCCCACTGTCACTGAGCACTCCAGGTGTTCATGGGAATGGAAGGGGCCCAGGAAACCGGCTTTCTTGCGAGTGTCCGTGGGATGCTGATGGGCTGGTCTGGAGAATGGTCCCTGCAATGAGTCTTCCCAGTGCCCTCTGCTGCTCAAGGCCCGCCTCTTCCGGGCACAGTCTCAGATGGCCTTACCTCTTAGCTTCCTAAGAAACTCGAGTTGCAGCCACCACCAGCCTTCTGAGACTTCCTCTCTCTGCTCTCCGTCCCTCCTTTCCTGTAGAGGTGGCCCCTCATCTGGGCTCTGGACCCTCTCCTCACCCACTATGGGTTTTCGCCCCGCTGGCCAGCTCATCCTTCACACCGAGGTGCTGCTTTTCTCCTCTGACACAAATTAAGGCCGTGGCACTGGTCTCTTTACTTTTCCAAGAGGTGATCTGTCCATGGTCTCGTTCTTGCTGTCTACTAGGGTCGCGAGGGTGGGAACACTCAAAAATGCAGGTGCCCAGGCCCTGCCCCAGACCCACCGGATCAGACGCTGGGGAGGCCCAGGTGGTGGTCGTCTCAGAAGCTGCCCAGGTGATTCAGAACCACTGCCGTCCACGTTTGAGCCTGGAGAAGGGGACACAGCTGGGGAACTACAAGCCTTACTTGCATCTGGTGCCAGGGTGTATTTCTCTGCTTTCAAAACTCTCTCCCAGCTCTGAAGTCTTCCTTGTTTTCCTCCCAGGTGTCCCCAAGCGAGCAGCCCCGTGTCCTTTCATGCTAACTATTTTAAAAGGCTGAGAGGAGGAGAACCTCGTTCCTACAGTTAATTACTGTCGACCTCTTCTAATGACTCGGGGAAGAGCCCAAAGCCTAGGAAAGCAGGAGAGCTTGGAAACTTGCAGGCCAGGGGTGAAAGGCGGCAGCCGCGGCGGCCGCAGCCCTGGCCTATGCATCAGCCGCCGCGGTCACTTTCGCGGGAGGACCGGGGCCACATGTGTCTGCGCCCGGAAGTGGACCTCGTCGGGCCCGTCTGGGCCACGGTTCTGGTTGCTCCCGCAGTGCCTGTGCTGGGTCTTCACGTGTGATAGGTGTGGGAGTTTGGGCGTCTGGGTTAGACGGGCTCCTCGGCATCAGTGCTCACGTCTGGTTCCGAGTCAAAACTACCTCTGCTCAGAGCCGGGAAGTAAGGCAGGGGGACATGTGGCAGGGGGTTGGGGCTACATCAGTTTCCTGAACTTGTCAGTTCCCCAGCAGTCATCTGGGCCCTTCTCCCGGAGGGTTCGGCGCAGCCGGCCTGGGCCGGGGGCCCGGGCACCTGTGCGTTTAATGTGTGCCCCGCGCTGGTGGTTCTAATGGTCCGCAGTCCCCAGAAACTCACGGTCAACGTGTGTCTTTGTCTCAATAAATCCAGCGGCCAGGCCCCCACACCCTAGTCCCTCGACCTCTCGAGAGCGTCGGCCACCACTGACCCCACCACCCTGACGTCCCCTCCGTGTTTCCTGCCCCTACACGCTCCGAAACCACGGTCCTCCATGCCGGGGTGGCATCGAGTGGCTGGGTGAGACGCAGATGCGGGCCGACCTGCTTCTCAGACGATTCTCCCTCCACTGCGAGCAGGGACGTCCGGGCGGGTCCCCTGAATCTCGATTTTCCCCTCACCTGCCCCGAGTGGAGTTTTTCCCCGAGGTCTGTCCTGGCCTGCTCCTCCCTCGCATCCTCTGTGGCCCCCTCCGTGGGCACCGGCAGGTGTTTGTTCCCTGCTCAGGTGTCCCCTCACGCCCTGGAGGCCGTGGGCACCTCCTCTGGGACAGTGGCCCGTGGACCTGACGTCTCTCTTGATTTCCTTCCTCACTTGGTGAAGCTGCTGTGTGAACGGTGCCACCTGGGGCCGCAGCTTCTCTAACTTAACCTCCCTTGGCCTCGGTTTCCTTGTCAGGTGCTCTGGGGTTGGGCCGCGAAGTGAGGTGACACAGGGAAGCAGCCGGCACTTAGGCAGTACTTAATGAGGGTTCGTTATTTCTATAGTTTTTATTTCCTTTATTAGTTTGATTATTGTAGATACAGAGAAAGAGGGAGAGACTGTCCTGCATGGAGAACACCTGCCTTTTCCTCCTACCCAGTGGGGCATTTATGAAACATCATCGCGTGTGTGACCTCAAAGAGGATTTTAATGGTAAAGTCCCCAGCATGGGCCCCGTTAAGCTAAACGTCCATGTCAAGAACTTATCCGGCCCACCAGTTAAGACGTACTCCTCCAAATGTCTCCTGGTCAGAATGTAAAGTCTGGACTCCTCTAGAAAATATTGAAAAGGAGGCTAAGGATGTTCTCAGAGAAAAAGCGGGTATCTTGGAGCCTAAAAAGAAAAGTTAAAAATACCTAAACGCGTTGGAACTGGAAAAAGAGTAACAGAATCCACCCCCGGAAAGAAGCAGGGGGAGCCGGAGGGGGCCCGACTCCGCATTCTCGTCTTTGGGGCCCAGGCTACGGCTCCCACACGGCTCCGACTGTCCCCTCACCCTGGTCCCCAGGTCCAAATCCTCATGGCCATGCAACCTGTGCATTTCGAGCCGTCAAAGCCCCGCCACCTGTTCCATCAAAGCCGCCACCTGTTCCGTCCCTCCCCTGGTTGCCATGTCCTGGGGCTCCCCACTGTTGGGGACTCCCCTCCCTCTCACAGCCAGCCCAGCCTGGTCTTGGCTGTCACGCCACGGGCCTGCCTGCCACCTCCCGGATGCAGTCCAGAGTGGTTCCCGAAGCTCCTCACTCAGCCCCGGGCTGTTTCTCTAAACTCGCTTCTGGCTTTTCTGTCTCTGGTGCTTCTGGGAGCCCCTCCCTCCCCTGGCCGAAGCCCCTCCCCCTCCCCCTCCGCCTTGTGGCCTTGTGCCGGCTAAGGGTTCTCGGCCTTTCTTCCTCCTAAGAGAGTGCTTTCCTGGAGATTGTGCTCTTTCTCGTCCTTGCTCACCTCTCCCACGGAGCCTCGTGCCCACAACCGACTTGAATGTCCACCCTGGAGGAAGGAGTCATTTGGAAAGATGTCTCGAGTCACTGTTGCCAGGTGGCTGTGTCCTTTTCTCTGTTGGAATCACGGGCACTAAGTCAAACTGGCCACGTGGCTCTGGTGTCCTTGCTTGGAGCTGCCAGGTTGGGCCTTTCTCACTCGGACGGGCTCTGCCCTGGGCTCCACGGTGGCCTGCGGTGGCCATGCTCCTCAGAGGAACCCACTGTGCTCTGCCTGACCCTGCCCTGGCTCGTGGGCTGCCATTCCATAGCTGTGAGGGGATCACTGATCCCTTCCTTACATGGAGTGATTCTTCTTCCAGAACCAGACCAGGGCCTGGCCAGTTTGGACCATGCCTGCACCCACCCCAGGTCATGTCGGGACCGTGAGTGTTGACTGGCCGTCGTTTCAGAAAATGGCCAGGACGAGCTCTTTTCCATCCTGTGCTATTGGGAGTCTAAAACAAATCCATGTGCTAGGGCTCCCCAGCCGTGATGGTCTGGGTGGGGCTGGGGAGGTGCCAGCTGTGCCCGGCCGATTGCGGGGCGGCCTTGCCGACCCCTGAGGGCCCCCACTTGCACTGGGAAAGTGACGTGACAGCGACTTGGTCAGGTCACTGGGTCTGCACTGTCACACTGTCCAGGTAGACGCGGCTCTCCCTCTAGCTGGAGACCACTCTGCCCTCCCCAGCAGCGAGGTCTCCCCACCCCCACCTTTGCCCCTGCATCCCATGGCCCCTTCCCTTCAGCACCTCGGACAGCGTCTGCACCCGCCCTTCCTGTCCCTCCCCTCTGGATGCTGGTCCAGGTGCCTCCCCCCTGCCAGGGTCACCCCCTGACCTGGCACCCGGCCCCTCTTCTCAGCCTCCTTCCCAGGCCCGGGGGTCGCCCCCCGCGGTTTTCCCCCCTTCCCGTCCTGCACCGGTGCCTGGGCCCGTCCTTGCCCTCCACTCGCGGTCCCTGCCCTGGGAGCACGACTCATCGGGTTTTCCGCTGCCCTAGGCCGATGGCTCCAGCCGCCTTCTCAGGACCTCCCTGGCATGGCTGGCAGGTCGCTCCAGTTTGGTGTCAGACACAAGCTTTTCTGCTGCGCACCCCCCCTGCAGTGGCGGCCACGCCCTCCCCCTGGCTGTCGAGCCGGACGTCCCGCACTCTGGCACCCTCTCATAGACCCTCCACCGCCTCCTCCGTCAGCCAGGCCTCTGGCCTCTGCCTTCGGAACATCAGAGTCTGCATTCTGACCACCTCCAGCGTCACCTCAGGGCTGCCCACTGGCAGTGAAATGGCCTCTTGCCCAGCCTCCCGACGTCCCCGACAGGCCTCCTCGGCACGGCAGTGACTTGGGGGGTCAGCAGGAGCCAGGCCGGCGGCTCCCATCTCCCGTGCCTCTTCCTCCCGCCGTCTCCCCCTGCGCCTCCCCACCCACCGCCGCCCGTCACCCCCGCCGTTCCTGGGACGCCTGCACGCTTTGTGCCTGCCTTCCCCTCCTCCCGGCTGCTTTCCTTCTGCCTGGGCTACAATCCCCTCGGCAACTGCACAGCTGTCTCTTTTACTTCGGGTCTCTGGAAAAAAGGCGGCCTTTCCTACCGCCTTGGATAAAGCAGACCCACGTCCCCTGACCCTGCTTACCTGTGTTCCAGAGCGTGTCTCACTCCTTGACGGGTATTTCTCCCGTTGGCTCGCCACCCCCACCAGAATGGAGTCTCGCTGGGTGGGGACTTTGGTCTGTTTTACTCACTGCTGCATCCCCAACACTGAGCACAGGGCCTGGTGCAGAGCAGACGTGCAATGTGCTGAACGCATGAGCCGGAAAGAGCGAACACAGAACTGCCATGCGGGGTGACACCACCCGGGGCAGCGTGCAAGGAGGCTGTGCACATGCTTCATGTGGGAACACGTGATGGTGGATCCCTCCCTCAGTGACCACTTACTGAGCACCTCCCACATGCCAAGCCCGGCGTGAGGCCTGGGGATGCGGCAGAACACGATGCGGACACTGCCCCGCCTGAGACGTCAGGAGGCAAACCCCTTACAGCAGACCCTCCACACACAAGTCCAGCAGCCAAGAGGACACACGTGGCCACCCACGGGTCCCAGGGCTGGGGGACTGCACAGCTTAGCCAGGACCCGGAGGCTGGGCAGAGGAAGAAATGGCAGGTCCCTGGGGGAGGGGGTGCAGGCGCAGAGAGAAGCGTGGTGGCCCAAGCGGGGGGCGTCTGGGAGGCGAGGTGCCGGACGAGGCCTCCCTCCCAGACGCTCTGATGTGCCTGCTTTTCACGGGCGGTCGTGAAGGCGCAGTTATTTTGCACCTGTGGGAGGAATTTATTTCACTGACAAATACGGACTAAGGCACAGATGCTCCTTTCCAGTTCTGTGGCCCCATTTAACGGAGCTCCTGCTGCGTGGTGTGGTCGACAGTGTGTCGAGCCCTCGCTTAGGGGAGAAGGAAGAAGTTGCCGAGCACGGCACGTCTGCTGCTTGTGAGGAACCACTGGTCCAGTGGGGTCGAGGCGAGCAGGCACATGCTGGCTTGAAGCCGAGGGCTGCAGTATGTGACAGCCACATGCCTTTCAGTTCTCACTTTCTAAGAATCCTTGTTAGTGAAAACGTTGTTCTCTGCAGCTAACACCTCAAAGAGCAGCTTCGACACTTCCAGACAGTGGCCCGAGGGGACCAGGGCGGAGGTCCAGTTACAACCTGAAACCCTGGCCCCCGGCTGGCCGTGGGATTTGTGCCCCCAGTCAGAGGACCCGCTAACCCCAATCTGAGAAACCGGCGTCTCCCTGCCCACGTTGGTCCCTCCGCAGTCTCTTCCAGCTGGGGCCGTGTGTGGTTTGGGGTCCCTGCTGGCCAGCAGTCCTCCCTCTTCCGGAAATGCAAAGCATTTCGCTTGAGAAAAGCCGGTCAGCCACACAGTATGAGAATGTCTTTCTCTACAAGTGCACTGGCGTCTTCTGGTTTTGGTGCCATAGAAACTCCCTTTTGCTTGCTCTTTAGCTGTGGTCATTAGGGACACACATGGCAGATGTTCCCCAGCAGTATCTTTCCTGTTCATTCTCATGAACAGAGAATTCTTAAGTGTTCACCTTCACCCCTGACTTCAGCCGAGAGGCTCCTTTGAGGAAACACATCCCCTGTGATGATTCTTGGCCTTCAGAGATGCGACCTTGCCTTGCGTGGGCTCCGGGCCAGGCCGCACACTCCCTGTCCCCACTCCAGAGCAGGGCGGGGAGGGGTCTCCCGCATAGCCGTTGCCACCTTTTCCCTGGACTCTGTGGCAGTCGGGACAGGAAGTTGCCTGCCCTACTTTCTCTGCTGCCTTGTTCAAAATGGAGACAGCATCGATTTTCACATAGCAGCAGGCAGATGTGACCATGACCTTCTCAGGCTCCCTCATACAGAACGTGAGGGATATAAAATAGCCGGCAGTCCCTTCCCCTGGCCCCCCTGGGTCCACTTACGCTCTGCGCACGGGAGCCACTGTCCTGTGTCTGAAGCCCCCGCCAGAGTCCCCACTCTTGACATTTTGGTGTTAGAAACCCTTCATCTTTAATGCACTGTACATTAATTGCCAAAAGTAATCCTCGTTTGTTACCGTAATTAATATTCCCCTGCCCTTGGTCCTGATTCACGGAGGTGCCGCAGGTACAATTGGAACCTGGGAGGGAGGAGCCAGACTAGACTTGTCTTGGGAGGCTGTCATTCAGCCGGCTCTTAGAATAACCTGTATAATTACCAGAGGGTGGGCTCGGCTTGTTAAAACGAGATGAACTTACTATCGTTTTCTCAATATAGGAGGCTGGCACCCACACACCGTCACTTGGAATTAAATATAGAAACGGGGGCATCTCAGTTGCCACCCACAGTGCAGTCAGCGCGCTGGGCTCCGAGCTGCTGACTGCTGCTTCGGGTCTGTCGGCAAGCGTGACCCAGCCAGCCAGCCGGGCCTGGAAAATAAAATCAAGCCTCTATTTTTAATCCAGTCAACATATTGTCAATACTTTAAAAAAACCTATAAGCACTTTAATATTAGATGCTAAAATATCTTTGGTAGCCGATGTTTATCCGTGTGTTGGTGGCCAAGTAAGTCTGATTTTTTTCCTTCACATAATTCCTGAGATGGATGCGGCGCCCGAGGCCAGCGGGTCCACGATTTTGATGTTTTACAGGGTGAATCTTGTGCATCGAGGACAGCACGCAGCAGAGTGTCATTTGCCAAAGTTATTTTCCTGTCGTCAGCCACACCCGTTGTACCTAAATGGGAAAAAATGGATGAGGTTTTTCAGTAGGAATCTGGAAAAAGGCATTTTTGGGGAAACTTGGATACTCGATATTTTTATTTACCGTGGGAAAAAGGGAAGGGGAGAGATGGGGCTCCAGGTGTCAGGGAGGGCAGGTGGCTTCGTCAGTAGCACGGGCCCTGCGGGCAGTTAGGAGGGGACCAGCCACATACCAGGCAGGCGTGTTTCTGCTTTATTTTTTCTAACAAAATACGTTTTTCTCATTCGACACAGTGATTGTGAGATGTTGTCACCGTCGTAGTGAACTGTACTTTTTGGTCGCCATTTCACAAGCGTGTGGCTTGTGAATCATCTCAGTTCTGCCCGGTTGTTTCCTCCCAGCAGTGGGTAGCAGGGGGTCTCGGGACCCGCCCCGCCCCACAGGGCTAGGTCCAGGCCTGCTCCTCACCGGAAGAGGCGAAGGGGCTAGAAACCAACGTTTTATAATCTCAGTTCCCTCCCCGCTGATTAGCCCCCAGAGTCCACCTTACATATGGGACCGCAGAGGGCGACGGTGACCCTTCGCTTGTCTGCAGGTCCGCTGCAGCAGCCCTGAGACGTGCATTCATCACCGCACGGACACCTGGGACCGCCAGGGGCCACAGGCAGGTTTCCCACGGCCCGTCTCCTCTGGCAGAGATTTCTGAGTCCGTGTGATCCACGCTTCCCTCACACGCCTTTTCAAGGCCAGCGCTGGAGTTTGGGACAAAGTTTCCATGTAGCGAGCCCTCATCTCTATCTTGCTGTCACTTCCCATTGACCCCAGCGTGGCCTCCCCGAGAGGGACAATGAATGGCAGCGGGAGCCTCCGGGAGCTCCCCCAGGCCCAGTGCTGTGCAGCAGACCCAGTTCTTTCCAGAACCCCCTATCCTGTAGGGTGACTACTGGCGGTCTCCTCACCCGCTGCTGATAAACTCCCTTGGGAGCAGAATCTGCTCGTAGGCGCACGTGGTGGCATCATGCCTACCCCTGACCTAGCAGTGGACGTGCGTGAGCTCAGCCGTGAATGCCAGTCTTTCCATGTGACAGGTCTGCAGCTGGTCACTGTTCCCCACCTGTCTTTCAGCTACATTCGTACGCTGGCTCTTGGAATCGGGAGGGGGCTGTCCCGACCTAGCAAGATAATTTTGAACATCAATTTTGTTATCCCACGAGTCTCCTAGCACAGCTGGCTTTGGGCTTCTGTGGGTTGGATGAGCAGGCCTTTCCCAACCTCACTGCAGCGGTGAACCAGATTGCTGCCCAGTACGGCCCAGCAGCTTGCTGTGGAAGCCGCTTCCAGGATGATTGTGATCTGTTGGTCAACCTACTTCCCTCCCTCCCTTCTTCCCTTCCCTCCCCCTTTCCTGAGTGCTGCATGCCAGGTTCAGAACTGGGCAGGGACACAGAGACGGTGAGGGATGAGCCCACCTGCTGGCTTCCATGTCACACGTGATACAGATGGCCTGGGGTGGGGGTGCTGGGCCGGGGCTGATGGGGGCATCTGGCATCGGGAGCTCGCCCAGCTGCTGTGCCTTCCCTGCGTCCGCCTTGGGCTCCGAGCCTGTGCTGGCCGGCACACGCTTGGGCCCTGCAGTATAATTAGTAACAGCGAAGTCCCTTGCGCAGTCTCTTCCAGCGTTTTGGAGAAAGGGGCAGGACCCCAGTTCGAAGGAGCCGATTGCGACTTCTTCCATTCACCCTTCCATTCTTAACAGCGTCCGCTTTTCAGGACTAACAGACGAGGGTTATCTGTAGGTACCTTCTGCATTCTGAAATTAGTTCCAGCTCAAACTGTTGCTTCCACCCCCTCAGCCTCCTTCCTGCCCTGACGAGACACCCTCCCACCCCCACAAGTTGATGACACCCTCTGGTGGCCGCCCGCTGGCTGCGCTGGGTCCATGTCCCCCCACCTCGCCGTGGTCTTGAACTCTCATACTGTGTCTCAGTCAGGAGTTCCACTGGGGGTTCAGCCTCTCTGGTCCTGGATTGAGAGTCAGTGTGGGTGGCCACGGGTGGCCTGTGGTTGGGGGCTGGTCCCCACCCTGGCCGTTGGACACATGCTTCTGTGGGCTTCTGGTTCCTGCTTTGGAAATGGAGACAGTCATGTGCCTGCCCTACAGGGCTGCTGTCCAGGGAGGGTCAACATCCGTCCGTCCGGGCACCCAGGAGGCGTCACGGAACAGAGCAGCTCCCTCCCTCCACGAGCCGGCCTCCAAGCCGAGCAGCTCCGCGCTGTGCTTGAGCCGAGCCTCCTGGACCCCCAGGACACGCCAGCTGCTGTTCTTGGCGTCCAGCTCGCTGTGCACGATGGCCTCGTCTCCTCTCTAGCCTGGGCCAGGGGCTCAGCGGACGGGCCGAGGCTGCTGCTGCTGCTGCGGGCAGAAAGGCCAGGAGGTGGGCTCAGGCCAGGCTGCTGGTTCCACCCCGTTTCCAATAACTGCTTAACCCGACAGAGTCCTTGCAGAGCAAATCGCGACTCCTCATATTAGACGTTGAGCTCTGAGCTGCTCGAAGCCAGCTCCCCTGACCTCCCTCGGCCCCCAGACTCATCGCTGGGGATGAGCCTGGCACCTGCGTGCTGTCCCTTCTGAAGACCCTTCTTCCCAGCATTTCATTCACATTCCCTTTAGATTGACTTCCCTGTGACTTTGGGCCTCGCTGTTGATTGAAAAGTGGGGGTGCTGCTGCCCCCTGCGTGGACTGCGCAGGATGAAGCACGGGTGGCTGTCAGTGTCTGCCACATCGGTGTCATTTATGGTTGTCATCATTTAGCAGGATCTTCTATGAGAAGTCCTGGTAGTAAAAGCGTAACTTTTTATTTAATCAGGAACACTAAGCAGAACTTTTTATTCTAGAGGTGCGCAAACATGCACAGAAATGGAGAGCAGGGTGTGGGGAGCCCCCTCCCGCACGGACACGCCCCCTCCCCCTCACCGATGCGCCCCCTTTATCTCCCAGGCTCCGCTGAAGTCACGGCTTCTGCCGCTGCGTTTCTGTTTCTATGAGGCCTCTGGCCAGGGCAGCGGGACCTTCTGTTCTTGTTCTAGTTATATCGTATTTGTTTTCCCTACACAGGAAAGAGAGTTTTAATCACCAGTGTCTAAAAATGAGTAGATTCCTCCCGCACGTGCAGGTTCCAGGCTTCTCCGAAGTGCTAGTGGCGCGGGTAGCAGGGCCCCTCCAGCTCCCTGCCCGCCTGTCGCCTGCCGAGCCCTGCAGGCATTTGCAAGTCTTCCCTAAACATGATTAACTGGGAGCCTGGCTTTCCCTGGGAGCCTGGTTCTCTGCCCCCAGATTTTTAGAAATCATTGTTTCCTGAGGTGAGTCTACAAGACTTTCTAAGACTTCTATCAGGTCGATTGATGTCACTTTGCTGCTTTTGTAGGTTAAAAGTGGTTGAATGTTGGTAGTTTCATGTAGTTCAACCTAAATGTTTTAAATTTTAAATACGAAATAAATTTAATACTGTGCTGTCCTGGGGGTCCAAGATTGGAGGTTCGGGGACTAGCAAGTGTGCAGTCGGGACCCCACCAGACCGTGGGGGGCTGAGCAGAAGGCCGCGTGCGGCCTGGGGTTTGAAGGCCCCTGGGTCCTGCGTGAGCTGGCTCTTCTTGTTCGTTTCACACGACAGCTTTATTGAGATGGTAGCCACATGCCATACAAGTCACGCGTCACAAGTCATTGATTTTTAGTGTAGTCACGGAGTTACACAGTCGATTTTAGAACATTTTCATAACCCCGAAGAGAAACTCTGTGCTCTTTAGCACTCGCTCCCCATTTCTCCCTGACCCCCCGCCCCGGCAACACGAGTCCGCGTTCTGCCCCTGGATTTGCCCCATCTGTACCTGGATATCGTGCGACATCCGGCCTCGGCGTCCGACCTCTTGCACTCAGCATGTTCTCAAGGTTCATCCACATCGTAGTGTGTGTCGGTCCTTTGTCTTCGCGTTGTGGGGTTAGGCCCGCTTTCTCTGTCCACTCGCCGGTCGGTGGGCCTTTGTGTCGTTTCTCCTTTCTGGCTACCGTGAGTGAGTAGTGCTGTCGGGAACCTGGGTGCAGGTGTTCGTGTGCACACGTGTACACCTGTTCCGCTCTCTCGGGCGTACACCCAGAAGTGGGATTGCTGGGTCGTGTGGTGACTGTTCAGCCGTTTGAGGAACCCCACACCTCCTCCCAGGTGGCCACCCTGCTTCCCACTCCACCAGCAGCTGCGAGGTTCTGGCGCCGCCCCCTAGCACCCAGGCATGCCGTCTGCCTTTGGTGCAGCCGCCCCAGTGGGTGTCGCGACGGACCTTTCTGGCAGGATAAGGTGTCCGTAGAGATTAGGAAAAGGATTGTCATTTTGTAAGCGGCCAGGAACAGCCGCGGTCATTTTTCAAAAGCTCTGTAGGAAGCCAGGTGTCCCAGCTCCAGCGTGCCCTTCCCGTGCCTGGCGTGGCACCTGCCGACAGGTAGCTTTGTGTGTGATGCCTCGTTTCCAGGCTAGGAAATAGTCTGACCTGCCCTGTCCCCCTTCTGTGTGCAGGTGTCACCATGAAGCTCATGGACGATGTGGCCGGGATCGTGGCTGCACGTCACTGCAAGACCAACATAGTCACGGCTTCTGTGGACGCCATTAACTTTCACGACAAGATCAAGAAAGGTGAGAGACCTCTGCCGAGAACGAGAGGGGGCGGCGGCCTCCGGCGTCCTGGGCCCCCTGCAGCTTTTGCTGTCGGTTCACACCCGGCGGTGCCCCGGCCCTGGCGTCTGCCCGTTTGCCACGAGAAACGGGAAGCCGGAGCCTCGTGCTCTGTCCCGTGGATGCGTCCCCACGCCTGCGGTTCGCTGATCTGACTCTTCAGTCTGGTAAAATGTGTCACTCCGGTATGATCGGAGCCTTTATCCTGCTAGAGACAGGCATAAACTCGTCCTCTGAAAAGGCCCCACGAACTGACCGCCGCAGAGGTTCCTCGCGGACAGTGGCCTCCGCCCCGGGTGGAGGGGGCAGCACCCGCCCGCAGCCCCCCGTGGCCTGCCTGTCTGCTCCCCGGGCAGTGCTGGCTTTGCTACTTTTCCCGACACAGAGATCTAGTCCCAGCGACTCGGGCCACACCTGGGAACCTGCTTGAGTGTCTCGGCACATTTGCCTCTGCCTGGGTGCGTGCAGCTCCCCACGCTCAGCCCACGTCGCTGCTGGTCTGGAGATGAGCGACTGTCCCCTCCCGACAAGTGGCGATTTCTGTCATGTTGTGTCTTCGCCCCTGAAACGTAGCGCTTCACTGGGGGTTGGGTGGTGTCAGGGCTGCCAGAGCCTGGTGTCGGTCCTGGGGGAGCCTCGCCGTGAAAACAGCCATTGGAAGCCCCTGTGGAGTCAGGCCGGTCCCTGGCTGCGGGAGGTGACAAAGTAGGGGAAAGGCAAGCTGGACCGACCTTGGAGGGGACCTCAAGAAGCACTGCTCTGAGCAAAGCAGTGCTGCGTCCAGAGCCACAAAAGCCCCCTGCAGACCCCCCAGCGCTCCCCCTGGTCCCGCCGAGGCCCGGCCTAGCCACTGTGCTGCTCCTCAGGCCACACCTGGCCACTGAGTGCGTGAGTGCTGGGGCGAAGCCCCCCGAGACTGGAGGCGTTGTGAGTAAGTAGGCTTACTGAGTTGGATTTGGGATGCTTTTAGGGTACAAAAAGAGTGGTCTCCGCCCTGCTCCCCTCTGCTCTGCAGATCACTTCTGTTTGCCACGGACGTGGGTCACAGTGTCATCACAGGGTCTGCCCAGGACGAGTGAGTCTTGGCCGCCTTGGCTCGTCCTTCGTGGGCCTTGGATGCGGTGTGCAGTGCTGGCGTGAATCTTTGGGACGGGATGGTGCCTGTTGTGCAGGATTCACGCTTCTCCTTTTCTGGAGCGACTCCCTGGGCAAGTGACCGTGACCAGAGCTTCGCTGTTAAATGCGGCCTCAGAATCCACAGTGGAAAGCTAGTGACTTTCTCTGGACCCCTCCTCGTGCCGTGTCTCCCCTGCGCCCTTCAGGAGCCGCCAGCCAGGAGGAGAGCTAGGCTTTCCCAGAGGGCCGAGCGGTCTCCTGGGTGTCGGCCTGGTCAACAGCTGTGCTTTGCCGTTGAGGGAAGTTCCCATAGAAACGAAGACCCATCGAGAGATTTCCCTCCACCCCTGCACCCTGAGACCAGAATTCGCCTCCCAGTAGGGGTCCGGGGGGCACGGCTGGGTCCCTGTCGGTGGGAACTGCTAGTTTGAGGGGAGGCCGTGCACACTGGCTGGAGGGCTTCTTCTAGGGATCGATTTAGGGGACCTGCTTTACAAAGACTCCTCTTCCGAAAGGTTACTCGTGCTCCCAACACAGAACGGAACTGGGGCTTCATTTTCAGAAGCTGTGACTTCCGCCAGCATCCCGCCGCGGATTGGTTCCGTTCAGGCGGAGGCCGAGGGGTGAGCTGCGTGGCAAGGGGCCTGCCCGGGGCCCCCTCGGGGGTTCCAGCCTTGGCCTTGCACTCTGCTGGCCTGCGGGGCTGGGGAGCAGGGGCTGCGCCCGTTTTCTCGAGTCACGTCTTGTTTTGCGTATGAAGGAATTTGGGCCAAAACTAAAATAGCAGTTACAGAGTCTGGCCTAGTTCTGGGCCGGCGACCCCCAGGGGCCGTTTAGACACTGTCACGCCTTACTTGTTGTTTCCCGGAGGACTGTCCCTGTGTCGGGTTGCCAGCTCTCTGTGCCGTGGCTCTGTCGCCGAGCCTGCCCGTCACAATTCGGGCAGTGCACAAGCTGCAGCTGGTCAGAGGCAGAATTGTCACATTTTGTCTCCAGTTCCAGGGGACAGAGGCCTCTGCAGACGCTGCCGATCCACATGGCTCCTGTGCTCCTTTATGGGGGCTGCAGAGCGAGGCCGGGCTCGCCCGGGGTGGCCCTGCTGGACAGCAGACAGACAGACAGTACGGGCGTTTCAGAAACTTGGGGTCGACGTTCCTGCTTGTTCCGCTTTGACTTTCTGATGCGAATCCGCTGAGATCACTTTACAGCCGCGGCACTCTCCGGGGCGCAGACCCCCAGCTGCTGCTGTCCCCGGGCCCAGCACCTTCCGCTGTCACCTTGCGGTTCTCCCCTAATGTGAAGGGGCCAAGAGGGCCAGACCTGCCACCCCACGGGCGCGAGGCGGCAGCGCCGAGCCCCGGGACTGCTGGTGTCCACGCGTGGGCGGCGGCGGGGTCTAGTCTGTGAAGAGCGGTGAGCGAGTGTCCCCATGCTGCACAGCAGACAGCTGCCACCGGCAGCTTAAAGGAACAGAAATTTTCTGTCCCCCAGTTATGGAGGCCGGCAGTCCGAAATGAAGCCACGCTCCCTCCAAGCCTCCAGCGGAGGGTCTCTCCTCGTCTCCAGCTCGGGGGGCTCCAGGCGTCCCTCGTGTTCTGGCTGCATCCCCCAAACTGCTCAGTCTTCGTGCGGCCCCTCCTTGTCCTGTTCCGCCTCTCATCCAGACACGTGTCGCAGGATTTAGGGCTCACCTCGATAGTCCAGGAGGGTCTCACCTCACGCTCCCTAACTCAGTGACCTCTGCAAAGACCCTTGTGTCAAATAAGGTCACCTTCTGAGGTTCTAAGTGGATTTATCTTTTGAGGGGCCACCATTCAGCCCACTACTGATGCCTCCTCTCCTTCAGCTTAATTCTTCAGACACAGCCCACTTTCTCTAACAGACTCACAAGCTTGGTAAAACCCCCTTGTGTCTCTGCCCACGTGGGCGTCAATCCCTCGTTTGTGAAAGCCAGCGGTAAAGTCAGGGCCCGACCCAGAGATAGGGGGTACAGAAGCGAGGGGCACCCCTCCTTCCTGGGCCGATACAGTGAGGGGACAGCCCAGGAATTAAGCCTTGTTGCCAGCCACACGTGCCGCCCGTGTGTGAGTCTCCTGTGGCTGCTGTAACGAACTCCCGCCAGCTCGTGGCTGAAAGCAGCAGACGCGCTCTCTGACCCTGGTGGACGTCAGGCAAGGTCCGTGGGCCGTGTGTCCTTCCTGAGGCTCCGGGGGGCCGGGGGCTGAGCCTTTTCCCGCCTGTCGAGGCAGTCGCATTCCTTGGCTGCCGGCTCCTTCCTTCAGCCCCTGCTTCCGTCACCCTCTCCTCCTCCTCTGACCTCCTACCGCCCTCCTACAAGGGCCCTGGTGACATTGGGCCTGCCACCTCACAGTCCTTAGTCCCATCTGCCGAGTCCAGAGTCCCCTGCATTAGGACTTGGGCATCTTGGGGACCACTTTTCTGATGACCGTAGGTGGCATCTTAGGAGACGGACTGTGACCTTCTGACTTAGCCATTTCGCTGCGCTCCGGTAGAGAAACAGCTGAGACCTGAGGCAGGAGATGCTCAGGCTTGTCTCCCTTCAGCCTCTGGTAAAGCTTCTTACTCTGGAGAGTGGGCCCTTGGACGATGTCAGGCAGACGCCAGGCTGTGGCCTCGCCCGTCACTCGGTGGGGCGGGGGAGGGTGTCCATCAGAAAGCTATGCCTGCAGCTTTGCGTCGTGGAAAGTCAGACGACAGCTTTGAATTTCAGCCACAAAGGGCGCGTGCTGAAGAGGGAGGGCTCACAGCACCCACCGTGCAACACGAGGGGGCGGGGCAGCTCTCCGCCGTCGGTGGCCGGTTCACTGTTCACAGACGGCGTCTGCTAGGGCGCCGTCACTGCTTGCCTCGGCCGCAGAGGGCCACCCGTCTCGGGACCTGGACCCTCGTTCCCATGCCGCCCCGTGTTCATAGTCTGTAACGCTGGTGGCCTGTCCTTCCTCTCCTCACGGCTGGGGTGGCTGCCCGTGACACAGCCTCCCGCCTGGGGCTCAGAGTCCTGCGTGCCAGCCAGGTTACGCGGTCCTCAGGTGGGGCGCGCTGAGGAGCACTTTGTCCGTGAGACTGGGTCATGTCAGACCCTAGTGTCACCGACGTGGCGACTTGTCAGAAAATAGTTGCTGACACTGAAACCGCCCGCCCCGTGAGCGATGAAGCTTAAAAATATGAGCCTGCTTTTTACAGATCACTCGCTCTATTTCTATTTTTTTTTTTCCTTTAGTCGAGATGTAAAAACTATTGCCGAGGCAACCGTTAAGAAAAGTTGAAGGGGGACATCGTCACCTTTGACATAACGGTTTGGAGACCTTGGGTGCAGAAACCTAAAGCTAAAATTTTCTTGTGGAGAAATGACCTCTTCAAACTCTTGGGGTGGAAAATGAGGAATCTTCTAGAAGGTGCTCTGGGGTGTGTTATGTAAGAAACACCGAAGTTACTTCACTCTCTCCGTCCTTCTCTTGATAAAGTTCACTGCCGCGGCTCTTTTTGGAGCTAAAGCACTGAGCTGTTCCTAAAAGCTTTAAACACTTGGCAACGTCTCAGCTGTGGTCGGGGCAGTTAACGCCGTCTTCCTTCTCAAGTCCCTGGCAAGCCGCTGAGGTCTGCCCATCTGCCTGTGGAGTCGGGCCGGCACCTGCCAGCCCCCGGGCCGTCCACCGCAAGCCGCTCAGCAACGACCTGAAAAGGGAAGTTGGCGCGGTCCCCCGCGCAGCCCCGCACAGGCACCCTCCCGCACCGCGGGGCCCACGCAGCCGAGCCCGCACACAGCCCGGCGGGCAGGTGCTTACCCCGGACTCCCGAGTGGCAGCTGTCTGCCGCGCGGTTGTGTATGGGACTCACGGCTCCTACAGCAGCTTGAAGTCGCTGCTAAGGAAGGGTACTGACAGGTAGGTCGTGGTGTCCAGCCCCGGAGAAGGCACCGCTCTCTGTGTCCCTCTCGTCGGCCTCAGCCCAGGGCCACTCTCCTGCGGGGCTCAGCGTGTCGGAGGCAGACTGGTGACGTCGGCTCTGCCTGCAGGACTGCAGGCCAGGAGAGGCACGTGCCCTTCCTCGCTGGCACGTGCCGCAGTCCAGGTGCTCAGCGGCCGCAGTGGCCAGTGGCCCCCGTATCGCGCAGTGCAGATAGGGGAACATTTCCACCACCGCAGAGTGTTCTGCTGGGGGGGCTGTCCTCTGGACTATGGGCTCAGTCCCCAGTGACCCAGGGTTCGGGCGTGGCTGCCCAGGCGCCGTGTGCAGGGTGCAGGGCCCTGGAAGGGATTTCCTTAGACCCCTGCAAACCCGAGCGTGCTCTGGCCCAGCGCCCGGCGCCCCCTGCAGCATGGCACCCACTCCACCCACCACAGCCCGCGCACGAAGCACCTCTGCCCGCAGCCCTGTCAGCGCTCGGTCTGCACGGGGGGACCCCTCAGACCTTGGGGTTCACCAGAAGGGCCGGCTGCTCGGTGGTGCCCGTGGACTCTGCTCTTTTGTGGAATTGAGAGGAGCTTGATTTTAGATCCAAATCCCACACTGAGTCAGAAATCCGAGAGTTGGAGCCACCAAATGAGAGCCTGACAGAACGTACAAAATACCACGCAAACCTGACCTTGTGCCTTGGTCGAATGCCTTTTCGATAGGACACCTGCAGTGCCGACTTCCTGGGCCCCTGTTGGACCGGCGGGAACCCGGCAGCTGTGCGATCTGCTGCTGGGACCTTGGCCCGAGTGGCCTCTGGGCTTCCTTCATTTTCACTTGGAACCTCGTCTTGAGTTTCCAGATGCTTTTGGGTGTGTCGAGACCCCTCTTGAAACATAGAAGTGTCACGTTCGTTGGTAGAAACGTATCATAGAACTTTTTAAACGATAATATTCTCTGAGCTCCATGAAGTATTGTGTTCCTGATTTATAGTTACGATTTAGTGTAAGAGCCCAGAAGAACGAGGGGCTACCTTAAAATTCTCCAGCCGAGCTTCCACCTTGGTGGTTTCTATGGTTTCTGTAGCAGTTTACCAAAAATTTAGTGGCTCCAACAACTCAAATTTGTTCGGGTCTCAGAGGCTAAAACCCAGGTGTGGCAGGGCGGTTTCCTTCTGGAGGCTCCAGGGGGAAAATCTGTTTCTCGCCTTCCCGGCTTGTGGAAGCACCTGCCTCCCTTGCGTTCCTCGCTCGTGGCTGCTCCCTCCACCTTCAAAGTCAGCCGCATAGGATCTCTCCGCATCTCGCTGACCCTCACCTCCTGCCTCCCTCGCAATGACATTGGGCCCACCGGGATAACCCAGGCCGACCTCCCATCTCCAAGCCCTTAACCTAATCACATCTGTAAAGTCCCTTTGCCACGTCCGGTCACATAATTCACAGGTTCTGGGGATTACGATGTGGACGTCTTTGGAGGCTGATGTTCCCACCTGCCAGAATAGTTAGTTAATTGCACCTGACACAGGCAGGTAGAGCTCCAGCCCATTTCTGAGCTCTGCCTCTTTCCCACGTGCTGTGTTACCCTATGAGCTAGGGAGCGGGAGGATAAGCGGGTCCCCAAAGGTCTGAACAGTGCCTCTGCCTCCTCCCCGGTACCCGGCCAGCATCCCTCTCTCCCATGACCATAAGACACAGGGAACCCAAGCTCTTCCCACGAGAGGAAACCCACAGAAATTCCCTGGCAGGAGGTGTGGATGGGGGCCACCCTCACGGGGACAGCAAGCTGAAGGACATCTGCACCGCGCCCTTGCCTTGTCCCCCATGTAATTTCCTCCCAGTGACCGTGACGAAGTCATGGCTGCTCATGATTACCTTCCAGGTTAGAAATCCAAGGAAACATCTAACTTTAACTAAAACAGATCTTAAACAACAAAGTACGTTGACCATGCGCATTAGACACAGGAACAAAAAGAGACACTGTCTCAAGTGTCGCTTATGTTACAGAACGCAGCGATTCCTTCCCCAAAGTCAGAGTCTCGGTCACAGCCCCGACCCCAGCCCTTTCGCCTTTCAGAGGCGGCAGCGTCAACCCTCTAGCAAGTCACAGGCTCTGAAGCTGAGGACACGACCACGGGACGGTACCTGACTGGGTCGCCGCGGGGCTGGGACCTAAACTGAAACTGACCAGTCCCAGTTCTGGCCGTTACCAGGACGGACCCCAGGGTGTGCCCTGGATGCCCTGCAGGTGACTCTACACCCTCATCACTCACGTAATGCCCCTCGTTGCTGACCATGTGGCCTTCCTTCCCCCCAGAAATGGCTGCATCCGACATGAAATGCTCCCTGGAAGCATGACGTTGAATGTGGTATGGAATATTCTGGAACTTTATAACGTGGAATAACCGCTCCCGCCTCTGGCCCGCCCACATGCTCACCCCTAACTGTCAGCTGTGCTGCCCCGACTCATCTGTCTTCCATGGTCTCTAACCATGTCTCGTGGGGCCTGTCTCCCTGGAGCTAGGACGGGGGTTCCCGGGGGTATTAAAGGTCCCCGCAGCCAGCACTGCTTTGGGGAGCAGGTCCCAGCAATGTACGTGGGGCTCAGGCCAGAGCCAGGCCACGCTGCGAAGGGTGTTCTGGCCAGATGTTGGCGGAGGCCCAGCCAGGTGCCAGCCCTTCCCTTGCACACCCCCGAGGGTCAGCGCTGCCTCGTGGGCCAGACACCGTTGGTGGTGGTCACGGCTGCAGCAAGTGCCTCCCGCCACCAGGCACGAGCTCGGCCCCTGGCTCATTTCGTGCCGTCCCCATAGCTGCTCGGCGAGACAGTGCGTCTGTGTGTCGCAGAAACGCTGCTGTCTGTGAGGTGGAGGAGTCACGTAGCAGGACAAGCTCACGGCCTTCAGGGCGGGGGCAGAGGAGGGCTCTAGTCAGTCAAGCAGCAGCTGCCTGACGGACGTTCGCGACCCCAGGGCCGTGGGGAGTGCAGAGGTCGGGCTCGGTCGAGGGGGAGACAGTGTGACGGGAATGCGTGACTTCAGACTTTGTCGTAATCCACCAGGGAGACTGCTGGTGCTGGGGGTGGTGCACGCCGGTGGCCTCTGCCCAAGGACAGGGCCTCAGGCGTGTCCCAGGAAGGCAGCTGTCCCCAGCCCGGAGGAGAGCTCTGGTCGCGTGGGCCACACCGACTGAGGAGGAGCGCCTGACCAGACAGGCGAGGT
>NW_011888923.1:2054740-2056468 GCF_000151845.1 Pteropus vampyrus
GGGGAGGGCCCGGGCAGATGGGACAAGATAGACCCCTTTACGAGCTCCTGGTCATCGGCACGCCCTCTCGACGGTGAGAGCAGTGCCTCGGTGCTTCTGAGATGCTGGTGGGGCCCTCCCCAGGGTGGGCTCCTGGTGTGGCTCAGGCCAGACCCCTGCCCTGCCCTGTGGAGCTGGGCGCCCGGGCTTCATGGCCTTTCTTTGCCTTGGCCACCCACTGGGCTCCACCCTGGGTGTGCAGAGAGAGATGGCAAGCAGAGTTGGAGTCCCTGGCCCAGGCGCGGATCCTGGAGGGCTCACGGCCCCCAGCAGGGCTCCCCGCTCAGGTCTCAGAGCATAATTCCCAGGCTGCTGTTTGGGCTTCCTGGGGCTGGGGGTGTGGCCTGACCACGTTTGCTCCTCACGGGTCACCAGAGCCTAGAACAGACTTGGCACTCGGTGGGTGCCTCCGACTGTGTGCAAGGCCGGCCAAGCTGGGGGGAGACGGGCAGTGTGGGTGCTCGGAGGGGTAGGGGGAGAGCGCCGGCAGGTGGCCTTCCAGCTAGGAGGCCAGGTGTGAAGTGACCCCCAGAGTGGGCAGCGTCCCCTAAGAAGGGTGGGAGTCGGAGGGGTGGGGCATTGTTGGCGGGTCCAGGGGCTGGAATCCCAACGTCTTGGCAAATGCTGGCCACAGGGAAGCCAGAGGAGCCGAGGGTCCCAGGTGGGGACGGGGACGATGACGGTGGTGGCGAGGATGCTTGGCAGGAGGCACTTGGTAATCGTGTACTGAAGGGAGGAAGGAAACTTCCGGATTTTTCTTGAGGCTGATGATGGTTTTATAATAAGCCCCATGAATTCCTTACTGGTGCCCGTCAGGGCGCCCGGCCTGGAGCTTGTCCCAGCACCTGCCAGCTCTGAGCCCTCTGCCTGCCTCACCCCCACCCCCATTACACGGGCCAGCACCCCCCGGACCAGCCAGGCCCAGGCCCAGGCGGAAGGCCACACGGCTAGTCATGAGGAGCCAGGCTGGAGCCGGCTCACGATGCTGGTGCTGGGTGTGCAGACGTTCTGCGTGGCTTCCCTTGCTTCTCCTTGGCCAGACTGCCTGTCCGGGCCAGGAGGAGCCTGGAAGCGTGGGCTGTAGGCGGGGCGCCCTGCCCTCTGCTGGGGGAGGGAGTGGGGAGTGCCGCAGCAGGCAGGGCGGGGTTGCCCCAGCACCCTGCAGGGCCCCCTGCCACCCCCGCTGCGTCTGCTCCCCACGCAGATCCTGCGGCTCCCCGAGAAAAACATGCTGTAAACCTCTGTGACAGATAAACACACTGCGTTTAAGATCCCGTTTCCTCATGCAGGCAGGAACGCGGCCTCCACGTGCTTCTTCCTGTGGCGGAGGGTGACCACCTGGCCTCCAGCCCCACTGCCTGAGCCAGTTCTCAGTGGCAGCTGAGGCCCTCCAGGGCGCCCCCCTGGAGATGTTCGTCACCCCTGCTCCTCCTTCCAGGGCCTCACAGGCCCCGCTGGGGTGGGTGGGCTATCAGGCCTCTCCAAGGCCAAGTTGGCAGCAAGGCCTCTGTCATGGCTGGAGGAGCCTCAGCTGTCACACACGGGAATCTTTGACCTCTGGCTCCAGCAGAGTGGCCAGATCCAAGGACATTCTCCATCTTTATCTCGCTGGCCTCCCCCTGCCTTTGGCACAGCTTGCTGGAGCTCAGTGAAGTCTGTGCACCCTTGACACGGGCCTATGCAGTGTCT
>NW_011888923.1:2059353-2072494 GCF_000151845.1 Pteropus vampyrus
GCAGCCAGGGAGCCCTTTGTGGAGGCCCATGACCCTCCAGGGGCCTGGCCAGTCTGTGTGCCCTTTCCAGAAACCACGGCCTGGGGCGGGGTCGGGTGCAGGAGGAGGTCCTCGGGCCCGGCGGGTGGGGACCACAGGGGGTGTGAGGAATGACACCTGCCTGAATGAAGGCAGCGATGACCAGATCGTTCAGGTTTGAGGGGCCAGCGGCTGGCCATAGCCACACCTTCCTGCCTGCTGGCTTCCTGTCGATCCCCCCGTTGCTTCTCATCAGTTAAAGATGGTCTTGGAGTCTTCACCGAGGTGGCCTGGGCTCACCACTGTTCGTAAAAATAGCTCTGGCAGGGAGGGTCCGCTCCCCAGAGTGGGTTTTCAGCTCCCGCCCGGCCTCCGTGGCGCCGACCTGGGGACCGTCAGCGTGAGTGTCATCCGCGTCTCGGAGCACACGTGTGCTGTGCGCGGGCGCCAGCAGTGGGGACTCGGCCCCCCTCCTCCCATTGTTAGCAATTCTCCAACTCCCTGTCTATTTTTAGCTTCCATCCCTGGGGCCGACTGACACGGAAGGCAGCGGCGTTGCTGTTGGGAGTATTTCTTGATGAATATTTTATGCCAGGCAGGTCTGACACCGCGTCCCCCAGCTGCCCGCACTTCCCAGGCTCATTATCAGACGAGGCAAACGTGGAGCCTGGAGCCAGACAGCCAGGCTGCACACTAGGCCCCGGCCCTGCTGGCCTCCCCGCCTTTCTCTGAAGGTCTCCCTGTGGCCGTGCCGTCTGACCTTGGGGGTGGGGGACCAGCCCCAGACTGCCGACGGGCTGGCAGGTGGCTTGTGCAGAGGGACACGGGAAGAGCACCGTGACAGCTCCCTGGGGGCCTGGTACCTCCTCCGATGGTGATTTATTTTCCAGCCTGGGCGTGTGAAGCCACAGCAGGTACCATCCTGGCTGCTACCCCGCCTCCCGACCTCCAGC
Source organism: Pteropus vampyrus (assembly GCF_000151845.1). Taxonomy (NCBI): domain Eukaryota; kingdom Metazoa; phylum Chordata; class Mammalia; order Chiroptera; family Pteropodidae; genus Pteropus; species Pteropus vampyrus. The sequence continues at coordinate 2,060,325 of NW_011888923.1, forward strand.
CTCTGTACCGTAGGGCCCCAGGGAGACGGGCGAGGATGGAGGCGGCAGCATCTCGGCCTGGCGTGTGTGAGGAGCTGTGTGCAGAGGGCGGGGGGGACACGGAGGAGCTCGGGGCTGTGGCAGAGGCAGGTCTGGAAAGCGCGTTTCAACACAGCAGCTCCCATGGGTCTTTGGAAAGCGAGGCCTGATACCACAGCCTGCGCCTGCCCTGGCCAGTGCCCGGCCCCTCACCGCAGCCGCAGCCGCACGGACGGCGACACGCCGTGGACAGGGGCCTAGGCCCTGAGGCTCAGTCTTCAGCCACAGAAAGGACGAGGAAGTGTTTTCCGAAACAAAAGGCAGTGAGGAGATCGAGGGTGCAGCCGCCCTTCCTGCTCCCCTTCGAGGGGCGGGCGTTCGGGGTGCCGTGGTGACAACAGGGTGGTTACGGAGAGCTGCAGAGTTTGGCGCACTGGCCGTTTCTCCTCTGCCGCCATATCTGGCATTGAGAGCTAGAGATGTCCCATCCTGCAGACAGGGGCCGTGACCTGGAGGGGGGCCACCTCTGGTCCAAGGGGCCTCCTGCAGGACTTGAGCCATGGTTTCCCCGCTGGAGCCGTCACGGGCTGGGGTCCCTCTTCACGCGGTCTCAGCGACGACTAAAGGCTCCTTCCCTCCACTGAAGAGGACGCTCAGGGGCAAGGCTTTCAGCAGTGGTCAGCTCCCCGTCCCCCAGCGCCCGCCTGACCCCAGGCACGTGGCACGGGGGGCCCCATTCCTGGAGACAAAGCATCAGCAACCAAGGTGGACACCACCTCTCCTGACCGCAGCAGGCCCACTGCAGGACCTAGGGCAGCAGGTCCCAACGCAGCCTCTGTGGGCCGGGGCTTCGAGTGGCTCCGCGCTTGGGAGACACCTCGGCATCCTGGACACTCGGCAGGGTGCAGTGGCTTTTAGCTGCTCCCCAGATAGAAATTCAGATGTTTTGGAGGATGGCAGGGCTGACGCCTCCACTCCTAGTAGGGCTGGGGGAGCCGGATGAGCGAGGGAAGCCGTGTTCCCCGCCCCCCGTCCTTGCTGCTGGTCCTCGGGGACGAGTCAGGGACTAGAGCCGTTGTGGAGCTTCACGACCAGTGTTCCGCTGCCTGCCTTGGACACTGAGCTGGGAGTCTGCCTCGCGATGTCCTGAAGCTGCTTTTGTCACCTGAATGGTTGATGCTGGGCACGTCCAGTGGCCTGTGAGTCCCAGCTCCCCTGGAAGCAGGGTGTGGGTGTGGACGAGAGCCTGCAGCGCCTACCGGCCCACTCACCCCCACTCTGCCAGGAGCCCTGGCTCCTCCGGGGACCGCCGTAACCGGTCAGTCTGCAGATGTCGTCTCAAGATCCGCTCCGTCCCTGATGGCCCGGACCGGCCACTGCACCAGTGACGCCTTTCCTCATTAAGATGTTCGTCGGGGTCACGCCTGGAATATCGGCTTCTCGTAGCTTCCACGCTGTGTCTGCAAATCCACTCGACCTCTTGCTATTCCGATTTGTGCAGAACGTGAAAACGCAGAGGCCGGCTCTTGGGCACTATTTGGCCCAACCCCGTGTGGTGCGGGGGCGGCCGCTGCGGGAGGGGAGCAGGGGCAGGGCCTGCAGAGGGTGCAGCAGAAGCAGGGAGGGGTCCCAGCTAGAACATTCCCAGCATCCATCTCCCACTGCAGCCTGCGAGAGCCGTCGGGCCCGGAGAGGGTTTCTCGGTGGGCAAGCGCGAGCCTGGGGCGGCCTGAGGTGGAGCACAGCGCCGCCCCTGGGCACGCGAGCACTGGCTCTTCCCAGTGGCACGGTGCCGCCTCCGGCAGGTGGGACAGGTGGTGCCCGGATGTGTGCGCATCAAGCAAAACCACCGGCTTTGAATCTTTACCACCAACACCGAATCGCTTTAGAATTCGGGCTGTCTTGCTTGCATCTTCGATCGCTCTCCTTCAGTAAATGGCTCCGGGCCCCCACTGTGTCCCTAGCGCGGTGCTGGCCTCAGGGCAGGCGGGAACGGCTGGGCTGAGTGAGCACACACGGGGCCCGAGGCGTGTAGTGAGAACTCGAGCGCGTGGCAGATGGCAGTTACAGCTTTGTCGTCTGCTGGGCACAGCCACGTCGCGCCCCCAGCACAGGGACGGGCGCTGTGAACGGACACGCGGGGCCTGTGGCGTGAGCTGCTGAGAGGCCTGTGGGGCAGGCCCGAGACCTGGTTCCCCCAGGCGGAGCCCAGGCCCCCGCCTCTTCCGCAGCCTCCCGTTGACCCTCGGGCCGGGTGATTTCACAGCCACGGGCGAGGCAGTTGACTTGGGGCTGAGGCAGTGTTGCTGGGTGAAGGGAGCCCCTGGTGACAGTGTTTGTGACTCCACAGCAGGCTCCTTACTGAAGACATCCAGCTGTGTAGAGCGGCTTCCGGGCCCCCGTCCCCACCGCCCTGACTCAGGGTCCGAGGCCGGAGCTGCTTCCTGGACGCCGAGCTCGTCCGCGCCTGGCCTGCACGTGCCCCTCACCAGACCATGCCGAGTGGCCCCAGGAAGGAGAAGACATCTTAATCACCTGCGTGACTGTCCCAGGGTCCCTCCCATCTCCCGTTATGAAGACAGGAGAGGGCGAGCCGTGTGACTTCCTAATTAAGACGCTCCGTGTCCCTGGGGCTCACGGGAAGTCGTCACATCACCACTGGAAGCTCTCTTCCCACCAGACGTTCATTAATTACAAGGACGAGCTCTTGATTTCAGCGAGGGTGGGACTTAGTCACTCGCCCTTTGTGCCAAGTTCCAACGCGTGTCTCACGGCACAGGAAAGGAAAATGGGAAACACGTGGTCTGAGCCGTTAGGCTGAGAAAGCCACAGGCCCCTCTCCGGTGGAGGGGAGCCGGGCAGACCGCCGCTGACAGGAGGAGAAGCGGAGAAGAGGCGGGTGGCAGATCGGAGGCCCCTGCAGCCAGCGGGCGGGCATGGGGCTCCCGCGCGGAGGGTAAGGACGTTCTGACCTGCCCTGGGCGCCCCGTCCCCCCTGTCCCCATGGCCGAGTACAAAGCTCCAGAGGCCCTGCCACCTTAAGATGACCCTCAGAGCCGCCCGTCCTCCTCCCAGGGCAGTGCCGTGGGTCGCAGACAGGAGCACGCTTGGTCTCGGAGGCTGTTTGTAACAGGGGCACCACACTGATACGCGCGCGCACACACGCCCGCCGTGCACGGAAAGCCTGCTGCGTGGGTCACGCCACCTTCCCGAGTGCCCGTTTACAGCGAGACCCTGGCACTGAGAGAGTGAGCAGCATCCCTGAGGCCCCCCTACCAGGTCCCAACGACCCAGCACTGTTCCCCGCCACCCCTCCACTCCCCCCGACTCCAGGCAGGTGACCCCTTGTGCCTGCGCCTTGGTAAACGGGGTCGCCAGGCCCGGGACGGCTTGCAGCCCCTCTCGCTGTCTCCTGTCCTCTCTGTGGCGTGCACACAGGGGGTCCCCTGAGGCCCAAGCCCCACGAGACGGCACACGCACGCACAGGCTGCCCGAGGTGCCTGCCGTGGTCCCCGGCGCTGCTTTCTGCCAACAGCTTCAGGCACTCGACAGAAAATGTGCCTTCCCGTGGAGGAGCTTCTTCCTTCTGCCCGCCAACCCCAGCCCTCCACTGAAAAGCCACAGCCAGCAGCGTATGTGTTTGTTTACTCTGCCGGATGAGGAAGGCGGCAGTGGGCCACGGTGGGGGCCGTGTGTAGGGAGCCATCTGTCTCGTCAGCCCCACACTCAGCAGGGGAGCGGTGGCTCTTCTTAGTCACTTGGCGAGCAGGGCTGTTGATCAGCGCTCACAGCCCTCGGGAGGCCGAGGATCCTCCAGCTCAGCCAGGCAGGGACTCTGCCCCCTCAGGGACCACAGACGCTACCCTGCCTGCCGGTGTTGGCCTCCGTCGCCCCTGCGGGCGGCAGCAGGAGCCTCACTGCCCTTGACCGTCTTCATAAACTTCTACCCTGGCTGGACACCTTCCGGGGCAACTAAGTGAGGAAGGCCGTCAGCACCTTGGGGTGGCAGCACTCGCATGGTGGGCGCTTATGCCCTGCCGCCAACGGATCTTACTCCGAGGCCTGGCTGGACTCTAGAGTCCAGAACACTCAGCACACACCGCTGTCCCCAGAGATAGGACAGACGAGCCCCTCCACTGGCTCCCGCCCCAGGCCTTGTTCGTGTCTTGGCTGCTCTGGCCGGCTGGCCAGCTGTCTCCACACCCATCCCTAGGCGGTGTTAGTTCTTTCTGAGGGCAGGTCCTGGAGGATGCGTTTGTTGTGAGATGTTAAGCTTCAGAGCAGCCCTGAGGCCCGGGGCGGGTTGCCGGCATCTCCCTCCATTGGGCGGACTGAGAATTCAGTGCTTGGAACCAGCAGCATAGACGGCAGATACCTGCATCTCAGCTGGTGCCCCGCCTCGGGTCCCACAATGACTGACTAGTGAGAGAAGCATCCAGAGCCTTTGGCACACACGCTCTGGGACCCTCGTTGGTACCGAGGGGTGAGTACCTGCCAACGGTGGAAGTCGTCTGGCCGAGGGCCTGACTGCGGGACGAGCTCCAGAAAGGTCTGCGAGACTGAGTCGTCACAGCTGCACCCGAGGGCCCCGGCGGGAGTGGACGGCGAGGTGCCCACACTGCACGTGCGCAGCCCGACAGCGAGCGCCTCCTTGGGAAGGACAGCGGCCGATGAGGACCCGACACTGCCTCCCCACCCCACTCCAAACACCGGTGTTCCCATGCAGTGCTCCCGGGGCCCACCCTGCACCCCAAAGTTTATGTCCTAGGGCTGCAGCCGCCCTCACGGGTCTAGTCAGTTTTCCATTCTTACCAATTACGGAAAGTTCAAATAACATGTGAAAGTAAGAAGGACACCCGCGGTGACCGACGCGGGCCAACCTCGCACACGCTTCCCACCACTGGCAGCAAATCTCAGTGCCACCGCCGCCACCACGCGGGTCAGCTGGCACCTCCGACATTAGGGCTCCTCGTCGTTGGCTTATTCTCACTAGTGGGCAAGACTCCCGCCTTCGTTCCCCGGCTGCTGTGGGACCTGCGCCCCCGGCAGCTCTCGCTTTGCAGACGCTGCGTCTCTCTGGGCTTCCTGCGCCCGGAGCGGGAGAAGAGTCGGCAGGCGTCCCGGTCGAACGCCGCCCCGGCGGCAGAGCCCGTTAGCTCACGGGCCTCCACGTGCTGCGGCCTCCAGTTGGGGACGGCGCGGGCACGCTCCCTGCTCCTTGAATCCACACAGACCTGGGAGGGACCTGCTCACGGGTGAGGAAACTGAGGCACAGGGTGACAGGAGCTGCCCGAGGACCTGCGCTAAGCTATTCCAGACACGCTGTGCTCTGCTCCCTTCCGAGGAGGCCATGCCCTGGGTGGCTTGGTCTCCCGAACGGGCCAGGCTCTGCTGTTTGCTCTGGACAGAGCACCCTTGGGACCTCGCCGTAGACGGAGACTTTCTTAGGAACCCTCCCAGCCCTGGCCCTGTCTGCCCGTGGCTCTGCTCTGCTTTGTCTGGGCCACACGGTTGTCGCTGTCCTCTGTAGTGCATAATCTGCCTCGTGTCGGTGTGCGGTCGGCTCCCCGGGGCAGGGCCCCAGAGCCGGCACAGCGGCGTGCAGGAGGTGCTGCGTGAGGGGCGGGGGGCGTCGGGGCTCGGCTGCGGGGCGCACGGTGCGTGTTTCCTGTGCCCTGCTGCCCTCCGCGTGCCAGGGTTGGGTGGGGGCACCGCCGTGCGAACCTGGGAACCGTGAGGAGCGCGCCCCCTCCGTGGCGGTGCCGGTTTGGAGCAGCTTCGCTGAGGTGGAGTCACGCTCCGGGCCGTTCTGCCGTTCGGGGTGTGCGCCCGGTGGGCGCTGGTGTGTGCACCCACCACCACGATCGATTTTAGAACGTGTCTTCACGAGTAAGACACCGTGCCCCTCAGCCCCTGGCAGCCACTGATCTGCTCTCTGGATTCTCCTGTTCTGGACGTTTCACATAACGTGCTGGCGCGTGAGGTGGGCCTTAGAGCCGGCTTCTTCGTCTCTCTGTGTTGGTTGTAATGACCGGTGTTGGACGCGGACGGCTAGGAGGACTTTGGTCCACTTAGCAGCACTGGGGATGGATACCGGATGCAGAGAGGAATGAGGGTCAGTCTGCGGGGCCTCTGGACTGGTCTGTGGTGAAGCCAGACTCAAACCAGGCTGGCCGATCTCCCCACACTAGCCCCAGAGGGCAGGCTGGGCTGGTTCGGGGGCCGAACACAGAGGCCACTCCGGGAAGGGCGTGCAGTAGGGTGAGGTCCTGGGTAGGCCGGCCCATGCCTGTCAGAAATGGCCCGTTCTGGAGGCTGCTGGAGCCTGGCCTCTGTCCCATCCCAGCATCTGCCAGGGCTGCCAGGGCCAGCCTTGAGGGCACATTCAGCAAGCTGATGGCAGAAGAGTGTGGGTAGCCAACCCCAAGATGGGGTTCCTTAGGAAAGGGGTCCCTGGCCAAAATTAGTTTGGGAAAGCCCGGATTAAACAAAGTTAAACAGATTTATTTTATCTGGGCCTTTGTGTTGTAAGAGGCCAGTTAGCATGTAGGTCGCAAACCGCCCTGGCACAGACCATCAGAAAGGTTCCATGTCCTTTTTGGAGTTGGGGTTACCTCCCGCAGGTTTGCACTGAGGGCCATTTGCCACCCCTCCCTGGGTTCCCTCCCAGTTCCCTTGAGCCATAAGGGCACTTAGCTGGTGACCCGGGCACTTGGGGACCACGTATCTTGCTGGAATGCCACATCTGCCGGGTGTCCAGGGATACCAGTGGGCTGGAGAAGAGGAAGTCCCCTCACGTCAGACAGGACCTGGTTCCAGAGGGCTCGGCAGAGGGCCCAGGCGGCCATCCCCTCTCGGTCACCTTTGCTCAGCAGGCCGGACTCACGCTCTGTTGCTTTTGAGAAGTCCTTTCATTTCCAAGCCTCCTGCCTTTCTTCTCCTGCCCCGGGCATGGGGACTCCACCGCTGGACGGAGGGCCACCTGCTCCAGAAGCCCAAGCAGAGGGGCTGGCTCAGCCAGGAGGAGCTGGAGCCCGCGGTCCGGCACACACTCGCCCCTCGCCCAGCTCTCCTGCTCCCGCCCAGCCCCACCAGGCCCCGACTGCCCGTTTCTCAGCCCCGGGACTCCTGCACTGCCCACAGAGGGGTCCTCTGTGAGGCCGCAGGAGGGGAGCCACAGGTCTTCTCGGCCACGTCATCCAACCCCCATTTGGGGCAGGGATGGATGGAGAGGGTCCAGGGCCCAGCTACTCAAAGCGGTCCACATGCATTGCATCATCCGCACATTTGTTAGAATTGAGTCTCAGCTCCCAGCCCCCAGAGCCGCTGGACCAGACTCTGCATCTGCAAGCCCTCAGGTTTGGGAAGGCCCACTCTAGCATATTCTGCCTGGGCATGTCCAGCAGGATGTGTGGCCTTGGCCTCATGGGGCACCTTCTGCAGTGGGGGCTGGGCTCTGAGTCTTCCAGCCCCCAGGAAGCTCAGGGGTCTCGCCCCCTTAGAACTGCCTGCTCCAAGTGAGATAGAACATTTCCTTTTCCCTGGGCTGTTTCAGGTCAAATTACATAGCCTCAAATTTCATTTTTTTAAAAAAAGTCGGAGACGAAACCAGAGCAGTGGGAACGCCTTCTTCAATAGGTGTCTTGGAAAGGCTGCCATTTTCCACGTGTGCGCCAGAGGCTGCAACAGGAACCGGAACCCCTGTAAGGAGCGCGGGCCTCGTCCTTAAGATACCCAAGTGCTCCATTGGCTCTAGGCCACACGGTTTTGACAGTGGACATCTGGTGGCATTTGAAGAATTCCTGTGAAGGCCGAGAGGGAGGAGCATTTGTTCTAACCTGGCGTTACATCCCCTGGCTGAGTGCGCTCTTTGCCAATACACCATTTGTCTGTAAAACACTTGGGCCTAAAAATAGCTGCCGGGGCCTGGTGTCACTGTGGACGAAGGGCAACTGCCCCATTTCTTCGGCTGTCAGACACCCTCTGAGTGTCACAAGGAAATCTCATCCCGGAGGAGCTTGCTCTGTTCTTTAAACCTGAATCCCCAGTCAGGCGGGCAGAAGAGAACTCTGCGGCGAGACAGGCGGGGCCTCGGGAAGTGACCATGTGGTGCTGCTGCAGTGACCTCTGTCCAGGGGCCACGCCACTCAGCAGCCAGGCCAGGCCACTCTTGAGAGTGAAAGGGAAGCCGTTTCCTGCTCCCCCAGATCAGCAGGCAAGAACCAGAACCATCCTGGGCAAAACCAGCCTTTGGCCAAGTCCCAGCTGGTCAGTCGGCTCTGCTCCTTCGTATAGGGACCAGGCAAGTTGCTCAGTGGAAGAAAGCACAGAAGGGGTGACAAGGACTCAAGGGGTCACTTCCTGGGCATCCATTCTGACCTGCCCACAAAGCGGTCACTCACCACTCACTCCCAGTACAGTGAAGTGGCCTTCTCAAGGTCACATGGCCAGCGCAGTGTTTGTCCCCACCGCCCTTGCGAGCAGAGGCCGTGAGCAGCCGGCGTCCCTGGGAGTGGGGCAGACGTGGGAGTCCCCAGCGGGGCCCCCTTTTCCTTCCCCTCACCCGGCTCTGCCGCAGGCCTTCCTGCCTGCTTTGTATCAGCTACATTCTAGCCGAAGTTCATTGTCAAAGAGGCACCGCCGCCCGTGGGGTCCCGTGTTGTGAAAGGTGACGTGGGGGTGCCCACGGGACTCGGTCACTCCCCCGTCGCCTGTGTCCGTGCAATCCTACAGGGGCCCCTTCCTGGTGCCCCTCAGAGGGTCTCTGCTATGGGAGGCTCCCGGCCCTTCCAAGCATCTTGGCCAGTCGACGGGCCTGTCAGGAGGTTGGGGCTTGAGGCTGGCGCTCGGCACCCAGGCGGTCCCAGGAGGCCAGCAGAGCTGGGGCAGGGGCTCGCGGTCCCCGTTTCTGCAGCATATCTGACCTGCCTGTTTCTGTGTCTGATCCACAGCCCGAGACCGAGGACGAAAAGAAGCGCTTTGAGGAAGGCAAAGGGCGGTACCTGCAGATGAAGGCCAAGCGACAGGGCACAGCGGAGCCTCAGCCCTAGGCGCCCCCTGCTGCAGGGCCGGCAGTGGCCGCCACCCACAAGTTACCCCCTGGCTAAAACCCAGTTCACGTTGAGAGCCAGTGTTGTGTGCAGTGTTCGTCTCACAATGTTAACTCCTGAAAACCTGTCCACCAAAGCTTAATTTATGTCACTCCAGTATAAATGCTACACAGTATTGGCCCCGACCCCCAGAGGCCCTTGGTGCCCTGGGGAACATTCTGTGTTTATTGTATGTACAGAAAGAATCCAGCATCACTAATAAAGCTGCTGTTTGGCTGGACCTCGGTCCTGGGTGATCTTTTGTCTTGGGGGAGCGGGGGGGGCTCCCATGGGCTCACCCGTGTGCCTGCCTCCTGGGCCTGCCCCTTCCCACCCCTGGCCACCAGCCCCTGCGTGCTTCCCAGAAGCTCAGGTACAGCAGTGCCCACTCATGCTTGCCAGACGACTCGCTGGCTGGAGAGCGCGTCCCTTCCCCCTGGAGCCCTGGTTCGAGTCATGGCCGAGGCCCCGCCCAGAACCCCACTTGCTCCCCATCCAGCTTCAGCAGAATGGCAGCTCTGACCCTTGCGTGGCCTTCCCGTAGACGGGAAATGCTTGGGAGGAGTCAGGATGTGGGGGTGTGCAGGCTGAGCAGCTGCTGCCCAGCATGTGGCCTCTTCTTACCGGAAGCAGCACCCCCAGCTTGGAGCAGGACGCAGGGGTTCTGCGGACGGGGGCTCCCAGCTGGTGCCTGAAGAGGAACCCCCTCGGCCACGCAGGCAAGGGCGTTGTTGGGAAGGCTTGTGGGTGGGGTCTGCCGAGCAGCACGTGAGTGCTATCAGTGTGGACGTGTGTGGACGCGTTTATGTGTGGACACCCTGTGTGCACGCGTGTCACTGTGTGCACATCTGGTCCAGCAGCCTAGGAGCAGATGAGCTGCCAAGGCCACTCCTGAACCCCACCCACAGCTGAACAAAACCCCTCCGCCAAGCACACCTAGTGGCAGAGCCTGGAAGAATGTTCCCCACTCAGGCTTGTCCCCAAGGCCTGGGGGTGGAGACTGGCCGCCAACAGCTGCAGCCTCCCAGGGCTGCCTTGGCCCAGAGAGGGAACGCAGCTCCAGATGTGCAGAAACCACCGCCAAGAGCTTCGGAATCTGTCTCAGGCCTCAGCTCCAGCTGATGGGGTGATTTCCTGCCTGGGAGCCGGCGGAGGGAACATGCTCACCACTGGAGGCCACAGCCACCCCCACTGCCCCTCAGCCCCCTCAGGGCCTCCCCAGCTCGACCCACACCCTGCGCTAACCTCCCAGAGGTGGGTGGTGCCCTTCGCTGGGAGCAATGAGGCCTCCCCACGCAGACCGGCCAGCCCAGACCGGCCAAACCAAGGTCCAAACAAGCCTGCCACACAGGCCCCCCCAAGTGCCTAAGCCCTGGGACTTCCTGACGGAGTTGGGTCCACTGGGCACCTACATCCTTTATAAGAAGGTGGGCCTTGGCCTCAGGCTCCCTAGTTCAGTCTTGGCTTTGCCACTCGTCTGAGTGGCTTTGGGCGAGTTAGGTACCTAAAACCCACCTCCCAGGGCAGCTGGGAGGAGCCAAGCTAGCAAAGCACTTAGCCCAAGGCCCCAACGCGGCCACTGGAGACATTTCCCACCAGCCCACTGAGGCCAGGTGGGGGCGCTATTACAGGCTGCAGTGGGCGAGCAGGGCTGCTGGAAGGGCTGCTAAGGGCACAGGCCTGGGGCAGGCTGCCCTCTGCCAGCTGGACAGCAGCATGGCCCAAGGCCGGGGATGGTTGAACCGCCAGTGCTTGTCTTCGAAATGCCACACTTGATTACCAGCCTCCCTGTGTCAACCTCCTACTGCTGGTGGCCTATTTATAAATAGGGCCACTTGGGCAGGGAGCCGGCCTGGCCATAGAGGGCTCGCTAGGAGCCCTGGCTGCCCAGGGACACACACAGAGCGCATGGCTCCCCATCCACTAGCCCCCTTCACTGCGAAGGCTTTCTATACAGACACCTTCTGTCTCACAGGAGTGACCCTAAGGCCCACTCTGGATCCCTTAAAAGCTGCTCTTAACTCCCCAGCCGCTCCTGGAGTGTGGGGACGGTGTGGACAGGAGCAGGAGCCAGGCTGGGGGGAGCGGGGTGGCGCAGGCAGCACTGGCTGTATTTGGTTGGGTCTGGTGCCCGCCTCCCTTCCCCCAGACACAGGGCTGCCCACTCACTGGTACTTCCATCTGCCTGGGCAGGACGGCGCCGTGCTGGGCAGTCCAGAGTGACCCCGGAGGCCTTGTGTCCAGGACGTGCCTGGCCACAGGCTTCCTAGAAGAGGCAGGCAGGATCCTCTACCTGGATAGAAGGTGGACATGCCTGTGGCCACTCGTGACTGAGGGGTCTCCAGAGGCCCCTATCAAGGGGACTAATGGGTTTCCCTCACATGTCCCCTAGCCTATGAATGACAACCTGTATCCCCCCAAGAGTGCTATTAGGGGCAGCTCCTGAAGAGTGAGGGACGGGAGAGGGCCTGGGGTGCCAGATTGGGCTCCCCCAGCTGCATGGTTGTGGTCCCAACTTCAGAAAAAACATTTGCGAGCGGTGGGGGAAAAAGGACAATCGCGGGACAGCCCCGCGGTCCGTGCACGGGCGGACCGCCGAGACCCAAGGATAAGTTCGCATCCTTAGCTGTCTCGGCCTCGCCTCTCCCTGCCCCGGCCCCTGGCCCCGAAAGACTCCCCAGTTCCTAGAGGCTGCTGGTCCTCAGCACCCCCGCGCCAGCTGCTTTCGGTGCCACGCCCTTATTGTTCACCTTAGATGCGGCTTCCTTCGGGGCGGGCTTTCTGAGCCCCCCACCCCTGGCCCTAGGTCCCCACTGTCCATTTCTACCCCAGACTGTCTTGGCTCCGGGCCTGGGTCGTCCCCAGGAGGTTCAGAGGCGGTGTCGGGAGTGTGGACCGACCCCAGACGGCTGCGAGGGGCGGCGGCGTGGTCCAGGCATCCCAGGAGGCGCTGCCCTCCGTGGGAGGGCAGGTGCGGGAGGGACAGCAGCCCGACGAGACGAAAGGACGGCCACCGGCCGCGCCTCCGAGGGTCGGGGGCGGAGCGGTTCTGGGGGCGGCGCG
>NW_011888923.1:2073339-2080775 GCF_000151845.1 Pteropus vampyrus
TGCAGGAGAGCAGGTCGGGGCAGCCGACCAGCCAGGGGAATCCTTTCAAGTTCTGGGTTCCCTTTGTTGCGCAATAGAGCCCTGGGGCCACGCGGCCTCATTGGCCCGGGGGCCGTGACGTCACGCCGGGGCCCCGCCCGCAGACCCTGCGGAGGGTGTCTTCTGGACTCGGTGGGTCCCAGGCCTGTCACACCTGCGACCTGCTTTGCCATGTGCTGGGTGGGGAGAGGAGGAAGGGACAGTCTGCAGCTTGGGGAGAAGGGGGAAGCTCCATCCTGAAATGCTGTGGGGACACTGTGAGTGTGATGCAGGAGAAAGTTCCCAGCTGGGGATGGTGACACCCTGGGTGTAGACCCCACTGGCGGGAGCCCCGCCTGCGGTCTGGCCCCAAGTGTCTGCTGCTCCCTGTAGAGAGAGAATAGCAGGTGTGTGATCTGTGGGTCTCTGGAGGAAGGGGGACCCCCTGTTCCCACAGAGCCAGCCCCCTCTCACTTCTCATTTGGAGACCTTGGTGTCCACTCCCCAACCTCCCCCCAGTGACGTTTCTCTCCCAACCCAGGGCCACCAACCACACTCAGGACCAGGGGCAGACTGGCACCGTGCTGGCTTGTGCCAGTGTAGCCTGCGGCTCTGTCCGCAGTACCCCGCACCTGTGACCAACTGGTGGGCGGGGTGGGCTGGGGCTAGGCTGTGCCCAGGGTCACAGGGGTCAGATAGAGCTTGCTTGGGCGTCTGATGGAAGCCTCCCAATCTGACAGCTGAGGTGACCCAGTGCATGTGCGAAAAAGTTGCTGGCCAACCAGGTGCATGCTGAATCCAATTTCCTGTTTGATAATGCAAAGATCAGTGGTGTCTTTGGCCCACACTCTGGAACCCCAGAAGGCTGCTAGGCACCTCACAGGGCTGGGGGCAGCCCTGTGGCCACCTCACTCCCAAAGCTGGGCTGTCCCAAGTGCTAGTTGGGGTGACTGTGTGTCCGCTTGCAGGTCTGAGGTTCACAAAGCTCAGTGTCTTAGCCCTTAAGAGACAGCGTAGCTCAGTGAGCTGGGAGGGCTTTGGTACAGGCATCCACATGGTAAGCATCTATTGAGCGCTTACTGTGCGCCCGGCATAGCTTATTAACTACCCGCAATGCTTTTCAAGGTAGGTACTGTTATGTCTAGCTTTCAGATAAGAAAACTAAGGCCCAGCTGAGTCAAGTTAGCCAGGAGCTGAAGTTGGAGTCTTGCAGCCCTCACCCCTCGCTGTATGGCCTCCGTATGCTGAAGTCAAGGAGGTTTGCTGGACACCGGAATGGCTGGTTGAGGGTCTGGGGTGGGGAAAGAAAGGCCACTCTGCAAGCAGGAGCCTCATGTTTGGGAAGGAAGTCCCAGAAGTCCCCCGAGCCCCTTAGGAGACCCTTAAGGGGCACCGGTGGGGTCCAGAATGAACTCCTCCCCTGGGCCAAGGGTCTGGGCAGGCCCAAAGCAGAGGCACCAAGATGAATGAGACATGTCCCTCAGAGGTCCCTCGGTGTCCGGGGGCGGGGGGGCGGGTCAGGCCATAGGCAAACCAAAAGAAACTCAGGCTAGACAAACAGGTGCCAGGCAGCGTGTGGAGAGGTGTTGCCTCCTCTGCCCTCAGCACCAGGGTCCTGCGCGGGCCTGTCCACCCCAAGCTGGAAACAGTCCCTGGGGGATCATGTGGCTCTGTCTGGTACAGTAGGCCCCATAGTATCTGGGGCAGAAGTGCAGCTGGTGATTTTAAACAGGTGAGAAGGGCCAAGTGTAGGCAGAGCACACAGTGGACCTTCACTTAGCGTGTGCTGCTTCCCCCGCTGCCTACTCAAGGCTGTGGCCAGAGGGGCCTGTCCTGGGGAACCTCACATCACGGGGACTGGCCAGCACTCCCTACAGGGAGGCAGCTGAGGCTGCGGGGCTGAGAAGGAGGAGGGAGGGACTTGCCACCCAGCCCTCTGGCAGGATGGGGCAACTCCCTGACAGGTGCCTCCTGCCCAGCATCCTCATCTCTGGCTCACGTCCACAGGTTGTTGGCACTTCCTCCCTGGGTCAAGGTGTGCTCCCTGGGCTGTCTACAAGCCCATGCTGCCCAAGGCATCCATAGCAAACGCCGACCACGGTGCAGGGCACCCCTGTGTACAATACCTGACCCGGGGCTTAAGAGGCGGGGCGTCTGTCTGCCCCTGTCTACCTTGAAGGAAACATCACCGTCCTGTTACAGAGGACACGCGTGCAGAGACCCCGCGCCAGCCGCACAGCTGGAATACTCGCGCTTAGGTTGAACCCCAGCTTGTGGCAGTGCCAGGCACGCCTGGGTGTGGGATGCCAGCTTGGGCTGCGCTGGGCAAAGCAGGCTGCTCTTTCCCAGGGTGGGCATGAAAGTGGTCACCAGATCACCCTGACCTCACAGGGCAGGTTTGGGGGACTCGCACATCCTCATTTGGCCAAATGACATGGGACGGGGTAAGGTGAGGGCCATGACATTCACCGGGGAAGCCTCGTGAAGGCTGTGCAAGGATTTGGGGACGTTTGCTGGCAAGAGGACTTGTGGGCCAGGGCCAGGGCACACATGGGGCAAGAGTGCCCATCCGGGCCCAGCCTGGCTGGTTCCCTAAGGATGTGGGTGGCCTGGAAGGAAGCCCAGATTCCATGCCTTGACCAGGAGTGAGTGGAAGGGATAGAATGTGCACTTATTAGGCGCCTCTGTTGTGTGTCTCCTGGGGTACCAGAGACATGGGCAGGAGGCACAGAGAGTGGAGAGGAGGGCGGAGCAGCCCAGGGCAAGACAGGTGATGGCATACTGGGGGACCCCTCCACCTCACACTCCCAGGAGTCCCGATGCTGTAGCTGGAGGGAGAGTTGAAGCCAACTGAGCGCTCATTGGCTTCTCCTCCACTGCAGATGCTCGTGGTCCCTGGTGTCCCCGGGCCGCCGGGCGTGAGGGCTGCTGCTCCGAGCCGGGGCCTGGTTGTGAGGAGGATGCCCCAGCCGCCCGCCAGCTCCTGCCTGCACCATGAGTGATGAGCGGCGGCTGCCTGGCAGTGCAGTGGGCTGGCTGGCATGCGGAGGCCTCTCGCTGCTGGCCAACGCCTGGGGCATCCTCAGCGTGGGCGCCAAGCAGAAGAAGTGGAAGCCCCTGGAGTTCCTGCTGTGCACGCTCGCGGCCACCCACATGCTCAACGTGGCGGTGCCCATCGCCACCTACGCCGTGGTCCAGCTGCGGCGGCAGCGCCCGGACTACGAGTGGAACGAGGGCCTCTGCAAGGTCTTCGTCTCCACCTTCTACACCCTCACCCTGGCCACGTGCTTCTCCGTCACCTCCCTCTCCTACCACCGCATGTGGATGGTCCGCTGGCCTGTCAACTACCGGTGAGCTCCCGGGCACGTGCACGTGCGCACTCCAACGTCTGGTGTTCTCGGGCACGAACAGGAAGACCACCTGGTGTCCCCGTGTGCACAGAGGCTCGCGGTGCGGTGGCCGTGCCCGAGGTGGTCTGCCCCAGCTGCGTTGTCCCGGGTGCGGGCGGGGGTCTCAGGACGGGCACTCTGGGCTGCAGGGATGCACGTGGGTGTACGGTGTCCAGTGCAGAAGTGCTTGGTGAGAGGAACGTGTGACATGTGCATGAATGTCACCTGTGCAAGCGACGAACCCCACCATGCTGGTCGTTCCACGCCTGCCGTGTACTGGGGACCAGGACCATTGGGGGATCCTCTACAAGTCACCCCGTGAGTAACACTGGGTCCCTTGTCCTATCCCCCCCCCCGCCCACGCACCAGGCTGAGCAATGCCAAGAAGCAGGCGGTGCACACGGTCGTGGGCATCTGGATGGTGTCCTTCATCCTGTCGGCCCTGCCCGCCGTCGGCTGGCATGACACCAGGGAGCGCTTTTACGCCCGCGGCTGCCGCTTCATCGCAGCTGAGATCGGCCTGGGCTTTGGCGTCTGCTTCCTGCTGCTGGTGGGTGGCAGCGTGGCCATGGGCGTGGTCTGCACGGCCATCGCCCTGTTCCAGACGCTGGCCGGGCAGGCAGGGCGCCGGGCCGACCGCCGCGCCTTCACCGTGCCCACCATCGTGGTGGAGGACGCACAGGGCAAGCGCCGCTCCTCCATCGACGGCTCCGAGCCCGCCAAGACCTCGCTGCAGATCACGGGCCTGGTGGCCACCATCGTCGTCCTCTACGACTGCCTCATGGGCTTCCCCGTGCTGGTGGGTGAGCCGGTCAGTTGGGGGGAGCCTGGGGACAGCCCTGGAGTAGACACACTGCAGGCGTCAGGCATTGAATCCTCACACCTGACTCTTTAAGGCGGGGCATGCTCAGCATCCCCATCGTACAGACTTGGAAATCAAAGTTCAGGGAGGTAGAAGGAGCCACTAAAGTCGGGGCTGCCGTGGTGGGACTTGAACCCACCTCAGGTGACTGTGGAGCCCAGGGTCCTCCTGCCGCACTGCGGGGGACTTGCCTCACCCTCTGCCCATTCGATGCAGAAGATATGGAAGGTGGGCAGCATGTCCACAGGCTTCTTGGTGGGTCCAGGTCCTAGGATGGACAGAGCAGAATCAGCTTTAGTCCCGAACTGGGAGGCAGAGCAGGCTTAGAACGTCTGCTGAAGAGTTGGACTTGATCCCAGGTGCTAAGAAAGGTCAAGGTGAAGGCTGGTCTGAGGAAGGTCAGGGCCAAAGTCCAGAGCTCCTGCTAGTGAAGCCTGGCCCAGGAATGAAGTCTGGACCCAGCGGCCATGCCTTCCCACCCCTGGGGCTTTGTCCCAGTTTCCGGAAGGGCCTGGAGCAGGTGCGGGTGTGGGGCGAGGGCCAGAGGTTTCGTGCAAGCAGCTAGGAGACACTAAGACACAAATTGAAGAGGGTGACAGGTGGAGTGGCAGACTCATCATCAGGGAACACACTCGGGATGTAGCCCCTGGCAATGTGCTGTCCCACCCTCGGTGGGCCCAGCAACCCACCGGTACGGGGGTGCTCCTGCGTGCAGTCCCTGTGCTGGCGGAGGGGGCAGTGTGTATGAAATTGCAGAGCCAGCAGGGCGCAAAAGCAGGGAAAGCTCCCCAACCCCACCTCTTCAGGGTAGGAAAAGGGGTGCCATCTATGGAGCCCACTCCGTGGTTCAGGGAGTTCTTGGCCCATTTCACAGATGAAGAAACTGAGCCCCAGAGAGGTTCAGCAGCTTTCCAAGAGGCAGGCAGCTCACATGGCAGAACCAAGATGATGTCTGCATCACGCCCACTTCCTCTCCGATGGGAGAGTAATTAAATGTCACTCTGGGTGGAGGAGTCGGGAATGAGGAAGGAGGGACCCTGGGCAGTGACCAAAAGGCTGCCTGGCTGGACCCTCTGAACCCCAGAAACTGCTCTGACTCTCCTCCTCTGGGGTTCGAGGCCTAGGCCCCCAGAACAGGGGCAGGGCCAAGGAAGCCGCTGGCCATGGCAGAGCCAGAAGGGCAGGAAGTTCCCTGCACTGGGAGGCTTGAGACCTGGTCCTCTGAGCCTCAATTTCCCCTTTCCCAAGTGGGCGTGATAATCTATGCCCCCACCTCTGTCCTCAGGCAGTCCATGAGGGTACTCTGAGGAAATGCGTGCCCTGTGAAGGGCTGTGCATACGTGGGGCTGTGACTTCGTTTTGGCTGCCAGCAGCTCGCAGTGGGCAGGGACTGCTACCCTCACGGTCTGGCTCTTTCCTGCCCTAGAGCCTAGAGCTCTGTCTGCCACCACCACCTCCTCCTCTGGCTGGTGGGCACTCAGACCTGCCATCCGGATGGGAGGACCTAGGCTGGGAGGGGACACTGTGTGATGGGGACCTGCGGGGTGCCAGGCCGAGCACTGTGCCCACAGGTGGTGAGCTTCAGCAGCCTGCGGGCAGACGCCTCAGCACCCTGGATGGCGCTGTGTGTGCTGTGGTGCTCGGTGACCCAGGCTCTCCTGCTGCCCATGTTCCTCTGGGCCTGTGACCGCTACCGTGCCGACCTCAAGGCCGTCTGGGAGAAGTGTGTGGCCCTCATGGCCAACGACGAGGATTCGGAAGATGGTGAGGGTGAGGGTGCCCTGAGAGTGGCCTCCGGGGAGAGTGGCATCTGGGTGAGGTCACTAGAGTCATCGGGATAGCAGCCGTCAAGTGGCCACCCCATGGCACTGTGGTGATCCCATCCTCTACTGCCAGACATCCCCAGTATTACCCCCAAATGTGCTCAAGCCGCCGAGGGACTTAAGTGTACCCCCAGGGCACTCTCCTGTCCCGCTAGCCTGCCCCAGGCAGTAGCCGTGGACACCAGACTGCCTGTATTCCAAGCTTCCAACCTTGGGGGTCCCCGGTGGCTCCTGCAGACCCCAATTCTATTCCTCCAGCAATGACAGTGTAACCCCAGGCTGACCCTTGCTGTGTGCCAGGCACTGTCAGCCCCTTGTGTGTATTTTGTCTCCCCTAAGTTCACAAGGTAACCTCAGGCCCCACCCAATTGACAAGGAAACTGGTTCAGTGTGTAACTTTCCCATTCCCACAGCTAAAAGGTGGCAGAGTCGGGATTCGAATCCAGGACCCTGCCCTTTGTCTTTTCCATAACCTTCTGCCCTGTGTATGCCTATGGGGGTCCTTGGGCTCATTCTTGGCTCTTCCCAAGTTCCCGTGACCCTAAGCTGCCCCACCCCGCAGATACCAGCCTGGAGGGTGCCATGCCCCGGGACTTGGTGCTGGAGCGCTCCCTCGACTACAGCTACGGGGGCGACTTCGTGGCCCTGGACCGGATGGCCAGCTACGAGCTCTCCGCGGAGGGCGCCCTGCCGCAGGTCTACCCGCTGCGGCCCCTGCAGGAGGACAAGATGCAGTATCTGCAGGTGGGAACGGGGCGGGGCTCTGAGCGTGCGGGTGGCGCGTCCTGACTCCCAAGGCCTTTTCCACTCCGAGCCGGTGTCATGCCTGCCACGGCTCCAGAGTGGCTTTCCCACTCACCGCCAGCACGCACTGGCCCCAGAGCCTGTGCACGTGGGCCCCCAGCCCCTGCCCCCGCATCCCCTCGTGTTCTGGGAGCGTGGTCCCCCTGGCGCCTGTGTTCCTTCCTTGGTGCTCAGCACCCCATGTAAGGTGTCTTCTCCCCAACCGACCCAAGGTACAAATGACAACACAGGCTCAGAGAGATTGTCACCTGCCCTAAATAGAAGCAGGCCACCCTGCCCCGTGTCGGGAGGCGAGGCTCGGGTCCCTGTTTTCCAGGAGGGCAACCCGAGTTAACCCCGCGGGTCCTGACAGGTCCCGCCCACGCGACGCCTCTCGCACGACGATGCGGACGTGTGGGCCGCCGTCCCGCTGCCCACCTTCCTGCCGCGCTGGGGCTCCGGCGAGGACTTGGCCACGCTGGTGTTGCCCGCCGGGCCGGACCGGCGCCGGGACAGCCTGCTGGCTTTCGCGGAGGACGCGCCCCCGTTCCACCCGCGCCG
>NW_011888923.1:2081905-2083546 GCF_000151845.1 Pteropus vampyrus
GTTCTGCCTCGGTTTCCCCATCTGTGACAAGCAGGTGACGGCGTTAACTCTCAGGACTGTTTGAAGACATCCGCTGGTCCGTGTGCCCTGGCCGCTGGGTCGCCAGGGCATGAGAGGTAGTCTGGGCCCCGCCCCCCACCCCGGAGGTCCTTCGTGGAGGTCGGTCTTCCGCGTGTGGCCTGGTGCGGCCCGGGGCCTGAGGCCTCCCACCCAGTGCCCTGGCCTCTCACGAACTCTCCACACCCAACTAAAGCACAACCCTTGCGTCATCACCGTCGGCACCACACCCACCTGGACCGCCGTTGGCGTCCTCACTCTCACCACTCTGCCATCATTGCCTGTTGGCCACCTCTGTGACGCCCACCACGAAGGGCGTGGGTACATGGTGGGAAAGACTGCAGCAAAGGGCGGGCGGCCTTCCTTACTCTGGTGTCCGTCCCCAGCCTCCTCCCCCACCTTGCAGGTATGGCTGGGAAGGGATCCTGGCTTACGGCCTCACAGGTTCTAGGTCGAAGGCCTGGTTTCTGGTGAGGGTCCCCCACCCAGTGGGCAGCCCTCCTTTTTGCTCTCCCTCCTGGCAGGCCCCTTGCAAGCCTTGGGGGGGGGCACGGGCCCTGGGGAGGGGACAGCTGGGTCTTCTCTGGGGGAAGCCTCTAGACGCAGGCTGAGAGGCCCAGGAACCCTGAGTCAGGGGGCCAGGAGAAAGTGCAGGAGCTTCTCATCCTAGCTCCTGACTCCATTCAGTGGCTCCTACCGAATGGAGATCTGGAGCAGGGCCAGCACAGAGCCCGCCTTCTCACTGAACTGCAGCATTGCCTCCGCCCCTCTGCTGGCCAAGCCCTTCCCGCCCCCGAGCCTGGGTCCCAGCCCCAGCGGAGGCCGCTGAGAGCAGTGAAGAGGGGCTACCTGGCTCCATCTCTTTTGGAGGCCCCTGTGGTCCCTGGCTGTTGGGTGACCTGGGGGATGAACTGGCCACAGGTAAGCAAGGCAGAGAACTGCAGTCCAGCCCCATCCAGCGTTGCTGTGCCTTCAAGGACTGACATGTCATGAGATCATCAACTAGCCACTGTCCCCCCTCAGGCTGGCCCATTTCTCACCTTGAGTTTTCACTCTTATTTCATGTCCCATGGCAACATGACAGGGGGATATGGTACCCGAAGTCCCTCGAGACCCAGTTTTTACAAAAATAAAGAGGGCAGAGGACCCTGGGGCTGGGGTTCCCTCTCAGGCTTTGTGCAGCCTCCAGGCCTACTGGCTGCGTTGATAAGCAGCTTGACCCTGGGCTCAGTGTCTTCAGACCAGCACCGAGCCCAAAGCCAGGGATCCGTTTGTAGTTTTTTGACGACTAAGCATTTCTCTTCTGTACAGAATCCAATAAAAACTTCCTATGATTTGCACCTAGCATTTCTAGGCTGGTTTCATGGAAATGCCTTTCTAGAATCTAAGAACACCCCTGGCCAGCTGCCCCCAAATGTCTCTCCCACCGAGTCCCCAGTTCCTCTGCTAGGGCGCCATTCCTTCAGGTCGGACTTGCCCCTTTCTTCTCGCACGTGCTGCTTTCCACACAGCCTGGCCTGGAGCGGCGGGGTGAGGACCAAGGACCTAACAGTAGGAGAAGCCATATGAACACAGATGGCAGCC
>NW_011888923.1:2085621-2087938 GCF_000151845.1 Pteropus vampyrus
CGCAGTGGCGAGACGCCGGCTGCGGTGCCGGGACGCTGCTGAGCGGGCCGGGGAGACCTCCGGAGAGAAAGAGCCAGGGTGGCCGCGACTGCGAGCCGCCAGCGGCCGGGTCAGGGGCCCAAACAGCAGGGGCGCAGGGGCTGCGCGGGGCGGGAGCATCCGGGCCCGGGCTGACGCTGTCCGTGGTGCTGCCAACCGCGCACTCGTGCACCAGGGGGCAGCGCAGTCCGCCGTCGCCGTCCTCCCCGCGCCGCAGAAGTTGGCGAACGCCGGATAAACAGCCTCCGAAGCCGGACGGGTACTCGGCCCCGCTGGGGACCGGCCAGAGCCCTGCGGGGAAGGGAGCCGTCGAGAGAAATATAAAGGGGAGGGGAGAGTAGAAGAGGAAAAATGGAGAGTTGTAGAGAAGGAGAAAGGGAGGAGAGAAGTGTGGAGGGGGAGGGCGGAGAAGACGGGAGGGGAGGGAGGCAACCCGAACGTCTCCCCGGGGTCCGACCTTCTCCCATTGGGATTACAACTCCACAGCCTGCCGGGCCTTTGCTGCCTCCTCCCTCCTGTGATCTGGGACCCCCCTACTCACCCGGCTGCACACTGCCCTGAGCTTTCTTCTCCATCCATCCCTCGTTTATCTGGCCTTGTCTTATGCTGGCTCAGACTCCCACAAATCACCGCTCCTTCCCCCCCCTCCCGCCCCTCCAGGGCCCACTTCTACCTTGCACCGAGTTCTGAAGGCTTTTCATGTACTTGACGCTCAGCTCTAGGATGTCCGCCTTCTCCAACTTGCGTTTCCGGATCTGTGGATCCGTGGAAAGGGCTCATAGCTGGGCAGCCCAGGTTGGAAGGGATGAGGCTGGAGACCATGTCACCCACCACCACCACCACGTCCCTGTGTCTCACCTGGTGTGAATAGTGTTTCTCTAGCAACGACTTGAGCTGCTCCAGCGACACATTGATGCGTGCCCGTCGCTTCTTCTCCATCAGCGGCTTGGAGATCTGTGAACGAGTGGCTGTTAGGACAGAGCCACAGCCCTCTCTCCCTTTGCCCCCACTGGCCTAGCAAAGCCCCCACCCCGAGCCTTTCAGAACCCCAGACCTTGCGGAATCTGCTGGCGGGGCCGCCGGAGCTGCCCGGGGTCTCGGGCTCAGTGCCCATGTTGTCGTATCTGCGCCCACAGGAGGCGGTACAGCCTTTATAGGGGCCCCTCGTTTACATGTCAATGAGGCAATCCTGGACTCATGAAACCCCTAGGGGGAGGGGACAGGAGGGGGCCACACTGGGAAATTCCCTACTTCTCTCTGCCTGACCCCCTCCCATAGCCCAGACTTCATTCAGCCTTGTCTCCAAGACCCCCTCCCTCCCATGGGACCCCTCTTACCTCTTCTCAGTCTTTCCTTTATCCCTTTCACCCCTGCCACTCCCCAAGTCTGGGGTCCTCTCCCATGCCCATCCCCTCCTTGCCCTGTGCCCTCCCAGCGTCCGCATCCCTCGGTTCTAGGTCTTGCCACAAGGCCCACTTGCCTGGTCCTTGCTGCTCTTGTCTCTGAGCGTCCTGGGGGTCACCCACTGGGAGGGGCCAAGGGCCCAGCCAGCTTTGGGCCCTGCTAATGACAGAGCACTGGGCCTGATGAAGATGCAGAGGCAGGGAGCATCCACTAGCGAGGCCGTTCTGCGGGCTTCACGCTCTGGCCTCGCTGGCAACGCTGCATTAGTAGCCCTAATGTTGGAACAATGCAGCGATTTTCTGCCTGTGGCCGCTCAAAGCCAGGCACAGGCTGGGCCTGCGGGGGCCACACAGTGACATGTGTCCCATTAAAGCATGCAGCCCGCCCGCAGGACCACAGCCAGGCTTACACCTCAGGGCCTTGGGACTGGGCGCACCCCTGCACGAGTGCAGCCTTGGCTCAGGTGTCCTCTGGCCTGGTTAGGACCCAACTCACTCTTCCAGCTTGGTGGGGAGGAGCAAGTTGCAGCAGCCTCAGGCCAGGGAGAGTCAGAACCGGCTTCCCCACCTCCAGTTCCGGGTTTCCAGGCTGGACAATTCAGGCCCTGAGGACCCTTTCCCTCCCATGGAGGGCCTGGGGTTTCTTCCCACCGGCCTTCTCTGAGTCCCAACATATGGGAGGCGGAGTGAGGAAGACCATCGAGCATCTGGGGAGAGTGCCATTTTGCACTTTAGGAGGTCGGGGACCCCAACCCCTTTTCATTATTCTGGCCTTAGCTGGAGACCCAAGGAGCTCACTGGAGGAAGGCCTGCCCGGGTTTGGCCGCCAGAGCGGGACTCCAGTAGGTGTGACAGACAGGAAGGCTGAGGTCCAG
>NW_011888923.1:2089133-2091444 GCF_000151845.1 Pteropus vampyrus
CTCGTCTCGAGCCCGTGCCCAGGGATCCCGGCTGCGCTGGGTGGGGCCGCTCACGTGGGTGGCTTAATGTTTCTTAAGCAGTGGAAAATTGACCGCAAAATGCGCTAATTCGCAATGTTCTGCTTTGACTGTCGGAGGCGAGGCCCGCGGGGCCGGCTGGGGCGGGAATCGCAGCCGTCAAGCTCCGCCCCCGCCCACCACCGGCCTCCGCCTCGGCTGCCCTCCGCTCCCACCCCGGCACCGCCCTCTGCGCTCCTTCCCCGCTCCGCACGTCCTCTAGGCGGGGTCTCGCCACCTAGGCTGATTCCCTGCAACTTACTCTCCGAGCTTACCCAATCCCAACGCGGCTCCCCCGGCTGAGGGTCGCGCAGACCTCACGGCTGCAAGGAGGCCCGTGCAAGTTCCGTACTCCCCTTTTCCTGTGCTTAAAGACAGCTTCCTCCACCCCATCCCCACTTTATCCAATTCGGGCTCCTCCTTCTGAGCAGCCACTTCTCCCACGAAGTTAAAGACAGATCTTTGCATCGGGCAGGGTCACTGGAAAAGATAGTAGATAAGTCTGCGCCGAGATCCCTCTCGGAAAACCAGGCTGGGGACCCAATTCGGTCCCTCCCCCAAGCTGTTGGCCCGTCCTGCGTCTGGGCATCCTACGCACACTCGGGCAGGGGCGGGGAGGCGTTTTCCGAGGTGGGACAGCTGCAGCGGCTTCGTCCCGCGTCCTCTGTGGCAGCTAGCAGGACCGGGAAGGGCATGGACCGACTGAGAAGCCAGGCTTACGCAAGCTGGGATGTAGGCCACCGACTTCCTTTCCATATTTAGGATCTAGAGTCCCCAGGACGCCTGGAAAGGAGCACAGGTCCAGAGAGAGCGTTGGGAGACCCAGGTCGCTGTTGCTCATTCAAGGAACAAATCTCTTCTGTAACTCCGGAGGCCTGCGGCCCGCCAGGAGCACTCCCAACCCTCTGCTTGCTCACGCTGGGGGCTTTAAAGTGAGAAGTGACTAGTGCCTTTGTCCTCCCTTCCCCATTTGGCTTTCTTGACTTTGGCAAAAGAAAAGAACATTACAGAATCGGGTCAGGTCTGGAAACGAGGTGGGGAGGGGGTTTGCAGGCCCCCCGACAAGAGCCTTATTAGACGGTCCACCAGCCATGCTTGGTGACAGCCCTGTCCGCCCTGGGTGTGAACCCCTTCCTTCCTGCGGTCCCCAGGCATTTAAAGCAGCTAGTGAATGTGGCGAAGGCCACTGCGGGTGTGGTGACTGGTGGGAGAAATGCATTGTTTCTCTCTGCAGTTGCATTTCAAAGCAGAATGAAGGGATTGCTCCTGTAATTAACTATTGGGACACGGCGAAAGCACTGGAGAGACTCAGCCGATTGTCACCAGATGGGGTTGGAGAGGCTGCAATTGTTTAACTCTCTTTAGCTATGTTGGGCCTCCGAATAGCCTGGCAGCTAAGGGTCCTCCAGAAACAAAAGCTGGGACTCCGGTGAGTGCATCAACACTGAACCGGGCTGGCCCAGCTCGGGGAGAGTGAATTCAGAGAGACCCCCATTGTCCCAGTCTTTTGTGTTTCTCCCCAGTTAGCTCTAATCTTTAAATATTTACCCGGGCCGCTTTGTGCACTTATGACTTATGCACTTGGAGCTGATGCGCTCATAAATTATGCGTCATTTACCCATTTCCTGCTTAGAGAGAGGAGGCTTTCATGCCTGGAGCCCAGGATGGCCAGGGAAGGGGAAAGAAAACCTTTGGAGGACCAGTATTCCCTCCAGGGAAGAGCTGCAGCCACACTGGACAGGCCCCTCCAGGCCTCTACGTGGGAACTGAACAGGCCCAGGCCTGTGAGTGACAAGGGGCCCAGGAGGCCACTCTAACAACAACTGACTGGTGACCCACCGGCAGGGAGGAGGGAGAGGCCAGCTCTTGGACCTTTTCCTTCCTACTTGGTGTCAAGCTTAGAGAGGAACAAACTTTTTTTTTTTTTTTAAACACAGAACGCTTCATGAACCTGCGTGTCATCCTTGGGCAGGCACCGTGCTAATCTCTGCAGCATCCCATGTTAGTATATGTGCTATTGAAGTGAGCACAAGGAGCAAACTTCATCCTGGGGACCTGGGCATCCTGGGGATGCCCGTCCTTGCACCTGCCTCCTGCTCCCTCTGCAGCAGCCCCCCTCCCCATGTTCTCTCTTGCTCAGTAAAGCGACCCGATTTAAGAAAAGGAAGCCTGATTTCATCTCAGCCTGCAGTTTAACTTGGAAAAATTGAGGTGGTTCTTAGGACTCTTGAAACAGGACGGAATCTGACTTCAG
>NW_011888923.1:2091494-2093543 GCF_000151845.1 Pteropus vampyrus
CTGTAATTAACTATTGGGACACGGCGAAAGCACTGGAGAGACTCAGCCGATTGTCACCAGATGGGGTTGGAGAGGCTGCAATTGTTTAACTCTCTTTAGCTATGTTGCGCCTCCGAATAGCCTGGCAGCTAAGGGTCCTCCAGAAACAAAAGCTGGGACTCCGGTGAGTGCATCAACACTGAACCGGGCTGGCCCAGCTCGGGGAGAGTGAATTCAGAGAGACCCCCATTGTCCCAGTCTTTTGTGTTTCTCCCCAGTTAGCTCTAATCTTTAAATATTTACCCGGGCCGCTTTGTGCACTTATGACTTATGCACTTGGAGCTGATGCGCTCATAAATTATGCGTCATTTACCCATTTCCTGCTTAGAGAGAGGAGGCTTTCATGCCTGGAGCCCAGGATGGCCAGGGAAGGGGAAAGAAAACCTTTGGAGGACCAGTATTCCCTCCAGGGAAGAGCTGCAGCCACACTGGACAGGCCCCTCCAGGCCTCTACGTGGGAACTGAACAGGCCCAGGCCTGTGAGTGACAAGGGGCCCAGGAGGCCACTCTAACAACAACTGACTGGTGACCCACCGGCAGGGAGGAGGGAGAGGCCAGCTCTTGGACCTTTTCCTTCCTACTTGGTGTCAAGCTTAGAGAGGAACAAACTTTTTTTTTTTTTTTAAACACAGAACGCTTCATGAACCTGCGTGTCATCCTTGGGCAGGCACCGTGCTAATCTCTGCAGCATCCCATGTTAGTATATGTGCTATTGAAGTGAGCACAAGGAGCAAACTTCATCCTGGGGACCTGGGCATCCTGGGGATGCCCGTCCTTGCACCTGCCTCCTGCTCCCTCTGCAGCAGCCCCCCTCCCCATGTTCTCTCTTGCTCAGTAAAGCGACCCGATTTAAGAAAAGGAAGCCTGATTTCATCTCAGCCTGCAGTTTAACTTGGAAAAATTGAGGTGGTTCTTAGGACTCTTGAAACAGGACGGAATCTGACTTCAGGCAGGATGGAAAGCCACCTCAACTGCTGGGTGGAAAGCAGGATGGGGGGCCGGGGGCAGGGGTGAGGTTGGGGGAAGGGGTTTGGGGGGAGCCTACAGAGGGATCTTCCTGCATGAGAAAGGGCTGCCTTTGTGCTTGCCTCGGCAGCTCCTAGAACAAAACACATTCAAATGCTTATTTACAAAAAAAGGCAGCGAGGCATCCCAGGGCTGAGCGGTTTTCTTTTATTTTCTTATGTTTTTATAGGCTTGTTTTTCCCCTGGACTGGGGCATGACAAACGGGGTCCACACTGGAGAGCTGGGTGCAGAGTGGATTTGTCTGATCAGATTGCTTTCCTCTCTAGTGGGAAAGCAGGTCTGTGTGTGTTTCTGTCTGTATCTCTGTGTGAATTGCTGTTTCTCTGTATGCCTGAGTGTATCTGTGTTACTGTTTCTCTGGGTCTATGCCAGTGTGTGCGTATTTGTTTACTTGCATTTCTCCCTGGGCCCTGATAGATTCAGCAACTCCAGTGACTTCTAAAAATCCCCCCTCCCTCTAGTCTAGCCCTTTCTGGGAGAGGACTGTCTCCCCTTTCTCCTTTCTCCAAGATGTGGCTGGTAGGGTCTAAGGGGAAGTGATGGGCAGAGGACAGAGGATTGCTCAGGCTCTCCAGTCTGGATTACATTACTCTGACCCCAGAACAGGGATGGTCGCGGGGAGAGAGTGAGGAATCAGGGCCAAAAGTCAGTGTGTAGAGCAGAAGCCAACAGCCAGAGACGGAGCTTCCTAGGAGCAGCTCTCTGCCTGAGGACCAGACTCATTCCCAGGAGTGAGTATGCAACGAGTGCCCTCTAGTGGCCCCGAGGCATCCTGGTGCAGAGGGAGAATTCCTGAGTTGGGAAGACTGAGAAACTGGGCAAAGGCAGGACCTTGGCATAATGGCCAGGCCTCCTTCCTACACAGTATTGAGACTGAGTAACTTTGGGTTTTAAAGCATTAAATCTTTCAATTACCATCAACTGAGTTTAGCAAATGTCTTCTGAGCACCATTTAAACGTGACACCGGGCTTTAAAAAATGTT
>NW_011888923.1:2093593-2094987 GCF_000151845.1 Pteropus vampyrus
AGTGTGTAGAGCAGAAGCCAACAGCCAGAGACGGAGCTTCCTAGGAGCAGCTCTCTGCCTGAGGACCAGACTCATTCCCAGGAGTGAGTATGCAACGAGTGCCCTCTAGTGGCCCCGAGGCATCCTGGTGCAGAGGGAGAATTCCTGAGTTGGGAAGACTGAGAAACTGGGCAAAGGCAGGAGCTTGGCATAATGGCCAGGCCTCCTTCCTACACAGTATTGAGACTGAGTAACTTTGGGTTTTAAAGCATTAAATCTTTCAATTACCATCAACTGAGTTTAGCAAATGTCTTCTGAGCACCATTTAAACGTGACACCGGGCTTTAAAAAATGTTATCAATATCTGGCAGTGAAATCAAGATCACCATTTTACAGAAACTGAGGCTCACAGAGTTGATTTGCCCAAGGTCACAAAGCAGGACTGCAGCGGTGATTCTAGCCGAGATCCTAGCCCAGGCTCTCCATCCCTCCCTGAGCGCGGCTGCCCAAATGCCAGGCCTCCTCCTGTCAGATCTTGAGGGGACAGAGGAGAGTGGGGCAGCCAGGGGCTCAGCCTGCCTGGCCTCAGTGCTGTCTGACTCAGGACACTGGGTTCCAGCCTCCCCTGGGGCCTGTTCCCTATCTTGCCTCAGATTTGTTTCCTCCTGCTTCTGTGACTACAAACTCGGTGCCCGCTCTCCCTCCCTCCCCTTAAATGCCTTTGCTCTCATTTCCAGCGGCAGGCGGGCTGCAGGTCCCTGAGGGCTCCGAGACCTGGCCGCAGCATCTCTTCCATGTAGACTTTTAACCCTCTGGCCCGCCCACCCATGGTCCCTCGTTGGTGTCCCTCTCTCTCCACCCTTACGTGGCTCCTGCCTCACTCCCACCCCACCATAGTTTTTTCTAGTCATTTGCCGACTTGCCTTTCTCCTCCAGCATGGCTCTGTAGCTCCCCAGGTGGGGGCATTAACCCTTTAAAAAAAGCAAAGGGCAGTTCTTGATTATAAAAGCAATATATGTTGATGGTAGGCAATATGGAAAATAGAAAAACATAAAAAAGAAAATAAAAGTCACTTGGAGTTTTACTACCTGAAGGTAACCGTTGTTAAATAATTTTGGCTTCTATTTCAGTCAAACTCGCACGCAATTTTGTTTTTCCCCAGTGAAGTCGGGGTCATAAAGTTTTGAATTCTGCCTTTTAAGAAACGAAACACATCCTGAGTTGTTTCACCATCCGCCAATATTCTTCCTCAACCGGAATTGAAGTGGGCGGTCATTCTGCTGCGTGGACGCCCAGGGCTGGGTTTTAGGGTGCCCCAAGGGCAGTGTACCCAGGCCGGCGCAGCGTGGGCTCTCAGCGGGCGCTCGGGGACCCTGCCGAAGGCGGGCGGGGGAGGGTCACCGCGCTGGGTCCC